>NC_133515.1:113095000-113392500 GCF_049354715.1 Callithrix jacchus
AGGCAAATAATCCCACAAATGAGCAAAGGTCCTAAGCTTTTTTAAAAACAATAAATAAAAATGTCCAACAGGCCAATGAGAAGGTATTCAACATCACTCCTCAAACGGAAAATGCAAAATAAAGCCATCATGTAACCTCCTGGGCTGTTCTCCCTGTGCCCACCCCACAAGTGAAGACCAGGGCATCGCAGTAAGCCAAGAGTTTGATTAATGCGAGCCTGGCCATGCCCTCAGCGGATGGCGTTATCACTCAGATCCATCTCAGCGAAGGCTTGTAGGTTAAGGGATTTTCAAGGACAGTTTGAGGAAAGGGCAGGGCACCTGGCAGGGGCTGCTTGCTGATGACTGACTGGGACGCAATCCCAGGGTGTGGGAAAGGTCCCCTGTGCACTGAGCGATTTCTGAGTGGGGCCACAGGAGCGATGGAGCCATCTATGGGTGAGTCCAGGTGGAGCCATGGGTGTCAGGCATGGAGAAATCTGAAAAGATGCCTCATGAGGCCAACCTTAGGTTCTGCAGCAGTGATGCTCCCTGCAGGGCTCCAGAATAATGACTGGGAATCCTGAATGTCCACACCTTAGCAGGAGCTTAGGTTCTGCAGCAGGGATGCTCCCCGCAGGGCTCCAGAATAATGACTGGGAATCCTGAATGTCCGCACCTTAGCAGGAGCTTTGGTTCTGCAGCAGTGATGCTCCCCGCAGGGCTCCAGAATGATAACTGGGAATCCTGAATGTCCCCACCTTAGCAGGAGCTTAGGTTCTGCAGCAGTGATGCCCCCTGAAGGGCTCCAGAATAATAACTGGGAATCCTGAATGTCCGCACCTTAGCAGGAGCTTAGGTTCTGCAGCAGTGATGCCCCCTACAGGGCTCCAGAATAATAACTGGGAATCCTGAATGTCCGCACCTTAGCAGGAGCTTAGGTTCTGCAGCAGTGATGCTCCCTGCAGGGCTCCAGAATAATGACTGGGAATCCTGAATGTCCGCACCTTAGCAGGAGCTTAGGTTCTGCAGCAGTGATGCTTCCTACAGGGCTCCAGAATAATAACTGGGAATCCTGAATGTCCGCACCTTAGCAGGAGCTTAGGTTCTGCAGCAGTGATGCTTCCTACAGGGCTCCAGAATAATAACTGGGAATCCTGAATGTCCGCACCTTAGCAGGAGCTTAGGTTCTGCAGCAGTGATGCTCCCTGCAGGGCTCCAGAATAATTACTGGGAATCCTGAATGTCTACACCTTAGTGAAATTCAGGCTCCTCTCCTCCCCTTCGCTGGTGGTCTCTCATTAGCTTTACAAAGGCAGTTGGGTTTGGGGAAAGGCGCATTAATTATCATTTAAACTATCAAGGAAATGTCTCCCAAAGCTGGCTTGGCAGCTTGAGGCTAAAGGCAAAACCGCGTTGGCTGGATCATATCTCCCACTGCCGGAATTTTCTCACTGTTACCATTTTTCAAAGGCAGTTTCATCATAAGTTACCACCTCACACCTGGAAGGACAGCTGTGTGAAAGGAAAATAGCAACTTGGGACCCCAATTCCCTCTGTGAAAGAATAAACTTAAGCTGAAAGCTGAGTCATGCAAGAAGTTGCCTTTTCTTTTGTTCCAAAGCAGATAGCTACAGATGAAAGGTTAAATATCTCCACAGGTAGCAACTCTTCATTCACCTTATTTTATGTGAAGTGCCAATTTTCCCTGTTAAATATTGAAGCTCTCAAATTCACCTTTGGAGAAAGGCACAGACTGTTTCTATAATTCTGTGGTTTTTTTTCCTCTCCTTAACCTTGGCAAAATAACCTTCTACATTTATTGAGACCCATCTCAGATACTTTTTGGTTTAGAGCTATTATCCAAAAATCAAGGGGTGGTGAGGGCATGGGCAAAAGGGAAGCCTTGCATGCTGCTGATGGGAATGTGGATTGGAACCGCTATTATGAACAACAGTGCACAGGCTCCTAAAACTATTAACAGTAGAACTAGCTTTTGACCCAGCAATTCTCTTGAGCAGATACCCAGAGGAGGCAAAATTCATGCCTTGGAAAGATGGCTTCACTCTTCATGTTCATAGCAGCGTGATTCACAATAGCCAAGATACAGAACCAACCTCATGGACAAACGGATAGAGAAAATGTGGGATGTTTATATACATGTGTCTCCAATGGAATATCATTCAGCCTTAAGAAGAATGCAATCCTGGTATTCACTGCAATGTAGATATACCCAAAAAATATTATGCTAAGTAATATAAGTCAGATGCAGAAAGAAAAATATTGTATTATCTCACTTATTTATGGAACTTTTTTTTTTCTAAAGAGCTCAGGCTGGGTGAGATGGCTCATGCCTGTAATCCCAGCACTTTGGGAGGCTGAAGGGGGAGGATCATTTGAGCTCAGGAGTTGGAGGCCAGCCTGGCCAACATGGTGAAAACCTGTCTCTACTAAAAATACAAAAATTAGCAGGACATGGTGGGGTGCCTTTGTAGTCTCAGCTACTCTGGAGGCTGAGGTGGGAGGATCACTTTCGCCCAGGAGGCAGAGGTTACAGTGAGCCGAGATCACGCCATTGCACTCCAGCTGGGGTGACGGAATGAGACCCTGTCTCAAAAAAACAAAATAAAAACTCAAATACACATAGGTGAGAGTGAAACAGTGGTTATGAGTGGGGGGAAGAGGAGATATAAGTCAAGCGATACAACATAGCAGATATGTGGGCTGATGAGGTCCAGAGATCCAACACCCAATATGAAAACTGAAGTTAATAAAATTATACTGTGTTAGAGCCTTTGCTAAGTCAGTAGATGTCAGCTGCTCTTGTCACAAAAAAGTAACTGTGATGATAAGTTAATTTGTTTCACTGTAGTAGCCATTTTAGGGTATATGTATATCCCATATCAACATATCATAAACATCAAACATACGTGATAAATTATTTTTTTAATGCAATGGAGAAACTAGGCCAGTAAGCAGCGTTCAGGTTCCACATAATAATGTGCTTTGTGTCTGAAGGAAGAAGGGTGGAAGGGAAAGAAGGCACAAAAGGCATGAGTCAGTGTGTTCTGATAGAAAAGGAAGCGTGAGGCACTGAGGAAGCAGAGTGGGGGTCCCCAAAGCGGCCAGGCCTGGGGGCTTGAGAGCAGGTGCTACTCCCAGAGGCTGAGGGTAGACTGAGTCATGGAAAACGGGGGTCCACACAGGGAGCTGTGTAGACATGGAGGAGGCTGGGCAGCACTGAATACCCATGGGCCCCACCCCAGGGTGCTGGCTTACTTCGAAGGTGATGGGGTGGCACTGAAGATTCAGCTGCAGGAAGCTGACATCTCACAGAGACACAGAGAACGGGTAGGAGGGGCCAAAGCACCCACCCCAGGAGAGAAGCCCCTTCAGCTGCCCAAGGAAGAGTGGCAGTCCCACAGTCCATGGTCCATCAGTGGGAATGAAGCCACAGCAGCAGGAGGGAGAAGAGCTCAGCTGAGAGGCACTCAGAGGCTGAGAAGAGAGACCCAGAGGCTGCGGCCGTGGGCTGGGGTCATGAGGGGCAAGCCTGGGCTGGGGGCCGGGGTAGTTACTATTCATTATCACAGGGAACGTGGAAGAGAAGGCTGAGGGGTGTTTAATGAGTGACCCCTACCTGCTAATTTTTCAGTACTGTAGCTGAAATGCCACATGGAAAAGCCCACACGGCCTTTGTCAGGAAGCGTGAGGCTGCATTGAGAGACACACATCGGAAGCACAGATGACCCTTGCAGAGCAGGCCATGGGAATGAAGCCAGCCTGGCTGGGAAATGGGAAGGGGACTCAAGAAGGACAGGTGCATATGTTGGAGCAGTTGTGAGCTTACCCTGCAGTTGACGTGGAGGCATAGACTGGTTCTCAGTAATTCCCAAGGTGAATCCATCTCACACCACTATAAAGACACACCAGAGACTAGGTAATTAATAAAGGAAAGAGGTTTAATCAATTCACACTTCAACATAGCTGGGGAGGCCTCAGGAAACTTCCAATCATGGCAGACAGAAGAGGAAGCAGGACACCTTCTTCACAAGGCGGCAGGAAGGAGAAGTGCTAGCAGGGAAATGCCAGGCACGTAAAGCCATCCGGTCTCCTGAGACTCACTCTCACGAGAACAGCATGGACGAAACCGCCCCCATGGTCCAGTTACCTCCACCTGTTCCCTTCCTTGACATGTGGGGACTATGGAGATTACAATTCAAGGTGAATTGGTGAAATTTGGGTGGGGACACGGCCAAACCATGTCACAAGGCTAAAGTATCATGTTGAATATTTACCCTGAAAAACATTAGCCCTACCCTATGAGTAGGAAGAAATGATTACACTCCTTTGCAGTTAGTATTCCGTGAGGCTTGGTCCACTGAAGGCCTGAGGGTCTCTGGATGCTTCCAGGAGTCACTTCATACATTCCATCCTCATTGTCCCTTAGGCAGCCCAGGTACAACAGTGGGCTGACACCTCCTAGTGGCATCCAATGACAGATCAACGGAAGCATGAAGCACAGGGAGCAGTTTTGAAATTTAATTGTATACGAAACTGAGAGATACGGAACTGTCCTTTACAACTGGTATCGTAGATAACGTATTCAGGATCTTCGTACCACAAGTGCTGGCCATGTATTGCACTAGAAGAGGTCAAGGCAGGCCACTGTTCCGGAAGTGGCAGAGAGCTGACCGGGCATACACACACCGAGAGAGCCGACCGGGCGTACACACACCGAGAGAGCCGACCGGGCGTACACACACACCGAGAGAGCCGACCGGGCGTACACACACACCGAGAGAGCCGACCGGGCGTACACACACACCGAGAGAGCCGACCGGGCGTACACACACCGAGAGAGCCGACCGGGCGTACACACACCGAGAGAGCCGACCGGGCGTACACACACCGAGAGAGCCGACCGGGCGTACACACACACCGAGAGAGCCGACCGGGCGTACACACACACCGAGAGAGCCGACCGGGCGTACACACACCGAGAGAGCCGACCGGGCGTACACACACCGAGAGAGCCGACCGGGCGTACACACACCAAGCCTCAGGACTCTGGGACCGCGGAGAACATCCACCCCCGCTGGCTTACGCCTGGGTTTCTCCGCTGTGACCACGGTTCACATGTAAGTTGTGGTCTCAGTCTGAGGACGTGGTCCTAGTGTCACCAAAAAGAAGTCAAATGGAAAGTGTTTGAGGATGTCACACACACTAAGAACGTGTTGTGAGATGTCTGATTTTATCATGGTTTCAGATCTCTCTATAATATACGTAGGATGTACACACAGGATCAAGATGTGAAATTATTTCTCACCGTGGAGCAGGGTCAAAACCTGACAGCCACGATCCTATTTCCATGTGGAAAGAAGGTGACCTCCACCTCTGAGCAAGGGGAACTGGAGGTAACGGGACCCATTCAAGGAATGAAAAAGTAAACCAAGCATCCTCAGGGCACCGGGTTGGAGCCAGGCCTTTTCTTCAGCTGAACTATAAGGTGCTAAGAGGTCACACCCCATAAAGGGAACCCAGGAGGACCTGACATTGTTCCCTATTTTACTTTTGCCTGAATTACTTCAGGACACCCTGTGCTTCCTTTCCCCACCTACTCATACCCCATGCAAAAATGGCCAACTTACATACCCTTTCCCGCCTCTGTCCAGCATCTGCACCATGGGGCCGGTAACACTCACTTCATGCAGTTGTGAGGAGCAGGGACGTTGCAGCAGCGGCCCTGTACAGAGACGCTCCAGCTCAGTCCTTCTTCCTTTCTTCCCCATTTCACTCCACTACCAATAAAATACCTACATATGCTGTACCTTGTGTGAGTTCGTAATCACACAGTGGTGCGACACACCTCAATTCTCTTGTAAAGACCAGAATTCACCAAAATAAATGCAAACGTGTGACTGTGACAAAACTACTTTTGAAAATTAAAATTGGAGTCTCGAAAACATAAAGTGCAATCGAGGAAGTCAAAGGCAAGTTTTAGAAAACCTTCCACAACGTAGAGAAGAGGGACGAAGGGATGGAAAACGAGGCGGAAACCAGTGGAAGATGAACTTAGATCCTCCAGATCCACTGAGTAGAAATTAAAAAACTGATAATAATGAAGGAAATAAAGAGGAAAAAGTGAGTAAATAAAGAAGAAAGTTCTGGGAGATGAACGGCTTTCGGGTTGTATGGGGCACTGATGTCAGGCAGTAAGAGGGAAATCACAGGCTTCTGAGCTTCCCAGGAGAACCGGGATCAGACTGCGGACTGGCCTGGCAATGGAGGGCAATGTTCGTAAACCTCAGCACTAGACATGCATGGCATAGAATAAGCACCTCAGGGCCTTTCCAGACTTGGGTGAGATGATTTTCCCCTTAGTGAAATAGACATTTCCGACGTGCAAAGCCTCGGAACCGGTATTTGGAGGTCCCTATTCTGAAAACACTGCCTGGGGCTCTGCATCCACTAACTGGAGAAGAAATCCAAGAAAGAGAACGGTTGATGTGGACACTCAAACCCTGGGGTTCATAAGGAACCCAAACTAAACAACCCCCGGCCCTCAGGTCACTTGGAGTCTGCTGTAGCAGCAGGGCAGGGCGGAGGAGGGGGGCAGGCACAGCCCCACGCACCACACGTGTGGTCCCACTGAGACAGGACCTGCCCAGCCCAGGAGGGACGCCTGTCGTTCAGCCCAGCTCTTTTTTCTGTGTGAGTCCTTAGCACAGTACACACACACACACACACACACATATATATATATTTTAATTGCACTTTAGGTTCTGGGGTACACGTGAAGAACATACAGGATTATTCCACAGGTACATACATGGCAATGTGGTTTTCTGCCTCCATCCCCGTCACCCATATCTGGCATTTCTCCCCAGGTTATCCTTCCCCAACTCCCTACCCCCCACTGTCCCTCCCCTATTCGCCCCAACAGACCCCAGTGTGTGATGCTCCCGGCTCTTCTTGTCCTATCAGGCTCTGGAGGTGACCGCTTATGAATGCTTGGTTTTCAAAAGCAAATAAACAGAAGCAAATTAGGTCTGAGACCTTGCTTGCCTGAAGTAGATTTCCTAGAGGAAATTTCTGCCTCAGACTTTAAATATCTTTTTAATGAACTAGGATCCGCGAAAGGGGGATTTTGGCAGGTTCTTGGCCCCCCTGCCCTGGGACAGGACTCTGAGCACTGGGTTGTGGCCGCAGAGGCGCGGAGGATAGACTCGCTGCCCTGCTCCTGCGCAGCCAGGGAGGGGAGCTTTGGGCTTCGTGCCGTACTTTGTTCTGGAGTCATGTGCAGTCACCTTCTGATTAGAAAAACGTGGACGGATTTCAGACAAAGAAGCTCCTCCACGTCATCATCATTCCTTGTTCTGCTCGCTCTTCAGGGAGCATTGCCCAGCATAAGGTTATCATTCATAAAGTCCCACAAACAAGCGTGATTTATAGGACAACTTAAAAGGAACCTCACACCCATTTTAATTTATACTCCGGATAGGAATCGTACCATAGTTTGCTTATCATTCATTAATAACTCATTGTTCAATTTTTAGATATTGTGAGCTATTCGTATGTATGTTTCTTGGTATTACACTAATATTCCACTGACATTAGCTGACTGCAAAATGCTTTTTAAAATAACTATAGCTTTATAAAATAATTTATAAAAACACCCCACACATATCACAGCATTAAAACTGAACATGTTGCCAATGTATTGACTCATTTTAATTATTTTATTTTAATAGGATATGTTGAATTTTTCTCATTGATTGACCTTTGGGATGGCAAATTTAAAGATGGCCTTGGAATTTCTTTTTTCCCCAAAAGTACTTTTTTATACTTTTAAATGTTCTGATCTTTCATACTTTCTATCTGTCTTTACACCCAAAATAAGTTATTTTTCTACATGTTTAAGACTGCTACCGTGTCCATTCTATCCTTCCTCACAAGGGAAGGGTTTAGGGCTCGGCCCTGATGATTGCAGAGGTGAACAAGGTGGGCTGGCTTCCAGGTGGAAGGAAAAGATCTGCGAGTTCCAGGGAATACGGCCCCACTAGGACTCCCCGCATTTCTTATATAACTACTATCTGGTCTCTCATTGTTCACATGAGGAACCGCATAGGCATGTGGTGGCACTTCCATGATAAGACACATCATCGCAGGGGCTCCGGGCTCTCTGCTCACTTGACCTGTTGAGGTTCGAAACAGCCCAGACAGTTTTAGTCCCGTTAACCCTGGAGATCAAGAAGCACAGAATCCTTTGGAATGGAAACCCTAGGGACCAGTTCTCGAGTGCCGCCACCCACTGAGGTCTCCCCGAGGACCTCATGGCAAGACTCAGAGTCCCTGACCTGTATCTCAGGTATTATCTCCTTCTGACTAACTGGGGAGTTCTGAGCGCATATTTCAGGCTCCTCTGAGTATCAGTTTCTTTATTCATAAAATTCACATAAAGTCTGATTGACGGCCAAATGACATAACGGGTAAGAAAATGTTTTGTAAAATCTTTTAGTTCTACAGATTTTAAGTAGACAACACTGGTTCTCTCACCCCAGAATTCCCTGGAGATATCACAGAATAAGGGTGACAGTGTGAATCCTGGTGTGGAGTTCCCCCATGACACTGCCGCACCATGGAGGGAGGATAAGGCTGTGTGCAGGAATCTGGTCCCCAGGAACTGGGAGCTCATGGAACTGGCTCAGACAGAGCAGAGTATCTCGTAGCCCACAGAACTGACATAGCTGTCAGAGAACAGGCCATCCCAGCTGGGGCCTGTGCCCCACAGGACTTCCTGGGCAAGGCTCAGAATCTGAACAGCAGACGCCGCGTCTAAGAGAATCAAGGGGAACGTGCCGTTTGTGGATATGAAAGAGAACATTTTTTCCTAGAGGAAGCTGATGTGTGCGCATTAACTGTTGCAAAGAGGACGCTCTTTGTATGTCTCTTCCTAACATGGGGATAAAGTCATGAGGTGTTGTATATTGCTTTTATATTTTGCAGATGGAGAAATCAAGGCACAGAGAGATTAAGTGACTTAGCCACAGTCACAAACTGGGGAGGACCAGGAGTGGAACTGAGAGCGAGCCCCGGACTCTGGGCCTGCGTCCTGCCCAGGAGTCACGCTGCCTCCGTTCCTGGGAGAGAAGACTGCCTGCAAGGTAAAGGCGCCGTCCCTACTCGGTTCCGCCGTCCACGCTGACACAGGGCAGCCCTCCCTAGGGACGGCTGTGTGCTCTGCGTGTGTGGAAAGAACTCAACTCAGCAGCCGCACTCACGTCTCCTGGTGTGGGCTTCTTAGCCTGCTCCAGACCACACTGTCCACAAACCACTTCATTATGTGGTCAAAAGCAACCTGCCGGCACCCCACTTCCCCTACCTCAGCCTCTCCGGCCCTTCCCTCTTCCACCTTCCATCCAGTCCCACTGTGCCTCGGTTTCCTCTTCTAAACCATTTCTGCAGATTTCACCCTCTCCTCTTTTAAATCCATCACTTCTTTCTTTCTGACGGTTGGATTGACCCCATCTTGAGATTCTAAGAAACAGAGAGAGCAGCTCCCTTCCTCCCTCCTGTAGTTCTTCACCTGCCTCTGTCCCTTGGGGTGGTCCTGGCAGAGCGGCTGCCCACCTCTCCAGCACCTGCCCACTGCAGCAGCTATGAGAATCCACCCCACACTGGCCCCGTCTTGGGATTCCCTTGAGAAAGGAGCACCAAGCCCAGGCTGTGTTGGCTGGGATGGGGATTTCAGCCTCAGCTGTCCCAAGCCCATCGCCCGGTGACAAGCCTCTGTGCTTCAACCCCACCGTGAGGGAGGTATGGGAGAACCTCGCTCACACCCAGCCACTGCCCACAGTGGTCAGCGAGGGGGCACCCGCTCGTTCCTTCAGTCCTCCCCCTACAGTGGCTGTGCTCACAATGTAGTGCTCCTTCCTCTTGTCTTCCACAGCTTCTAGAACTCTCTCCTCTCTTCTGAGACAGGAAGGTGAAGGTTTTTCTCCTATTATTTAGAGTGCTCTCATTGATGCATTTTTTTTTCTATTCCTGCTCCTTGAAGGAAGGGCAGTGTGGTGTTAGCAGTGCGTTTCTCTCAGGGAGAAGGGCACTCCCAGGAAGAGAGGGCAGCGAGGGACGGTCTGGTGAACTCACAGCTGCCGCACAGGGCACACACCAGTGTCCCCTTATGCATGTGGAGCTCTGTGCATTTACCGGGTTGTCCCACGCGTGTGGTGCTCTGCGCATTTACCGGGTTGTCCCACACGTGTGGAGCTCTGTGCATTTACCGGGTTGTCCCACACGTGTGGAGCTCTGTGCATTTACTGGGTTGTCCCACGTGTGTGGAGCTCTGCGCATTTACCAGGTTCTCCCATGCATGTGGAGCTCTGTGCATTTACCAGGTTCTCCCACGCGTGTGGAGCTCTGTGCATTTACCGGGTTGTCCCACACATGCTGTGAGTGTTCACATCCCCCGACCTTCACAGAAGCACACGGGAAAGACACTCCTGTGGCATGGCTTGTGCAGATGATAAAATTGAGGCCTGAAAGCTAAAGAGACATAGTAAGAAGAAAAACAAAAAAGTCTTCCTAGCACGTACCCTGTCTCCGGAATTCATGTTTCCCATTTAATAATGATCGAAGCGTTTCCATTTCCTTTACTTCCCTGTGGAATAATGTATCTCCTCCCCAGAGACACTTAACGTGTCTCAGAGTCCACTTTCTGTCACTGACAGACACAGGCTCCTCTAAGCTTTCTGTTGTTATCCTTTTAGTATTTTCCTCCCCCTAAATAAATAAGTAAAAGAATTTTTAAAAGGAAATGAGTTTAAAAATATGTAAACTAGAAAAATCATTAAGATACTTTCAAATATCTGTATAAATGGTCAGTTCTGCTAATATTTTTCTATGGCAAACATATTTGAATTTGTAACTTAAAACTTTTTAGCATTGTTAAAATCTGAACTAAGGAGAGGTGAAGACAGAACACGCTGAATATAAGGCAGACGTAGCCTCGGAAACAGCGTAGAGAGCAGCACTGCAGAGCACTCTGTTACTTGTTAAAAGCAGCTCTTTCTCCACATTTGTGTTTTCTGTAGCTATCAAAAAGAGATGGCGTTTTTCACTTCCGCTGTAGCCACAGGTCTGCCAGGACAGGCGTTCATTAGGGAGGGAGCCAACACCATCTGAATATCACCAGGAGGGAGCTTCACCCAGGGGTGAAGCCAGATGCCCCAGGAGGACTCACTGAGGGGAGGCGTGGGGGGCGAGCAGGGCATGAGACCAGGACTGAGCCTGGGAGGACACGGGAAGGAACTGGCTCCATGGGGGCTCAGCCACTCACAATGCAAGGTTCAGTGAGAAAGTCACAGCCAGGGCATGGAGACAGGAATTCTTCTCAAATGACTAGATCACCAAAAACGTTTATGTGTACATGAGAAAAAATCCCGAAAACGTTTATGTGTACATGAGAAAAAATCCCATCATCAAAATCGAAAAACAGCAAGAGGATGACAACGATAAGCTAGAAGAAGATTCTGGCGACAGATGAGGTGAACAGAGGGGTCAGCGCCGCAGGGTACAGAGGGCGCTTACCAATCGATGTGAAAAATGTGAAAGAAACAAGAAAAGACGGTCCAAGGATATGAACAGCATTTCACAGAAGAGGTGTGGATGGCGAAGGTGTGAGAGATACTTACCCTCCCTGGAACTCGGGGAATGACGAGACACATGGCTTTACTCCACCAAAGCAAAGGGCGGAATAGCATTCAAGGTGACCAGCGCTTCCAGAAACATGTTACAAAAAAGTGCACGGAATGTTTTTTTTAAAATGGCAAAGTGACAAGATCTTTTTCGAAAACTCCATTCTAGAAATATGTACCAAATGCATGTAATCATTTTTGTAAATTATTTTATTATTTTTTATTATTTTATTCTTTTGAGACAGAGTTTTGCTCTGTCACCCAGGCTGGAGTGCAATGGCGCGATCTCAGCTCACCACAACCTCCGCCGCCCAGGTTCAAGCAATTCTCCTGCCTCAGCCTGCTGAGTAGCTGGGATTACAGGCACGCGCCACCACACCTGGCTGATTTTGTATTTTTAGTAGAGATGGGGTTTCTCCATGTTGATCAGGCTGGTCTCGAACTCCTAACCTCAGGTGAGCCACCCTCCTCAGCCTCCCAAAGTGCTGGGATTACGGGCGTGAGCCACTGCGCCCAACCTATAAATTATTTTTGTAGTGAAATAAAGCTACATAAGCCTTGATCGTAAGAAAATTTGGGGGCCTGGCTGGATAAATTATAGTACGTTTTTTCTGAGGAATACTACGTAGCCATTCAAAAAGATGAGTTCAATGGATACACACGAGCCTAGAGAGATCGCTGATTTTTCCATAAGTGAAAAATAGCAAGTTGCAAAAAAGTTTTGTGAACAGAGCCTGATTTTGTAAATAATAAATAAAGAACCTGCTCTGTGTATTTACTGGATTGTGGAGCGGAGTGAAGGTTGGTTTCCTCCAGTGAGGAAATTGGTTGCAGGAAGAGAGACAGCAGCAGCTGCCCAATCCCCCACCCGGCAGACCCCTGTGTGTCTGTCTGTATTTCAGCCTGACAATGTAACCACCCAAGGGGTTCGCCTTGCCCGCTGCCTACACAGAGCTGCTTCATCAACACAGGGGAGTTGCACTAGAGAAAGAGTCATTCCGGCAGGGCAGCTGTGCAGGAGACCGGAGTTTAATTTTTACTCCAATCCGTCTCCCCAGCATTCGGGAATCAGAGTTTTTGTTTTTGTTGTTTTCTTTTGTTTTTCTTTTGAGACAGAGTCTCACTCTGTCACCCAGGCTGAAGGGCCGTGGCACAAACTCGGCTCACTGCAACCTCTGCCTCCTGGGTTCAAGCAGTTCTCTGCCTCAGCCTCCTGAGTAGCTGGGATTACAGGCACCTACCCCCACGCCCAGCTAATTTTTTTATTTTTAGTAGAAACGGAGTTTCACTATCTTGGCCAGGCTGGTTTGCAACTCCTGACCTTGTGATCCACCTGCCTCGGCCTCCCAAAGTGCTGGGATTACAGGCATGAGCCACCACACCTGGCCCCAGGGATCAGAGATTTTAAGGATGACTTGGTGGATTGGAGGTGTGGGGGAAGCCTGTGAGCCAGGAGTGCTGATTGGTCAGGGACGAAGCCATAGGGAGTTGGAGCCATCTTCTTGTGCTCACTCTGCCTGGGTGGGGGCCACAAGATCAGAGGAGCCAGTTTATCCGTCTGCGGGGGGGCAGCTATCTGTGTAGGGCCTGCAGACTATCTCAAGCTCGGATCTTAGGAGCAGTTTAGGGAAGGTCAGAATCTTATAGCCTCCTGCTGCGTGACTCCCAAACCATCGTGTCTCATCTGGTGGCTGCTGTGAGTCCTACAGAGGCAAGAAGGAGGTCTGCCTGGGGAAAGCGCTGTTGCCATCTTTGTTTAAACTATAAACTACAAACTAAGTTTCTCCCCAAGTGAGTTTGGCCTACACACAGGAATGAACAAGGACAACTTAGCTAAGTGAGATCTGTCACTGTCTCAGTCATGCTTTTGCAAAGGCGGGTAAGGAAAAGCAGGCATTGCTGCTGCACTTGACATAATCAGCAGAGAGACAGCCTGGGTTCTTAAGCCCGAGAATTCCCGGGGGGACCGACGGATGGCATCACGGTGGCGGGGAGGGGGTGGACAGGAAGGTGGGGGAGGGGGGCACCTGGGGACTCCAGCAATGCTCCGTCATGGTGGGATCAGGCCTGGATGAGAGTGGTGTCCAGGAAGATGTGAGGAAATGGGGAAAATGACAACAGCCCGAACCAGAATGTGATAAATCATTTGATAAAAGAAAGGGGGGAAAACTAGCCAAGTATTATTTTAAAGCTTCAGAAGGGAAGAGTGATCACCCCATACATTGCAGACCTAGCTATGGAGAATGCAGACCCATGCTGGGGTAGCGGAGGCCCCCGCTCACGAGCTCTTACAGCTAGTGGAGAAGCACTTTCTTACCACTGTGCAGAGAAACCCATGTCTAATCAATAAAGTTGTAAAATGCCGAGGAAGGAGACAGGAGAGAGCAGTGCCTAACGGGGCGGGAGGAAGGAGGACAGCTAAGGAAAAGCCCTAAAATGAACTCTCCGTGACAGCAGCAACAGGACTGTTGGCCAGAGAGCTTAGGGCTAAAAACGTCAGTTTGAATCCTCCTCTGTGGAGCAGGAGAGGCAGCCATGTCCTCTGAAAGGTGAAAGTACCAGGATAGAGCTCCGAGAGCCAGTGCAGCGAACCCAAGAGATGGAAATTTGGGGGAACATGATCCAGAGAATCCTAGGCTTCCCTGAGGGAGGGGAACTGACAAGACTGGAGATTTTGGGGATGGGTCACTGGTGTTCTTTGAAAGAAGGATGTTAGGAGTGATAGTCAACAGGTCCCAACTGCGTGAGACAGGGTAGATTGGTGGGTGGAGGCTGGAGGGGGCTGAGCTGAAGAGAGCAGGGGAAGGACCAGGTGAGAGGGATGGACGGACACGCTGGAAAGGAGGATGGGAGAGCAGGTCCTCAGAGGCCAGCTTTAAGGAAAGGATCTAGGCCAGGTGCAGTGGCTTATACCTATAATCCCAGAACTTTGGGAGGCTGAGGCGGGAGGATCACTTACGGCCAGGGGTTTGAGACCAGACTGGACAACATGGCGAAACCCCATCTCTACAAAAAATACAAAAATCACCAGATATGATGTGCACCTGTAAAACCAGATGCTCAGGGGCTGAGGTGGAGAGGTCACTTGAGTCTAGGAGGTCTGAGGCTGCCGTGAGCCACGATCATGTCACTGCATTCCAGCCAGGGTAGCCGAGCAAGACCCTGTCTCCAAAAAGAAAAGAAAAGAAGAAGACACAGCAAGACCTTCACAAGAGGGGGCAGTGGCAGGGGCTGATGTGGAAGCGTGGGAGGGTCCGACAGGAGCCCCAAATCCACCAAGGACTTTGGGGCCACGAATCATGGCAGCAAGCAGAGATTCGAATGGAAACTTCTTACTCGGAGGAAGGCTGGAAGGGGATATTGAAGTGGAGATGGAGATCAGAGCAGCAGAGGGGCTGGCGTCAATGGCTCCTCTGCTCTTCCTTATAAAGGCATCAGCAAGGTTGCTGCATGAGAGGGGACAAGACGGAAAATGCAGGCTGCATGGGAGAGCCGCCTCTCTCAGCCCCGGGAGGAGCTCAGCCCACAGAGGAACCTGGCACAGCAGGAGGACCCAGATGGCTGCCCATGAGGCTGCTCGGCAGAGCCCTGGGCTTGCTCTGACACAGTCCAGAGCAGTGTGCACTGGGCATGCACCAGCCTTGCTGCTTCTCCTGGTATTGTCATGGCTGAGATGTAGCAATGGATGCTGAGGCCTCTGGATGGCTAGGCCTGTTCCAATACACCTGAGAAGGCGGGCAGGGCCTGGTGGTCCATTCCAACAGCCTCCTCCACACAGAACTGCTGTTCTTTTCCCCTGAACACTCTCCAAGCCACTCCCTCCTTCAGTTTCTCAGCATCCCTGGGTTGCTGTTGCCCACAGACGTGTAATCAAGACATCCCAGGCCCTGGAGCTAAGACAGCTTGCCTGAACTCATACAGCTAAGTGGAGGCAAGGGCAGGGCATGAGGAGGAGGTTGAGCTCCTCGCCCTGCAGCTCCCCACTGCCTCCACGGCACCCGCGGTGGGTTTTCTGTTTTGGCACTGAGTTCACTCTGTCTTGTGTTACAACTTGGTGCTTGAGTGTCTGTCTTCCTTGTGATTTCCTGAGCGTCTCTTATTTACAACAAACTATGCAACAAATTGAGAAACCACAGAATTCAGGAATGAATTTAAAAAGCCCTCACCCTCAGGAAGTGTGTACTCGTGTGTAGCTGTTTGTGAGCTTGTAAATAGGTGCAATAGAGGATAAAGAGTGAGGAGGCTTCACTGGTGGTGCAGGGAGAGCTATGAGTTCCCACAAGAAACAGCGTCTGCCCAGGAACGAACGGGAAGCATCGGCCATACCTCCGAGATCAGGGCCTGTCCCTGACCACACCCTTTATCATGGCAGACGACGATTTTACAGGTGCCAAAGGCCTGAGCTGATTTTTATTTCAGACTATACTTGCCTGAAAAAGCACAAACTACCAGCCATTAAATTATCCTTAGTCTAAGTGGTTGTTGTTTGTTTTTGAGTTGGAGTTTCTCTCTTGCTGCCCAGACTGCAGTGCAGTGGTGCCATCTTGGCTCACTACAACCTCCTCCCCCACAGCTGGCTAATTTTTTTTTTATTTTTAGTAGAGATGGAGTTTCATCATGTTGGCCAGGCTGGTCTCGAACTCCTGACCTCAGGTGATCCACCTGCCTCAGCCTCCCACCATGCTGGATGACAGGCTGAGCCACCACTCCGAGCCCTTAGTCTGTTTCTTTTGTTTAGTTTTGTTTTATTAATTTCATTACTCACCTGATATTTATGATGTGTCCCCTTAAGGGTAGGAAATGCTTCCCTTTATTTTACTCATTTTCTTCCTGCAAGGAGCATCTGGGACTCTCAACTAAATTATTTCCATGTTGTCAAGAAGGTATGTCCAACCTTCACATGATCCTTAATCAAACTTTGCTATTTTTATTTAGTACAACTCAGCACATATTTATCCAGCCACTGTGCTGTGCCAAGCACTACACTGGGGGCGACAGAGTGAGAAGATGCGTGATGCACTCTGCTCCCTTCCCAGGATTGCCAGGCTCAGCTCCGGGCACGCAGAGAGCCACCTCTCCTGGGAATGACCCAGCTCCCCAGGCCTTCAGGACCATGGCTTCCGAGAAGACACTCTCAGCTGCTCCCTTGCCTGGTGCAGGGAACGTGGGAGTCCAAATCCTATTAGAAATAAAGAGTTAGTTGAATTAAGGGAGATTGTGAAGAGTCCTAGAAAAACATTCTCATCTAGAAGAGAAAGTTATGTTCCCACCACACACACACACACACACACACATGCACACACACACGCACGCGCACACACACACGCACGCACGCACACACATGCACACACACACGCACACACGCACGCACACACACACATGCACACACACACACACTCCTTAGACTGTGTAAATGTAACTAAGCGTTTGGCTGTAGGGGTCCTGGAGACTGTACTCTGGGACCACAGTACCAGTGTACTGGTTCAGGGACATGAAAGGCTGGTACAAAACATGATATCATGAGAAGTAATCAATCCAGAGGACTTCATCTTACCCTATGTGATGTGCAGTTACCTGTAACTGAGGGTGTCTTATTTACAAGAAACCAAGCAACAAATTGAGAAACCACAGAATTCAACAATGAATTTAAAAAGCCCTCACCCTCAGGAAGTGTGTACTGGTGTATAGCTGTTTCTGAGTTTGTAAATAGGTGAAGAGTCCTAGAAAAACTTTCTCATCTAGAAGAGAAAGTTATGTTCCCACCACACACACACACACACACACACACACACACACACTCTCTCTTTAGATTTTGTAAATGTAACTAAACATTGTTTCTTATCCCTTTGGGAACACTTACAACACCCAGACATGGAAATGAGAAGAAAGCCCCAGACATCTCAGCATCTACTAGGTACCCAGTCAGGCACGGTGGCTCATACCTGTAGTCATAGCACTCCGGGAGGCTGAGGTGGGTGGATCACTTGAGCTCAGGAGTTCAAGAGCATCTTCTATGTACCAAGCTCTATACAAGGTTCTTACCTATGATTCTTTTATTCAGTCCTCTCCACCACCCAACGAGGTAAGCAGGGCTTTTACACATGAAAATACTCAGATTCACAGAGGCAACTGTGTCCAGCATAAGGAGGTAGTGTGTGGAGCCAGCACTAGTGGTGCAGTGTCGGGGTCCGGCACGTCTGCCAGGGGGCTACCGACCTGCGGGAGTCCCCGAGACCACCAACGTAGATGTTTTGTTCAACCTGAGGGAGAGAGTGTGCGGAAGTGAAAGAAGATAGGAAAGCGGAGTCTGGAGGTCTGAGTGACTTGCAGTCAAGCAGCAGCTTTATTTCTGTGGGTGACAGCTTTTATACCTTTTTTCTTGTTACATTTACTTTAGATCAGCATTTACTTTAGCTCAGCAGAAAAAGGGGGCAAACAGAAAAGGGAACAGAAATCATGCAAAAATAGTTATCAGGGCCTGTGATAATGGCTTACAAAGCAATTTAAGAGTCAATATATGTTTTTCAAAGATACACAGTGCAAGCAAACAATGGTTCCCTTAAGGTGGCTTGTTAATCATGTTTTCCATCAGGAGGTGGAGCAAAGGCTCAGCTCCTGAGAAAATATGGGCAGGGGTCTTTGCCCCTCTCAGGCACCTCAATTGCAGCAAGCCTATTGCCTACACAGAGACTAAGGGGGATATGAAGCAGTCAGCACAATGTCCTCATAAACCGCAGGCCCTTACTCTGCATTCTGTTTTTTGCCTCAGTAGCTTAGCCATTCTCCCCTCAACTCGACAGCCCTCGAGAGTGGGGAGAGAGGGCAGATAGGTCCAGCAGCCAAGATGGGGCAAGTCATGCTACTGTCTCAAGCCCTTGGTGTGAACGCTGCCAGTGCAGGCCGTGCCCCTGTAATGCACACGTATGCCCCTGCTTCCCCACACAACGCCCAGGCCACTGTCCCCCGAAGCGATCAGGTGAAGGGGCTGCCACCCATGAGGAGTTTGGGAATGTGAAGATGCTGAAATCTGGAGAGCCAGCAGAGTAGACAGAGGATGCTGACCACTGCAGGCCCCTGGACACCACATGCAGAGATGCTCAGAGCCACACAGCCTAGCCAGCCCACTTTCCACCTGCCCACCATGGCCAGGCAGTCCTGCCGTGTGCCCGGCGCTCTGCAGGAATAGGAGGTGCAGGTGGGAACGTGGCACGGTCTCCACTCTGGAGCTGCAGCTGGCCTGGTGGGAGGGCAGATGCCTCACAGGCACATGAAGAGAAGACCAGAGTTATTTTAAAGGCATGTAGAAAGTTTATGGAAACTTGTTTGGAGCAACTTTTAGGGAGATTAAAGAACAAATTACTCCAAGAGCAGATATGAAGAGCAAATAAATTATTAAACGTTGAGCAGAAGCTCATGGGCTAGAGGACCGCTTCACGGGGAGCGGATACATTCTGAACCTTTGCCATGGGTAGTTCCAGGATCTACCCAGGGCCCATAAACGTCCTGATGGGCCCTATTCTGGGTTTTGAAGCCCAGCATGGGAATCTCATTCCTGTAACAGTTACATAATCCGAAAGCGTCAGCTGATGTCTGGCTTCTCCAGGATGCTCCAGAGGCTCTGGGCTTCAATGTCTGTCTGCTCTTTCCCTCAGGCTCAGTCATCCTGGTAGAGAGCAGGAGACCCAGGGCACACCTGCTCCAGGCAGCCTGAGCTCACTGCTGCTAGGTCCAGCTTCAGAACCAGCTTGGAACAGCAGAACAGCAGAGCTGAATCCCTGAAGCAGGGGGGGCAGGAGCATAAGCCCAGGAATGAATGGCCATGAGAGCCCCAGGCTCGAACACTGCAGGGTGGGGTAGCACATGCCCCTCCCACAGGAACGCTGCCCCTCCCACAGGAACACGGGCTGCCCCTCCCACAGGAACGCTGCCCCTCCCACAGGAACACTGCCTCTCCCATGGGAGCACTGGTCCTGCCCCTCCCATGGGAACATGGGCTGCCCCTCCCACGGGAACGCTGCCCCTCCCACAGGAACACTGGCTGCCTCCCCCTCCAGCTACCTGAGGCCAAGAGAAATTTAAAGCAGTGATTCCAGATCATCACATTTTTCCAGAAAAAAAAAAACAAAAATCCAGATTTTGATATAAAGCCTGGAAATTTTCAGCTGTTGGTACGATTTGTTCAGCACTGAGAACCCAGTGGAACAGTTCTGTGCCTGGGCAGTGAGACTGTCCAGGTCCCTCCAGCCCCAAAATTCTGATTCTTTGAATTTTCTCCCAGAATTCTTGCAAGTTAAAGGAATAGAGAAGTTATAAGAAACACATCCAAGTTTAGAAAATCAGATTTTAAAATGAAAATCAGGATTTACTTTCTTATTTTTATGCTCAGGGAGAAAACAGCAACATCTCTTTTACCACCAACAACAAAAATAGTAGAATGCTTGAAGGGCACCTGAGGTGATGTTTCCTGTGAACTTCTGGAATGGGTGCCTTCCTTCCCAGCCATTCCTTCATGTGAAAGGAGATATCACGTGTGATTGGAAATGCAGCCATTAAATCTGAAAGAGGCTTCAGCTCCTCAGATGTCAGCTCTGAGCCTGAACAACAAAGCTTCACGGGGGCCCCATGTTGTATGTGGTCACCGCTGCCCGCACAGCAGCGACAACCCCCTTGGCCTGAGATGAGGGCGCCTCCTCTCTCTGGCCCCTAGCACGTCCCCAGAAATTCTTCTCATGGGTGTTTTGGGGCTTCTCGGCTGCTTTGACACATGCCGTAAATCGAGCAAGCTGTTTTCCATGGATATAGCACTGCTAGACCATCTATTTTCGAATAAAATCAAATGTAAATTATTTTGTGAAAGCATCACCACTGCCTTGATTACCCTGTAGGCATCTTTGACGCCTTCGAGACTTGGTTCTGGTTTGGTGTAGTTTCAAATGTTCCATTAGGCTCCTGGCTCAGACGTGGATCTGAGGAAGCCATGCTTCTTAAGCCAGGGAATCCCAGGATTTTCCCAGAGCAAATTCGCTGTGGCTCTTTTTGAAGCTGTGAAAGGCCCCTCGCCTGCTGAGGTTCCTGTTCTGACTTCTGACTTAATGTGCAGCCTGGCCGGCATTCCATGGACATAGCACCCCATCCCACATGTCGAAATGGAGCATAGGTATCTTCGGGCTGCATGTGGAGTGGATATTTCCTTGAAACTTTGTATCTGCGTTGCGAGACTTTTTTAAAACTGTAGTGACATTATTGACATGGTAGCTGACCAAGAGATGCATTAGTATATTGTAATTATTTTATTCACTCACCCATTTAACTGACATTTACAGTTGCCTACCATAGGCCAGGAACTTTTTCATCACTGGGTCTACCAGCTTGAGAGGTGGGACCCTTTTGTATTTTGACAACCTGCTTTTCCTGTATTGTATTTTGACAACTTGCTTTGCCTTTATTCAAAAGACCAGTGGCTGAGTGCACTTCATGATGGCTGTCTCCCTGTCTCTGATGGGTCCAGCTCCCAGCTCTGTGCCCAGCCAACACGCACGGGTCTGTGGGGAGGGGCTGGGGGCACCTCTGAGGCACAGTTTGGCATGGTGTCCTTAGTGCCATTGCTCTAGTTACTGCTACCCTAGGTGGCTGCACTCTCCCAAGCTGACTATGTCAAGATGATGGAGCTCCTTTCTGGGGTGCCTATCACAGGACGTCTTCATTGCAACCTGTCATCATTTTGATTGCTATTTTCTTAGGATTTGTAGCATGATTTTTAAAGTGTTTGTCTCAAACTAGGCATAGAAGTCTATTAAGCATTCAAACTACACCATTTAGAAGGATTTATCTTTAGGGTTCATGATAACACGTGTGCTGCGGTATCACTTTAGTTTTACAGTCTCAAGACATTAGAGAAAGCAAGTGTCCCACATTTCCCAAGACTGTGTTGATTTCAACTATTCTACGTATGCCAGGAAATTTCCCAGATGTCCTAGAAGTCCCAGCAATTTGGCTGTAAAGCTGTATGTCACAGACGTCGTCTTCTTGCCCTAGGAAACAGCCTCAACATTATTGGGCAGGCTGTGTATCTGTAACCATTCTTTTGAAAGCATGGCCACCAGGCTCAGGCACTCTGTCTGTGGGGAGGCGTGCCCAGAGCCTCCCCACGGTGGGAAGGAGTCTTCCCGAGATTCCTCCAGAGCAGAGCAAGGGGCAGCCCCGTGTAGATACCTGACACTTGCTGGATGTTTTCCTCACTTGTAGCTGAATGTCAGTTATGAACTGTGCCCTCCAGAATGTCTACCCAGGAACTGATTAGCAGAGGCCAATCATTAGGGGCTTGAATCAGGAGAAAGACTGACATGTTCAGGTCCAAACTTAGTTTGATTTTATACACATTTTTAAATCTCTTTAGTGCTTTACTATGAGAATTCATAACCGCAGAAGGGTGGAGGGACGCTTTTTCTGTTCCAGTGTAGGTGAAGGTCATGCTTTATCACACCTTCCTGAGCGCTCCTGGATGCCACGGATCCGAAGCTTACTAAATACTGATTGACCAGTTCATAAAACAATTAACTTTCAAATCTCATTCCAACAAACTTCAAATATGCTATTTCCAAGACTGTCTTTCATTTTCTAAAACGTGCTACCTACAAAATCCTCTTTCTACCTGAGTACAGATGGGTAGTTTTACCTCGTTTCTCCCTAGAGATTGTCGAGATCGGCGCACAGAGTGGCGGAGAGCTTGTGGCTTAGCTCTATCTTCACTGTTTCTGCCAAGATCCTTTTCCTTTTCTCATTTTAATTTCTCTTGACTTTGTTGGCACCAACCTTGCCCGCCCACACAGGAACACCTGTACATGGTGACGGCGTGAAAGGGCCAGATCCGGGGATGGGGCGCTCTTTCCTCAAGAACATGGCTTATTGCCATCCACATTAATAAAAAAAGAACTGGAAAGGAGGAAAAGGAAAAATTAGGAGCAGACAAACCAAGCCTCTTCCTGTTTATAATTTTAAAATTATAACCCTTGATGCAATGAACTATAAACCCACTTGTATCTTCTAACACTTTTGTGACCTGATAAAATGCTATCATTTTAAAATATGAATATCAGATATAAATCCCAAATGTTAATGTATTTATACTACATTAATTTCAGTAAAAAGCAGAAAATATTGTCATATTTTAGAAAACAATTTTTAATTATTGTAGTTCTCCATTTAAACAGTTTTCAAGAATGACTAGAAAATGTAAGTTCTGATTCTTGCTAATCTTCACAGATGTATTTTTAGGAGCCCAAACTTGCTGGAGTTGGAATTGAGACGTGGAGATGTTTTCTATGATGTAGGGTAGTAGGAGGCTGACCAGCTCCCAGCTACCTTGGAAAGAGTAATTCCTGGGAAGGGGCTCTCTTGGGAAAACCCCTGGATTTGGTTAGGCCTGCATACTTGCACTGCCTCTTGCCAGGACTTCCAGTTTCTCTTCAACATTTCTTCCCGAGCCTTCCTTGCCCCTCACAGAGGCTAGGACTGACCTCTGGCTCCTGCCCTCCCGCCCATCTCCTCTTATTGATGGTGCTGACAAGCAGACAATTGACCAGGCAAATTGAGCAGCAGGAGCTGAAAGGCAGGGTCTAGCTGGTTGGCAAAGAGAACATTGCTTCCTGGATGGTGGAGGAGTGACTGTGGCAGGGAGGGAGGCCTGGAGCTCAGGTGCTGGGGTCGAAGGGGGAGCTGTCGGTAACCCAGCCTGAATCCAAGCTCCCATGCCTGGTTCCCGCAAAAGGACTTGGAGTGGGGGGAGGGGGGGAACAGGTCCCTGCGGCTAGAGACTTGGGTTAGGAGAGCCTTGCTGGTCTCTGCAAGGCCCAGGACCCAAAGTGAGCTCCTCCTGGGTTCACAGTTGTGACCTAATGTGAACCCTGATATCTGCTTGATATCAGAAAGCAGCCTCTGGGGACTCAGAGGGATTTTACTTTATGAAATTTTCATGCATTTACAATATTAGTTCTTGGCCAGATGCTGTGGCTCACACCAGGCATCTCAGAACTTTGGAAGGCCAAGGCAGTAGGATCACTTAAGTCCAGGAGTTCAAGACTAGCCTGGGAAACATAGCGAGACCCAGCTCTACAAAAAATTAAAAAGATCAGCCAGGTATGGTGGCACATGCCTGTAGTCCTAGCCACTCTGGAAGTGAAGTTCAAGGCTGCAGTGAGCTAGGATTGTGCCACTGTACTCCAGCCTGGGTGACAGAGTGATACACTGTCCCTAAATATATGTATCAAACATAGATACATTGTAATCTCTTCACTGAGGCTCAACCTGAGGAAAGCATCCCTGTTATTGGAAGGAAAAAAAAAGGAAGAGCATAGTAACAAAATAAATCCTGAGTCCAAATGTAAAGTTTTCATATTAGGAACTAATTCACCTGCTCTCCTTCATAAGTCACTCCTGACAGCTTTATTGTCTCCAAATAAATTCCTTAAATTCAAGACTTTACTTGTATAAAACAAATTTTACATCGTCTTAGAAAACATCCTTATTTTAAAAATAAATACTAGACTTCCAAATAAAAGAATCAATGCAAAAGTGGAGATTTAAGGGTGATTTTCTAAATGTAAATTACTGGAAAGGTCATCAGAAACCCCAGCAATGATAACCGAGGTGAGCTTTCTCCAGTTCTGAGGAAGATCAGAAGTGATGTCTCAGAAAACACGGTCGAGCCCTTCACAGGTTCCCCAAGTGAAGTTTGCAGTCAGGCCCTGGGGCCACCAGAAGGACGAATCCAAAGGGACCCTTTGCTGAGGCTGCCAGTGACAGTCCCCTGTAGGGGACAGGCCCTGGGTGGAAGCAAGCCCAGGCGTTCTTTCTGGGAGGGTAGGAGAGGTGGGAAGGGCAGGATGGAGGGGCTGGGGGGTGCTGAGGAAACAGAGTGTGAGAGTGGCAGTGAGGGCAGCGGCCCTAGGACCACACGCCGTCAGGTGCACACATTAGAAAATGAAAACCTCCTGGCATTTCAGACCATACGTTTCATTCTTTCTGCTTAATCTGAACCTCACTGGCAGTTGGCACTTATTGAACAGCTATGTAAATATAAAATTTAAAACCGTTTTGAAACCCTTCGGATTCGGGTTTCACTGGCGGAAAGGGAAAGAATGGGGACCCCCATCTGTTTAGCGCTGTGCTCAGCAGCTTTTATAAAGTATCTCCAGTAATGCTCGTGGCGAGGGGGTTTTGTTCAGCAGAGGGAGTACGCTGTAGAGCTGCTGTCATCCAAACAGGACTGTGCGGGAAGAAACCAGCGGAGGAGGGAACAGGGAGTCCCCCCACAGACCGGACGGTGGCAGGAATCTCACTTTCAGCAAGAGGAGTGTTTTAGTGTAGAGGGGATATGATTTCTTTATAACTGATTAATGGAAGAATTCGCTGACTGGAAAAAAAATACAGTTGCCCCTACATGCATAAAATATACTGAAAGGATGAAGAATTTAATTTTAAGAATAAAACAGTTCTTATCCTTATCAAACCATATGAGCAGTTAGCTAATGAGGCCAACATTTTCAATTTAATGCCCTCGAAGGAAAGCTAACTATACTGTACTTGTGGACACAGGTTCTCCCTAAACTTCAGCCAGGGGAATCATAAACGCTGCTTTATGCACGAAATGCTGGATCAGGGTTAGCAAGCTGGGTGCTGGCTGAGCGTGGCTGGCCCCTGTTCCACTAGGAACTTTGAGAAGCCTGTGCCAAGGCTGGACTCTGGCGCCCCCACCCCAGTTCCAGCTTCGTCTCTCCTGGACACACCAGTCTCTCCAAGCCTTTGGGTTTTTGCACGTCCTGTTCTCTCTGTGAGGAACAGACTCTCACCACAGGGTTTTTTTTTTTTTTAACCTGAAACATCCAATTAACCTTTAAAATTCAGCCCAAATCTCAGTTCCTCCAGGAGCCTCTCTTTCTCCTTCCTTAGGATGGGTTAGATACACCACATCCGAGCCTCCGTTACACCCCACGGTGAACGTTTCTCAACGTATGCGCCCTCATTTGAGCTGTTAATTCCATTTTGAATTCCCTAAAGAGTACACTTTGACCCCAGTATCTCTGCATCCCCCATCCTGTGACAAGGGCGGGGACCCCGGGAAACTGCTCCTCACTCATCTCTGCCTCATGTCACTTTGGTCCTAGATCCTTTGCTGGAATTTTGTGGCATTTTGAAATGTTTTCATGTTGAATGGCAATTTTAGAGCATCAACGAGTTACTCGGGGTGCTGTTTGTTTAAATGTCAGATCCACGTGATGTGGCTGCAGAGTTTCATATCCTAGGCATAGCGTTAAACAACAGAAAACCCAAAAGCTGCCAGATACACCACTGCGTTGTGTGGGTTCTTCCATCAGAAAGTTTTTAAACCCTTTTCTTTCTCTCTCGGACAATTATGTTGCCGAATTGGCCAACGATGGGACTAGCCACAGATGTGGTGAGGCCACTGCCCGCGCCCTTTCTTCTTAGGCCACTGCTGGCCTCCTCTCAGCTCGCTCCGGACTCCTCTGCCTGCCCCTTCATGCCCTCTCTCAAGCTGCCAATAACTTGTTGTTTTCTAAAACGTGTTTGGGACTGGTCCTCCCCACGCTTGAGAAAGGCTGGCAGCTGCCTATTCAGCTGAACCAGCAGGGCTTCCCAGGACAGCCCTTCCAGCTCTGCACGTGGCCCTGGCTCAGGCCCACCACCTGCATGAGATCGGACGTCGTCTTTCCAACATCCGCCTCAGGCACCTCCCTGACCGTCAGCATTCCCAGCAGCTGGACTCATTCATTCATTCATTCATTCACTCAGTTGCTGTGTATCAAGCCTCTAGGTAAGATACATATCATAGAGACCGTCTCTTTTACTTCCTTTCACACCTAAACAGTCATGGATCACAACTCTCCCCAGCACCCTTCCTCGGCATCCACTTCCCATTGGCTCTTGCTTTTCTGAAATTCTCGTTTTGATGTTAAGTCTGGTACATCATTATGTCTGTACATAGAAATAGCCCATTAAGAGATTTTTTAGCTCCTTAAATGAGCTTATGTTTTTATTACATGTATGTTTTTACCCCTGATATCATCATACTCAGCCACAGTATTCATGAATAGCTGGTGGTTAGTAACGTCAACATTAAATCAGGCTCTGTCCGTGCGGATTTCCGTGCCTTTCATGCTGTAGTCATCTGTTGAGGTGCACCTCCCTAGTCAGTGGTTTATTTCAGCAGCAGGTCCACCCTGCTCTTTTCTGGAGTCTGCATCGAATAGAGCCACCGGTGTCTAACAAGCCTTCACTCAATTCTGGCGTTCCTCCTATAAACTGTGGAGGCAGTGGCTTTGGTGTGCAGTGTCAGCCGGTGTGCAGGCCATCCAGCGGGGCTCTGGCCAGCTCCCACTGCTCATCTCTTCTCAGTTCCTCTGTCTCCTGAGTAGAGCCCTCCTACTACGCAGCTCGCCATGTGTAAACTCTTCACACACTGTGGGAATACCTGGTGAACAAATGCACTCGTATACATCCTCCACGAAACATCATGCTCCTGAGGCTCAAAGAGAACACATACAGACACGGGATTTCTGCTCTCTTCTCCAAAACCTTCTACTCAAAGCATCTTGGGTGACTCAGGTGGTTGAACTTTAGTTTTCTCATGCATAAAATAGATATAATAAATATACTTTCCTTACAAAATTGTTGTGTAGGTCCCACAAAGTAATATATGAAAGCATTTGTGATGTCCCAAGTATAAGATGTGTCCGTTCCTTTGAGAAGAGGGTCTAGACACCTCAAAAGAAACCTAGCAAGTTAGATAAATGTGGAGGACAATTGTGTTCCATGACTGAACAACATCAAGAGTGAGCCCCAGGCCGGGTGCGGTGGCTCATGCCTGTAGTCCCAGCACTTTGGGAGGCTGAGGCGGGTGGATCATGAGGTCGGCAGATCGAGACCATCCTGGTCAACATGGTGAAACCCCGTCTCTACTAAAAACTACAAAAAATTAGCTGGGCACGGCGGCGTGTGCCTGTAATCCCAGCTACTCAGGAGGCTGAGGCATGAGAATTGCCTGAACCCAGGAGGCGGAGGTTGCGGTGAGCTGAGATCACGCCATTGCACTCCAGCCTGGGTAACAAGCGTGAAACTTCGTCTCAAAAAAAAAAAAAAAAAGAGTGAGCCCCAGAAGGTAATGTCCTTCCACTATGCCTACGCCTCGTCTTAACTGCTTAACCATAGTAAACCTTTCAGTTGCAAGAAGAATCTAAATATTATATATTTATATATATACAAATGTGTGTATGTGTGTATTTATACTATATATTATGTAATATATATAATATTTAGATTCTTCTTATAACTGAAAGGTTTATATGTATAAAATATATGTGGTTTATACATATACATAAAATAGATAAATAAATAGACATGTATATATCTTTACTGTCTTGGCTATCTGTTATATTCTTGGTACAAAGTACAACTCAGAAACACACAGAAGTTCTATCAAATCCTTGAAAAGACAGGAACTGGATAGCACTTCAAGATTCCTCAAAATCTGCCCCATGTAGAGGGCAAGGGCCTCCTGCCTAAATGTTCCCTACAAGATGAAGGTCTGTTTATAATTGTTTGAACAATACATTTAGATTGCCTGACCCTGGTCTTACCCACCCTCTGCGCTTGGAGAGGGCTTCCCTTCATGGAGTGAAACAGGATTAAAGCCCCATCAATAAAATGCCAGGGGGAGCGAGCCGTCCCTGCGAGGCTGGCTGGTGCAGGCAGGATAAGAACATTGACGGCTGCTCATCTATCCCCAGATGGAGGTGGACACCGAGGAGAAGCGGCATCGCACGCGGTCCAAAGGGGTTCGAGGTACGTCTGTGCTTCTCCGCATCCTGAGGCCGGCTCAGGGTCACCTTCCTCCTGTGGAACTGAGGCTTGATTCACTTCGCACCACCCTTTCGGTAATTTTCTGCAGAAGAGGGTCACTTGTGATCGATGGTAAATGTTTATCTATTTCCATCTCTCTGCAGTTCCCGTGGAACCAGCCATACAAGAGCTGTTCAGGTTAGTGCCATGTGGGTAAAATGCCTCCCCATTAGCAGTGCGGAAAATTCACGCCTTCTAGTGGGCACGCTGCACTTTTGAGCTCCTCGGTGGCTTGCTCACACCCTGCTGCACTGATGAAATTAATTCCCCCGAGACTTGCTCGTAAAAAGCCTCCCAAATTCCCCCTCCTTTGGATTGTGTGATTTCTCTCCTGTGTCTGGGCTGCCCTCCTCTTTGCTGCCACAGATGCGCTCCATCTCACCTGCCTGCCCACGGCACCGTGTAATGAATTCTTTCCTGTTGCAGCTGTCCCACCCCTGGCTGTGACGGCAGTGGCCATGTCAGTGGCAAGTACGCAAGACACAGAAGGTAATGCCTGCATCTTTTTTCCACAATGTGCTGTCTAAAGTGGCTTATTAGGGACCCGGTCTCAATGATGAAATGTGTGGGCAGCTGTGCTTGGAAAGCAGTGCCCATTGTGCTTTCTTTTTCTGCTCTTTGTCTCTTGAACTTGGTCTTTGTCTCTTGACAAGGTTCTTAAAACATAAGCTGTTCTATCTCATGGGCGGAATAGGGGACACTCCTAAGGGTGACGTGCATTCAGATCAGCCTTAACCTAATTTTCCCACCTGCATACATGGTGCTCAGCGCACAGCCACCTACGAGCTCCCCACTCCTTACCGAGGAGCCCCAGTTCTTCTGCACTTCCTCATTCTGGAAGCGGCAGATGGTACACAATGAATGGTCAATTAAAATGTGACCTGCTGACCTGTCTGTAGACTCCACTATTTAACAGGGTTCATCCTGGGAAACTAAGCCCATTCTTACAGCTGGGTGGCTGCATCTAGAGGTGAAGGTCAGGGCAGATCAAGCTGGCAAGACTGGCACTTCAGTGATCACATCAATCTTGTAAATACTAGCATATCAGGTCTGTGACAGGAATAGGTGTGGAAGACCTTTAGAAACTAAGGGGGTAGGTGAGGATTGCTCAAAACGTTTCATGGCAGAATTATATCTTATACGCCTGTGGCTGACTTCAGTTACACATCAGTCCTTTAGATGTTTTTCTGGTAAGCATTTTTTTCCCTATGCTATTCATGAAGATGTGCTTTCAATAGAAAGGTTTGAATTATGATGAGGTAAAAGAGCTTAAGGCTAGGATATGCTTTTAGCTTGACTTTTACAAATTAGGTTGCAAAGACCAAGGTGACTCCATTCTAGCAAACCCTCAGTGAGCAGACCCAGCTCCAACACTGATTCTAAAGCAGGTGCCTCTGCCACACGTCCGGGTGGCCGCTCCTCATGGCCTTGCATTTCATTTCCTTTTCAGTGAAACATTAACTTACGAGTGAAATCAAGCAATTATTTTTGTTGTTCTCTAGTAAAATCAAAGGAAAAATTCCAAACTACTCCCAAATCCCCACGCTAGCATTTGCGGCCACAGGGAATGTCTAATGGACGTCCCTCACGAAATGATTGTCTGATTTCCTCTATTACAGACCAAAGGATTGTGGGACATTTTTCAGATAATTTTGTAATTACAATTATTACATTTTGTCAATTATATTATGATTGTTATTGCATAAAATAGTAAATTATTGAATTATGTAATTGAAATAAGTAGTTTACTTAAAATATTCTTTTATGAAGAAATGTGTATGTCAGCACTTAATCTAAAACACTTCATGGTTTATGTTTTCAAAAGAAGTTAGCCACTCGGGAGAAAAACTCATTTCCCTAATTCATCATCTCTTCATTAGTCAGACTTTAACACACTGTTATATAAAATTAAATTTGGCTAAAAGTTTATTTTTTCTAATTTCATGTATACATAGTAGGTGTATATACTTATGGGGTACATAAGATATTTTGATACAGGTATGCAATGTGAAATAATCCCATCATGAAAGATGGGGTCTTCATCCCCTCAACCATTTATCCTGCTTGTTACAAGCAATCCAAATATACCCTTTTACTTATTTTTAAATGTACAATTTAAAATGTTTTAATTAGGTGTGAGCTAGATACAATATTATAGCCATAGTTTTACAGGAAAATCCATGATGTTTCCAAAAAATTTCAAACATTCATATGTTTAACCAAGGTGCATTCTACTAATTCTGGTAGGATTGTTACATACGTACATACACACCAATGTGGTTTACTGCTTCCATCCCCTGGTCACCTATATCTGGCATTTCTCCCCGGTTTATCCCTCCCCAACCTACCTACCACCCACTGGCCCTCCCATAGCCCCCCCCAACAGACCCCAGTGTATGATGCTTCCTCCCCGTATCCATGTGTTCTCATTGTTCAACACCCACCTATGAGTGAGAACCTGTGGTGTTTGATTTTCTGTTCTTGTGTCAGTTTGCTGAGAATGATGTTCTCCAGATTCATCCATGTCCATACAAAGGACACGAACTCATCATTTTTTATGGCTGCATAGTATTCCATGGCGTATATGTGCCACATTTTCCCTGTCCAGTCTATCATCAATGGGCATTTAGGTTGGTTCCACATCTTTGCTATTGTAAACAGTGCCACAATGAACATACCTGTGCATGTGTCCTTATAATAGAATGATTTATAATCCTTTGGATATATACCCATTAATGGGATTGCTGGGTCAAATGGAATTTATATTTCTTGAGGAATCGCCACACTGTCTTCCACAATGGTTGAACTAATTTACACTCCCACCAGCATAAAAGTGTAAAAGTGTTCCTATTTCTCCTTACCAGTGTAAAAGTGTTTCTATTTCTCCACATTCTCTCCAGCATCTGTTGTCTCTAGATTTTTTAATGATCGCCATTCTAACTGGTGTGAGATGGTATCTCAATGTGGTTTTGATTTGCATTTCTCTAATGACCAGTGATGATGAGCATTTTTTCATCTGTTTGTTGGCCGCATAAATGTCTTCTTTTGAAAAGTGTCTGTTCATGTCCTTCACCCACTTTTGAATGAGCTTTTTTTTTTTCTTGTAAATCTGTTTTAGTTCTTTCTAGATTCTGAACATTAGCCCTTTGTCAGATGGGTGGATTGCAAAAATTTTTTCCCATTCTGTTGGTTGCCAGTTCACTCTAATGATTCTTTCTTTTGCTATACAGAAGCTCTGGAGTTTGATTAGATCCCATTTGTCTATTTGTTGCCATTGCTTTTGGTGTTTTAGTCATGATGTCCTTGCCTATGTCTATGTCCTGAATGGTTTTGCCTAGGTTTTATTCTAGGGTTTTTATGATGTTAGGTCTTCTGTTTAAGTCTTTAATCCATCTGTAGTTAATTTTGGTCTTAGGTGTCAGGAAGGGGTCCAGTTTCTGCTTTCTGCATATGGCTAGCCAGTTTTCCCAACATCATTTATTAGACAGGGAATCCTTTCCCCATTGCTTGTTTTTGTTCTGTTTGTCAAAGATTAGATGGTTGTACATGTGTGGCATTGCCTCCAAGGTCTCTATTCTGATCTGTTTTGGTACCAGTACCATGCTGTTTTGATTACTGTAACCTCATAGTATAGTTTGAAGTCAGATAGCATGATGCCTCCAGCTTTGTTCTTTTTGCTTAGAATTGACTTGGCTATGTGGGCTCTCTTTTGGTTCCCTATGAAGTTTAAGGTGGTTTTTTCCAGTTCTGTGAGGAAGGTCATTGGTAGCTTGATGGGGATACTGTTGAATCTCTAAATTACTTTGGGAAGTATGACCATTTTCACAATATTGATTCTTCCTAACCATAAGCATAGAATGTTTTTCCATCTGTTTGTGTCGTCTGTTATTTACTTGAGCAGTGGTTTGTAGTTCTCCTTGAAGAGGTCCTTAACATCCTTTGTTAGTTGTATTCTTAGATATTTTATTCTCTTTGTAGCAATTGTGAATGGCAGTTCATTCTTGATTTGGCTCTCTTTAAGTCTGTTATTGGCGTATAGAAATGCTTGTGATTTCTGCACATTTATTTTGTATCCTGAGACTTTGCTGAAGTTGCTTATCAGTTTAAGAAGATTTGGAGCTGAGATGATGGGGTCTTCTAGATATACAATCATGACATCTGCAAATAGAGACAAGACTTCCTCCTTTCCTAATTGAATGCCCTTTCTTTCTTTTTCTTGCCTGATTGCTCTGGCTAGAACTTCCAGTTCTATATCGAATAGGAGTGGTGAGACAGGGCATCCTTGTCTAGTGCCAGATTTCAGAGGGAATGCTTCCAGTTTTTGCCCATTCAGTATGATATTGGCTGTGGGTTTGTCACAAATAGCTTTTATTATTTTGAGACACGTTCCATTGATACCTAGTTTATTGAGAGTTTTTAGCATATAGGGCTGTTGAATTTTGTCAAAGGTCGTCTCTGCATCTATTGAGATAATCGTGATTTTTATCTTTGGTTCTTTATTTGGTGGATTACGTGTATAGATCTGTGTATACTGAACCATTCCCAGGATGAAGCCTATTTGATCATGATGGATAAGTTTTTGGATGTGCTGTTGCAATCAGTTTGCCAGTATTTTATTGAAGATTTTTGCATCTGTGTTCATCATTGAGATTGGCTTGAAGTCATTGTTTTGACCATGGCTCATGTTGTATGTAATTATTAGAATGCCAAATATTTTAATATATATAGTTATCTAGAAGAGCTAATGTGGTATAGTTGAAAAAGAACTATTTCCCAGTTACCTGACCCAGATGCTGGCTTGCACTGCACCACGAATGGACCAGGAGCTCTGGACAATTTCCTTACAGTCTACGGCCTTTGGTTTCCTCTGTTCTGAAATAAGAGAGTTGCAGACCTTATTACGTAAAACCAACTCAAACGTTTTGTCACTGTGTGAGATTCTCTTGAGAGGAATCTCACTGAGGGTTTTCTAAGCCTTATTGTTTGATTGTCTGTGTATTATCAGTCATTTTTCACCAGAAGATAAAATTTTAATTTCTTAAAATGTGTTCTTTGATGTCTTAGGTAAGACTTGTCGATATATTAACATCTATGACTATTTCTATTTTAAATTTGGAAGTTTCTGGTTATAGCTGACTTTTTATTTTTTTATTTTTGAGATGGAGTCTCGCTCTGTTGCCAAGGCTGGAGTGCAGTGGCATGATCTTAGCTCACTGCAACCTCTGCCTCCAGGGTTCAAGCGATTCTCCTACCTCAACCTCCTAAGTAGCTGGGATTACAGGCGCCTGCCACCACGCCCAACTAATTTTTGTATTTTTAGTGGAGATGGAGTTTCACCACATTGGCCAGGCTAGTCTCAAACTCCTGACCTCAGGTGGTCCTCCTGCCTCAGCCCCACAAAGTGCTGGGATTATGGGTGTGAGCCACCACACCCGGCCCTGGCATTGTTTTTTACTGGGTTTAAAAGATTGACAGATCCAAAACCTACCCCTTCCTGTGGCTCTTCTTGCCCGTATATGCCGGCACACACTCTGTGAACATGGCTGTGAGGCTGGCACTTGCTGTGAGGTTCCTGGTGGAAATGGAACACCGGGCTTTTTCCAAGTAGGACAAAAGAGTAGAAGCCTGCATTGTGGTTCTGATAAAATTGCGTGTCATTTTGTGGTCTTTTAACAATACATTGTTAAATGAATATGTTTATGTTAAGGCTACGAGTTAATTTTGCTCAGACACTACATCTGTAGCGGCCAGGTAGAGAGCTGGCATTTTAGTACTTTGAGGTGCTGATGTATTGGAACTTGCCAGGAACAACTTGACATGCATGTGGGGCATCAGCAATGTGAAAAATCAAGTTTACTATTTTAGGAAAGGAATACCAAGTGATAAAACAATGTGGGTTATTCTGAGATTTGGTTTAGTTTAGTTTTGTTTTGTTTTTGAGATGGAGTCTATCACCCAGGCTAGAATGCAGTGGAGCAATCTCAGCTCACTGAAACCTCTGCCTCTCAGGTTCAAGCAATTCTCCTGCCTCAGCCTCTTAAGTAGCTGGGATGACAGAAGCATACCACCATGCCCAGCTAATTTTTGTATTTTTAGTAGAGATGGTGTTTCACCAGGTTGGCCAGGATGGTCTCAAACTTCTGCCTTTAAGTGATCCACTGATCTCAGCCTCCCAAAATGGTGGCATCACAGGCGTGAGCCACTGTGCCTGGCCTGCCATTTAGTTTTTACTTTTCAGCATAGGAGATTTTTAAGGAAATCAAGTGTTTCTCCCAATTGTAGTTTACAATTTTGTGGCTTTGTAGGCAGTTCCTGGGGCTCTGCCACCGCTACGGGATCCGACGTGGGTCTCAGACAGCTGTGGGGTCTGGCGGTCAGCGTGGTTGACCGTGCGGCCTCAGTGGTTTGCTGGGTCTCTCTGAAAGCAGCTGGAGTGGGCTTTTGTGTGTGTATGTGTGTGTGTGTGATGGTTGTATGGTTGTGGGCCTATAACAAATTGAGAATAGATGAGAATCAACCAGTACTTAATACCTGGGAAAGAAAATAATTTAAAGAAGGAATTCACAATGTAAAACTCTGGTTAACATTTTTTAGGTAGGAGTAAGGTTATAATATGTATTTTATTGGATGTTCTACATTAATTTCTAAATCATGTCTTTGAACAAAAGATAATCTCCATAGTTATATACTGGTGTTAATAGTCTATAAAGAATTAGGAATAACCGATAAGCCCGTGTATAACTACATGTTAAATCAAATGTGTATTTGGAACAACAGAAGGAAAAGGAAAACCTAATTGTACTGAAAGCCAGGGATACTTTGGGGGTCTGATTGTGGTGCTACATTTGGTTCTAGGTCTCTCGCTACCAAGCACAAGTGAGAAAGGGAATGGCAGGGCCCCAGGACCTGGGAAAAGCATCAAGTTGGCTCCTCAGAGACACAGACACTCTCGGCAGTGAAGAAAAAATGTTTCAGTTTCCACTCATTGCCCAGCAGGGATCCAAGCGCAGTCAACATTTTTGGGCCCTGACACAGGTCATCAGGTCCAGGCCTCCTAGGAAGACAACAAATACGACAAATATTTATCTTCAGAACGTCACTATTAGCCAGACACCCGCATTCGCCTTTTGTTTTCCCCAGCTGAGGTTTTATGTTGTGATGTTAGCATATAAACATGACAGAAACACAGTGCGCTTTAGAAGCAGGGCTAGAAGTAATTCTTACATCACGAGGGAACCTGCTCACGTGGCCTTTTCTGCACACGGCCGCCTGTTTCTGCACCTGTGGTTAGGTGGCTATGCACGTGTCCAACCACCAAGCTCACATAGCAAACCTCAGGCACCCTAAGTTAGTTTCCCAGGGTTTAGTTTCGCTCCCAAGATCAAGGAAGGGTAATTTCCTGTGTTATAACCTTCCAATTGTGCAAGTCAGCCTGGCATGACCTCCAGGCATCGAAAACAAGGAAGACAGAAGCTGCTCCAACGTTCCGCCCCGCTATTGTTTTGTGGATAGGTGGCAGGAAAAAGTGGCCTAGGAGGAAGCAACCAACCTTGACCTTGAGGAAGCTGCTGAAGATTCTTCTGTCACCCTGGTAGCAGTGTGCTGGAAGGGAAGGCCCCGTGGAGATCGGTGGAGTGAATCTGCCCAGAGGGCGTGATTTGAGCCTCTCTGCATCAGTGCCGTAGCCCGGGGGAGCTGCTGCAGCTGCTGCTGGTGAGCTCATCACTTGATGCCGGCAGCAGAGCGGGGGAGTATCACAGGGTGAGGCCAGGAGCCTCAGCATTTCCCAGCAACGCCCCCACACCGAAGCCTGCTATCTCCTGGAAGGGCAAAGCTGTGTTGAAAGAAAGTGCACCTTCCCCTCTGCTGTGTAGCTGACTGTTTAGTGGGGCTCACGTACCTGCTAAAGAGACACTGTTATACATCTAGAATATTTCATGAACTGCTGCTGGCATCCAGCTAAAATATCACATGTCAACATGTCTGCAATCATCTATTTTTGAACATTTGACTAAGATGAGAAATTCTAGGGCTTTATATTCATACGCTTTTTTTTTTGGCTTTCCATGTTGATATAAAATATTGTATTAAAGACACAGTGCAGCTTGGTGTTTAGAATGGAATTGTCTATGGAAATGAAATTTAATCATCAGGATAATGGTCAGCTTGCTGTTCTGAAATCCTTTTCCTAAAATTTCCCAAGAAAAATTAGAAATAGGAATAATCAAAATTAATATTTATTACAGATTAATATTAACTGATACAGAAATCTGAAAGCCTTCCTCATGATAGTGACACACGTGCTAAGACATTTGGAATGAATTGGACACACTTATTTGCAAATGGTGATTTTTGTATGGGCTGCCACAGCACCCGAGGGAGAGAGGAGATTCCTAGGAATGCCTCGTTCTTCACATGTCTGTTTTCTGGCCCTCTGGATTTATTTCCATAATTTAATGAATTTTATTCCCCTCTAGCCTTCACTGGACTGTTTCCATGATTTGTTTGTTGAGCTTAGGGTTCTGAGGAAATACGGACCCTGCAGTGTAGCCTCAGACCCTCTGCACACTCAACAAACACGTGAAAGTTCCGTGATAGATGTTGGTATCTATTCAGTCCTTCCCAGTGCAGGGTACACCGAGTCAAAGCATTTGACTTGAAACTTTAAAGTCTTCAAGCGATGGCTTTTCTTTGTCATGAGGACCTGACTGGAGTCCCTCTGGCTTGTGCACACCGTCACTCAGGCCCTCTGCCTCCCGCCTGCCAGTGGAGTGCCGCGGCACAGCGTGGTGAATAATTGCCCGTCTTCACAGGGGCCTGTTCTGGAGCTCAAGTCGAGGGCTTGCTTCCCGATGCACGCCTCGTTTGGAGCTGCCAACAGCCTAGGGCCTGTATTATTCATGGCTTGACAGAGAGCACTCACTAAAAGCCCTGGAACAGAGCCAGGAGCTGGCTGAGAGATAGTGGAGCAACTGGCAACTGAGAGGAGCATCTATAATCCAAAACTAAATTTAAAAAGAAGAAACAGAGGAAGACACAGAGAAATAGGAACCCTCTATCTCCCCTTTACCAGTTTCACATAGATAGAAATTTCATTTGCATTAAAATAAAATATCCTAAAAATAATTGCATTTTTTTCTAGCCGCGCTTGAAAGTTTAACACAATTTTCCACATTTAATTGCAAGGCTGATTTTAATTAGCAAGGCCCTGCATGTGAAAAATGAAGATCCACTTGGGTGCGTGGAATGCACGGCAGTGTCTGCGGACGCTCTAATTACCGTGCGGCTGCTGTACCACGGGGCGCGCTGTGGGATGTTTATGAAAAATTCCGTGCACGCAGCCTCCAAAACAGGCGTTCTCTGCTTTCCTCCGTGAATCCATGACAATAAATAGCTCTCTTCATTCTGCATGAGACATCACTGTGTATACCTCACCTGACCCGTAAGCTTTCTGCACGCCCGTCCTTTTACGATTTGTCACCGATATTATAAATCAGAAGGTAGGGCATGCATATTTTAACATGAGTTCGGTAACATGGCACAGTTGCACATGGAGTGGAGATTCTGAGGTCTAACCCGGGTGAAGGAGAGAGTGAAGCGGGTGACGTCCAGGCTTGCGTCGCTCAGAGGCCTGAGTGCCTGCAGGATTTGCAGACCCGGGTTTAAGGCCTCCTCTTTTCTGTTTTGTTTCGTTTGTTTTTTGAGATGGAGTCTGGCTCTGTCGCCCAGTCTGGAGTGTAGTAGAGCGATCTCAGCTCACTGCAATCTCCGCCTCCCAGTTTCAAGTGATTCTCCTGCCTTAACCTCCTGAGTAGCTGGGACTACAGGCACCCACCACCATGCCCAGCTAATTTTTGTATTTTTAGTAGAGACGAGGTTTTACTATGTTGGCCAGATTGGTCTTGAACTCCTGATCTCAGGTGATTTGCCTGCCTTGGCCTCCCGAAATGCTGGGATTATAGGCGTGAGCCACTGTGCGCGGACCAAGGGTTGTCTTTTAGATGGTGGTAGCAGTCAACCTTTGTTGTCACAATGAGTCCTCTGTCTACAAAATTAACTCCTGGCCCGTCATCCTAAGCAGGAAGTTTGCCTGGTACCTGTCTATAGTGGCAGCCCCAGCAGACACACCTCGGGGCGTGGCCTGAGTAGTATCGTGAATGCAGCATGACTAATCACGTGGATTTAATGCATGCAAAGCATGTAATGCATCTTAGAGTGTGTTTTTAATTTTTATTAAAGGGACAGAGTCTCACCCTGTTCGTAGCTCACTGCAGCCTGGAACTCCTGGGCTCAAGTGATCCTTCCACCTCAGCCTCTCAGAGTGCTGGGCTTATGGTGTATTTTTATGTTTGGTAAAAGGAAATATATTTTATGCTAGTGTTTTCATCTAAAAGATTCTGTGTGACTTAGGAAGTTGCCGGCTACAATACCTGGAAACCCACCTCAAACTGGTGAAAACAACATGGATAATCGTCTTACCTGAACTGGGCATTGAGAGTAAGTGCCCAGGATGACCTAACTCAGGGCTTCGCTCCATCCTCCTGCACCTTCTGCTGCATCCCTCCTCTGTCCTGGGAGAAGGCTGTGTCCACTCCTGGCTGGACAGCTGCCTTCAGTGTCCAGAGGGAGCTGCAGGAAGGCCTCTCTAGAAGCCTTATCGAGATTTTAGAGATACCAACAATGGACTCCCACAGCCATTCCCTAATGTCACTGACAGGCAAAGCGGACGTCCTCAGAACCATGGAGACCCCTCTGGAGCTGAAGGCAGGGCCACATTCCCAGAGCCAGCATTCCCAAAGTGAGTTCCCTAATCCAGAACATCAGTGGCACCTGGGACCTTGCTAGAACGACCAGCTAAGTTAGAAGCTAAGGGTGGGATTGGCGATCTGGACTTTAGCCACCCTCCAGAGGGCTGATTCTGATGCTTCCTGAGTTTGAGAATCGTGGCCAACAGGCAGGGCCGGATTCCTAATGAGACAGCATCTTTAGATAATGGGAACAGGAGGAATTTATTCTGCATGAGCAGCTCACACGCAGAGCCAGTCGCATAGACAAACCCAAAGACCAGCACGCACTCTGCCTGCTGCCCACAGACCTTGAGTCCGCGTAAGGGTGGTGGGGCCTCCCCACAGTTCCTCATGTCCACCCGCCCCTGTCCCCTGCCAGCGCCCAGCATCGCTGGAGTCATGCTTCACTTCCAGTGCCTTCACAGGGTGGGAAAGACAAGGCCAGCGGTGCTGGAGGTGATTTCTAATCAGGGACTTCTGGTTCACTTCTTTGCCTATTATGGATGCATGTAGCTGGCAGGCAAGGCAGTGTTTAAGAACAATGCAGCTGGCTATTTTCTGAGGAACAAGGGACAGCCGCTGTGGGGTGGGGTCAGGACTGAGGAGCAGCAGCTTCTCTGGACTCAGCCTGACCTGTTTTGGGATGCCCCAGAAGCACCTTGGGGGCCAGGCCTCTGCTGCACCCATGGGAGGGGACCAGAGGCTCTGGGTTGCTGAGAGCCACCCCCCTACCCACCTGGCATCCACATATCCCCGATGGACAGGACAGGGTCTGAGTGGGCAAGGCGCTGTGGCCGCCTAGTGTGCCTGCCCTGCAGCCTCTGCCTAATGAGAGCCTATGAGTAGCCAACAGCAAAAGCAGCTCAGCTGGAAGGTAATCTGGATGCGACCCAGAGACCCTGTAGGACCTTAGGGCCCTCGCTTAACCTAATTCAGAAAAGACTGCCTGGGGGCCTGGCGGGCTGGGCCTTCACAAGCCTCCAGAGGCATCATTAGGGTAAAGGCACCCTCCATCTCCTGCTGAGGGAAACTGAGCTCCCCTATATCATCCAACAGATTTTCAAAGATCCATTCCTTGTAATTCATAGCCACACTGCAGGGCCATGAATATTATCTAATGCGCTATTTGACGTGGCCAGAGACAAGCCTTCTATACAAGTGGATGCATTTCCTGAAACTCTAGGGAGGAGAGTAGGGGAAAGTGAACATCTTGGAAGAAATTTTACTCATAAATAATGCACAGCAATCCAGCAATGCCGGCATCACTTCGCTGTTCCCTGGACCAATCCTGCGGCGTCTTGTGCTTCTGAATGAAGTGCGGTGCTCTCTGGGGATCCAGGGAGGGAAGCGGGTACATGGAGAGGGCAGAGGGTAGTGAATCCTAATGGCTGCATTTATCGTCGGGAGGACCAGGGGAGTCCAGAGCTTCAGGCCGACCTCAGCGGGGCGAAGATCTGAGGGCAGAGAGTGCAGCGCTGCAGGAGGGCTCAGCTTTGCACCCCCTCCCAGCCTTCCTGAGCACCCTGGACACAGCCTCCTTGCCCTCCCTCCTTGCCGGGTGGGTGGAGTTGACTGTGTCCAGGAATGCAGATCTCTGGCCTCTCGTCTTTCCTGCCCCCTCCTCCCCTCCTGGGGCGCAATGAGCAGAGAGCCAAGCAGGGGCCCTAGGAAGCCCCTCTCCTCCCAGGCTCGCTGAGGACACACGCCAGCAGGATACATCGGGCAGAGTGGAGTGTAGGCTCCGTCCCTTCCCTGCACGAGGCCCTTCTGCTGCCTCCTAATCCTGGTAATAACAACAGCGACATCCTACAAGGACCACGCTGTTCCCGGGGCCTGTGGCCTCGCTGTACCCCATCTCGCCTGGTGCAGCCACAGCGCCTTTGGCCACAGTGCCCCCCAACCCTGTCCTCTTCCACCCGGAAAGACCTTTCCCTCCTCCAGCTCCAATCAGGCCCCATGTCGCTGCTGCAGCTGCACAGAAAGCACTCATCAGATTCTTAGGATAAAGTGCACCTGCTTTGAGTGACTAATGAACTGAATTTTCCCCGAGGCCGCTACGGTTTTGGCAGAGAAGCTTCTTAAATTAACCCAAATTGATTTCTAATAAATGAGGAAAGGGGGGATGTGGTGAAGGCCCCGCAGAGGAGATTCCGGGGGCTGAACCACTGAGTCAGGGCCCTGTAGCACCAGCTCACCCCGAGGACACATCTGGGCACATCCCCAGATGCAGGACAGGCCAGGTGGGCACTGCCCCGGGGACGCAACCCCACTCACAGCACAGGCCTCACGGGGGAGAGGGCGCCAACCACGGGCTTTTCAGCATTTGAAACATGTTAGAACCCGAAAAGCTAAGAAGGAGTTTGTTCCTAAATGTTCTTCACCGACTCTCCCGGAGGGTTGTGTTGGCAACAGAAACCAAAGGAAACACGTTGGCTCAAAGGCTGCGAGGACTAGAGCGAGGAAAACACTTGTTTTCTTAAGTAAGGACTAAAAATGAAATGGTGAAAGAACCCGTAGTGCGAATGGCAGGCTGTTATGACCTGTCCTGCCGCAATTCCTCCATGTAACCGAAAACCACTTGTACCCCCAAAACTATTGAAATTAAAAACAGTTTAGAAAAGGAAAAGTTGCTGGTGGTCGTTGCTTCCCAGCTGCAGCATATCTAGCTGCGAGGTGAGGAAAACCAGCTCTACCTGTTATTTCAGAGCCACAGTGCAACGCTGGCCAAGGCGCCCGTCACCACTGCTGCATTTTCCTTTGAGGTTTGAAGACAGTTTTGCTTTTTTTCTGAATTAGTCTCATATGATTGATGTAATTTTGTATTTCTTTTTTTTCACTTAATTATAGCATGAGCTTATTTTCTAATATCCATGAAATGTTTTCGTTTCTGTGGCTAGCTTTCATCCTGGGGCTGAAATGTTATTTATGCAGTTCTTTTATTGTTCGCATTTATTTAGTTTTCATAAAACGTCTCCATATTGTGCATAAAGTGGGAAAAGTGTCACTGCAGACAATGTTTGTGTATTTTGTTTCTTCCCTGGGATGGATTACCAGGAGGAGAATCACTGGGGTGAGGGAGGGGAGGGCACAGAGGGTTCTCTTTCCAGGAGAGCCTTTCTCCAGTAAGCTCAGACCTGTTTACACCCCAGCAGCAGAATCACAGGACGGTCCTGTTAACCCACCGTAGGTCATAGGAAGTATAACGATTTTCAAATCACTTACTTCCTATTCAAAAACAGAATTGTCTTTTTTAAAAGGATCATTTTTAAAGGAGTGATCATGATGTTTAACAATGCCTTTGCTAGAAAATTCTAGAAGAAAGAGCGGTGAGCTGGTCAAGCAACACCTGTTCCTTCCTTGGATGATCTCCCTCACTGCATTAGAGGAGGCCCTGCCTCCCAGGCTGATCCTGGGAGTGGTTTTTACAGCAGCTGAATAAAGGAACAGGCCCCCAGCAGAAGTGATGCTTCCTGCCAGGAGAAAGTAGAAAGCACTGACCTCGTGTCCCTCCAGAGGTGTCAGGGCCTCCTGTTCCCAGCACAGGAGCCTGCAAGGGGAGCTGAGTGGCCAGATCCCGGAGCCAGCAGGCAGAGCCATAGTGCAGGTCCCAAGGCATAGTGAAGCAGGCAGTCCTGGTGCCCTTGCGAGGCTGCCAGGCACATAACTATCTCATGTGGGGTCCGGGAAGCCTCAAATCTGTGAGCAGATGCTCTGCAGGTCCGGCAAAGCCTTTCCCTGAGTCCCTTGTTTGCTGCCCAGACAGGGCCACTGAAACGCAGCCGTAAGCTCTGGGCATCTGCGTGTCCCCTGCTGGGTCTCCTGAATCCCGAATCGGCCTATGGTTTAACATCGGGGTGATGGCGGGGGCTTTTCTTTCCAGTCACCAGCTATGATGCCACAAGGCAGAAGGATGGCCTTCCCTGGCTTCCCACGTGTGAAAAAGGGCCACACCAGTGCAGGGGTGATGGGACCCTCTGTGCCCAACCTCTCCCATCCCCAATCAACTCCAGGTCCTTCCTGGCAACGAACTCATCCTCTGCAAGTCACAGAGTGCCTGGATCCTCCTGTTCCCTGCCTGATCGCCAGGTCTTGGGAACAGTCCCCAGCTCTTTGCACAATAGTGCTGCTGGGGATCAGAGTATTCTGGTGAATGTAATTTTCTGGGCGCCGATGATTTGAGAGCCATTTTCACCCCAGGCAAATGGAGAATTGGTGTCCTAGGGCAGGAAGGACTGCTCAGCGACACTGCTTATGGCGATTCCCTGTGCCACACTGTCAGGCTTCCCTGCCCGGGACTCCAAGCGCCTTGCCAGCAGGGCCTTGTCCCAGGCACCTCAGACCTGCCTCCGGGAAGCCTTTTGGGAAGCACAGACACCTGTTTATTGAGTGTTGCATGACAGGGAAACATGCAGGCTGGAGAGAAGGAGGGCTCTTAGGGTCAGCCTTTGAACCCAAAGCCCTGAAATTTTCTATTATTCTTAAGTCCTTAATGCAGTCTATTCTTTTTAAATAGCTTCTAAAAATATATAATAACAGGAAATAAATCTAGTTATGATTTTTTTTAAGTAGAAAATGTTACCCTTGTTCTTCTCTGGAGGAAAAAATAAAAATAATTCAAGTTATTTTGGAGGCATTTTCTTAGAGCAGCTTTTGCCATTACGGGGCACCCCCTTTACCGCACGCTGCTTCATTGCCGTTTGCAGTGAAGGCCCGATTTGTGCAAAGTGAAGGTTTGTGGAACGCTGGCCGTCAGGTCCATCAGCGCTGGCTCTCTGACCACACGTGCCCACTCAGTGTCTCTGCACCACGTTTCAATCATCCTCGCAGTATATCAGACAGTTTCATTATTGTCCTGTCTGTGATGGCGGCCTGTGATCAGCAGCCTTTGATGTAACTACTGTGATTGTCCTACGTGAGGCAGTCAACTTAATCCGTAAAAGCTGCGTGTTCTGACTGCTCTGCCAACCGGCCAGGCCACCACCCCTTCCCACTTCTCAGGCCTTCCTGTTCCCAGAGACACAATCATATTGAAATCACGCCAATTACCAACTCCACGACGGCCTCTGAGTGTTCAGGTGGAAAGAAGAGTCACACATCTCTTACTTTAAATCAAAAGCTGGAAATGCTTAGGCTTAGATGGGAAGGCGTGCCACAAGCCAAGGCAGGACCAAAGCGAGTCCATTTGTGGCACACGGCCAACTTGCGAATGCAAAGGGAAGATCCTTAATGAACATTAAGTTGCTACTCTAGGGAAGACACAAATGCTAGGAAAGTGAGGCAGCCTTATTGCCGAGGAAGTGTGAGAAGTCTGGTAGAAGACAGACCAGCCACAGCGTTCTCGTAAGCCAGAGGCCGTCCAGAAGAAGATTCAAACTCTCTTCAGTTCTTGGAAGGGAGGTGAGGAAGCTGCCGAAGAAGAGTGTAAGGCTGGCAGAGGCTGGTTCATGCGGTTTAAGGAAAGAATCTGTCTCCGTAACTTAAAAGCACAAGGTGAACTAGCAAGTGCTGACGGAGAATCTGCGGTAAGTCACCCAGAACCTCTAGCTAAGGCCATCGTTGAAGGCAGCTACACTAAACAGCAGATTTTCAATGTGGACAAAACGGCCTTCTGTTGGAAGAAGAGGCCATCTAGGACTTTCATAGCTGGAGAGGAGAAGTCAGTGCCTGGGTTCCAAGCTTCAAAGGACAGGTGGACTCTCTTGTTCTGAGCTAATGGAGTTGGTGACTTTAAATTGAAGCTGATGCTCATTTACATTCTGAAAATTCTAAGGCTCTTGAGAATTATGCTAACTGTACTCTGCCTGTGCTTTATCAATAAAACAACAAAGGCTTGGATGACAGCACATCTCTTTACAGCATGGTTTAGTAAATATTTTAAGCCCCCTGTTGAACCCTACTGCCCAAGGGGGAAAAATATATTTCTTTCTTTTTTTTTACTGCTCATGGGCAAAGTACCTGGTCACTCAGGAGCACTGATGAAGACACATGAGGAAGTGAATGCTGGCTTTGTGCCTGCAGGCACAAAATTCATTCTGCAGCCCATGGGTCAAGAAGTAATTTTCACTTTCAAGTCTTATTATTTAAGAAATATATTTCATGAGGCAACATCTGCCGTAGATAGTGATTCCTCTGATGGATCTGGGCATAGTAAATTGAAAACATTCTGGGAAGGATTCACCATTCCAGTTGCCATTAAGAACATTCATGATTCATGGGAGGAGGTCAGAATGTCAACATTAACAGGTATTTGAAATACACTGATTCCAACCCTCATGGACGACTTTGAGGGGTTCAAGACGTCAGCAGAGGAAGTCACTGCAGATGTGGTGGAAATAGGCAAAGAACTAGCATTGGAAGTGGAGCCTGAAGATGGGACGGAGCTGTGTCAATGTCGTCATCAAACCCAAGTGGATGAGGAGTTGCTTCTTAGGGATGAGCAAAGCAGGTGGTTTCTTGAGACGGAATCTACTCTAGTGAAGACGCTGTGAACATTGTTGAAATGACAACATAGGATTTAGAATATTCCATAAACTTAGGTGATAAAGCAATGGCAGGATCTGAGAGGACTGACTCCAATTTTGAAAGAAGTTCTACTGTGGGTAAAATGTTATCAAATAGCACCATGTGCTACAGAGAAATCTCTCTTGAAAGGAAGTCTCAGTCGATGTGAGAAACTTCCTTGTCTTATTTTAAGAAATTTCCACAGCCACCCCAAGCTTCAGCAACCACCACCCAGATCAGTTAGCAGCCATTGGCATCAAGGCGAGACCCTCAGCCAGCAAAAAGATTAGGACTCCCTGAAAGCTCAAGTGATCATTCCCACTTTTTTAGCAATAGAATATTTTTAAATTCAGGTACATACATTGATTTTTGGACATAACACTATTGCATATTTGATATTCCGTAACTGTTTGTCAAATATGTATGTATTTAAAAATCTACTCAACAATGGATTTTGGTGCCTCCTGGGGTTAGGAACTATCCAGGCACTAGTGATAGACAGAGGTTACTTTAGACTAACACCTCGCAATAGAACAGTGCATGCAAAGTGTTAGTGGGATGCAACCTTCTGTCTTAAACAGCCACAGGAGATGATGGACAATGCGACTCGGTTCTTAGCGATGTGTAATGGGTGCCAGACTTTCAGAGTGCCTGTGATAAGTTAGTATATTCATGTAATCTGTGGAAATCAAACCAGTGTACTCGGGACACCGTCACCTTAAATATTTATCTTTTCTTTATGCTGGAAACATCAAAATTATTCTCTTCTAGTTACTTTGAAATACACAACACACTATTGTAAACTAGTCACCCTACTGATCCGTGTAACCTTTGTTCGTATTTGTTCTGTCAGACTGTATGTTTGTTCCCGTTGCTCAGCTTCTCTTACAGTGCGCTGGGGAACCAGAACATCTGTGTGAGTCGCTCTATTGCCGCGTTCACTTGATTGCAGTGTCTGGAACCGTGTCTCTGAGGTCTGCCTGTACTCGAGTTCTAGGTCCGGATCATTGTATAAAAGTGTCTTTCAATTTCAAAATCATAGAAATTTAGGCCCAAAGTGGCTGTTGGGAGTTTCTGTAACAAGAGCCAGGGAGTCCTTTCATTTCTTCTGCCTGCCTCTAACCAGCCAGTGTGGGTGCACCAAGCCCGATGGCAGAGGCCCAGTGCACACGTCTCAGGCACAGCCAGGCAAAGGTGCCGCTGGTTTAGACACCACCCCTGCCTCCTAGAAGTTCAGGGACATGAACGGGAGGGTGCAGGGAGGTGAGTGTTTTTGAGAGAAGCCCCAGGGACCTGAGCACCCAGGAGAAGCCTCCTGAGCTGCAGGTGACATGCACAGGAGGGTCCAGGGAGGCGAGTGCATTGTGGGAGGAGCCCCAGGGACCTGAGCACCGAGGAGAAGCCTCCTGAGCTGCAGGTGACATGCACAGGAGGGTCCAGGGAGGCGGGTGCATTGTGGGAGGAGCCCCAGAGACAGGAGCACCCAGGAGAAGCCTCCTGAGCTGCAGGTGAGGTCTTCCTGAGCCACCTCTGCTAATGTGACTGAACCTTAAGTTTGGGGTGGCAAATAGAATGTTGACAATATCAGTCTTATTTTCTTTCATGCCACTTATAAATGCATTACACTAAGCATGTTGACCTTAATTTTAAAAAAGGCTTGGACACAAAAATTTCAAATTTGGCAACATTTTGGAAAGTGGAAGTTAGAATACTTTTATTTAGCCCCAGCTTCGGCTCTAGCTAGATGTAGGGCCTGGGACGAGGCACATCACGGCCCCCTGCCCCGTCCGTGGCATTTTCACATGGGTAAAGCACAGATAAACACTGGATTCTTCCAGGTCTAGTCCACATTCTGCATTCTTCAGTTGCCATGTGATGTTTTACTTCCCACGGGGAATCATCACGACTTTTTCTCAAAGGCCAGGCTCCTTTCTGCGTGTAAAGCACAGGGCTGGGTTTGTCTCTACAGATGCTGATATGCCATCTTTCACTGCTCTACACTTTCTGCCTGTGTAGACAGGTTCTTCCCAGGTAGATCGCACCAGCTCCTCAGAAGGCAGATGCGTCCTCTGAGGCTTCATCTCTCATGTGCTGCGTCTCACAATACAGCTCACAGGGGCCAGTCTTTGAATGCTTGCTGGAAAATGTTACTACCTATGAAATAAAAAGGTAATAAATGATAGGGCAAATGACTGAAAATATGTAAATAAGATCATTTGCTACATGCAAACGGATGGCACTAGGTCGCATAATTCATAAGAAGATATGACAACTTTGCCTTCATGGAAGCCCTCTTGATTATATGCTAATATCCCCAGCCTCCATACCATGTGTGGCTGCATTGTGGACAGAGGACCATGTCTCATGCGGGAAGGGAGCTGTTTCAAAGAATGTGCAGCCTCTCTATCTGAGCGCAAATGTGTCATGGTGCTCTGAGAGCCATAAGGAAGGTGTGTGAGGAGCGGAGGGAAGGAGCAAGGTCGTGGCTCCATTCTCTGCAGGTGGCCAGGGTCTTCCCAAGGGAGGAGCCCCTCCCACTGACATTTGGAGGAGCTATAGAATTGGCTGGGAGGAGGTATGTGGGATTCCAGGCTTGGGGAGGAACTTGCGTGAACGCATGGAGGCTTGAGAAAACGTCCCATGTCTGGAAATCCGCAAATCCATGGCAGCCCATCAGATACTTCCCTGAGTGCCCAGATGTACCAGGTTCTGGATTTTGACCCCCAAGGTCACAGGCCTGTCCCACTCTGCAGGAGGGACCTTCAGATCCAGAAGGTCTGAGTTTGGTCTTTTCCGAAGGAGCAGATGTTTGTTCCTGGCCGTATCTTAAGGCACGTGGACCAGGAAGCCCAGGAGCACCATTTGGAAAGAGCATCTGTGTGTGGATTCTACAACCCTCCACCTTATTACAGCGTCCAGCCTTCTTGTGTTAGGTTTTGTTTTAGCCTTTTTACAGCTATAAGATGATATGACACCGATTGATCGTTGATGTCATCATGCATTCTATTAGCATTTATCAAACACCAAGAAGCTGACATGCCCAGAGGGAGTCACGCTGCCCCCGATTCTTACTCATCTCTTTGTGTCTGATGTTTTATAATTTATGAGACTGACCTATTTCCAAATAAAATACATGCGGAACCCCCTTGCCATGAGAGCTGTTGAAGGGAACACCACAGAATCCTAGAATATGGGGCTCCTGCAGTCGGGTGGGCTGGTCGAGCCCCCACCTCTCACAGGGACCAGCCCTGTGGAACCAGGAGCGCCAGTGTGGAAAGCAGGCAGCACAGGGTGGCTCTGATGGAGGGAAGCAGGTCCTGGAGCCCTGGCTGACTTGCCCAGAGGCCCCTGAGGCACCTCTTCAAGGGCACCTGATTCCCGAAAAGATCTGAGAGCCCCTTCCTTTGACAAATGAGTCACAAAAGACCTGAAGTGATAAATCGACCTCCCTCATCTGCAGCAGCCACCTCCTCTTCTCTGGCTCCCTCAGTGAGCTTTCTGCAGACATGAAAGAATCAATATTGTGTTTCTCTAAAACATAAAAAAAGAAAATTCTGCAACTCAGATCTTAGCCACAAGTGCAGAGACCAGGCGTGGCTGCCTTTGAAGACACTCCAGCAGAAACGCGTGCACTTTCCACTGGGTGATGAGGGAAGCATCAGGGCATGCGTGAGCTTCCCTCTGCCTCGTCAGATGCTCCCCACGTGGGGCCCCGCTGGAAATGAGTTGGAGCCTTTTCAGCAAAACAGCTCATCATTCACCGTGAATGAGGGATGTGATCATTAAAACAAATAACACACTGCGGACCTACTGTGTGCAGATGTGCATTACAGGATGATTTTTCTCCCATGCTCCCTGGAGACGGAGGCTTCTGAGGAATCAGCAGAGATAAGTGAATGATCAGCGACCTTCATCTCAGAAGCTGGTGCCAAGGAGGTAGGAAGGGCTGCCCACTGCTGCACCTCTGTGTGCCCCATGCTCTGCCGTACACCTCTGGTTAGAAACAAGTGGGCACAACCACTGTCCCAGCCACAGGAGGCATCGTCATGGCCCTGGGGACCCCTCTCTGCTCTCATAGAGCCACAGGCTGCAGAGAGATGGGACGGAGATGCTGCAGAACATAGACTCCGAAAGGAGGAAGCGCGATGGAATTTTGAACTTGTCCTCGAGACAGCTTTTCTGTAAGATTCTACTCCACTTCCATTTGAAGTATATGGGCTTTTCACTAGATTACTGTGTGAGAATTGCCTGCCCAAAGCTAGTGCTGGCTGTCACAAGAAAATCTTCTATCTCTTGTCAATTGAGTTTAGAAAGATGATAGATTATAATGATAATGAGGAGGAGGAGGAGTAAGATAGATGATAGATGATAGATAGATGACTGATAGATGATGATGATAGATGATAGGTAGGTAGGTAGATGAGTAGATAGGATAGACAGGTAGATGGACAGACAGATAGTAAGATAGATAGGTAGATAAAGAGAAAGATGGATAGTCAGATATATAGATAGGTAGATAGGTAGATAAATCACAGGTAGGTAGTAGGTAGATGATAGGTAGGTAGGTAGATGGGTTGGTAGATAGGCAGATAGATACATAGGTAAATAGATAGACAGATGGACAGACAGGCAGTAAGATAGATCAATAGGTAGATAAACAGAAAGATAGAGTCAGATATATAGACAGGTAGATAGAAACACAGACAAGTAGATAAATCATAGATAGATTGATACATAGACAGGTAGGTAGATGAATAGACAGATAGTAAGATAGGTAGATAGACAGACAGATGGAAAGATGGATAGATATATAGATAGGGAGATAGACAGGTAGATAAATCATAGGTATGTAGATAGATAGATAGAAATATAGATCATTGATAGGTAGGTAGGTAGATGGGTTGGTAGATAGGCAGATAGATGATGGATGGATAAATAGAATAATAGGTAGATAGTAAGATCAATAGGTAGACAGAGAGTTAGATATATATATAGATAGAAAGACAAGTAGATAATGATAGATAGATGGATAGATAGATAGATAGATAGACAGACAGACAGATAGTACTAGGGATGATGAAGATCTATAGCTTGAACATCATATTCTATGACAAAAATAACAAAAGCAGTCATATAAGGCTCTATTAAATACACAACCCAAGTGCTATTTGCACATGTGGTGACTTCAGAGTAGGGGAGCACGCACAAGCAAGAAATCTCACGGGCTTTCCTCGGACACGTATTTCTAATGGTCATTTGGAAAGTACATAAATGGGATAAGAGCTGTGTCCAGCCAAGATACTGTGAAACACCATATAGGCACCCCCGGACGGATGGGCTCAGTTATGAGGTTATGCTTCTAAAAAGTGCAGACACAACAGCTTGTAACTGATCATTGCCACAGAAATTAAAATTGGGGAGACACCCTGGAGCAAGCGTTCGTGATCGTCTTCACAACAACCAGGTGTTAAGGCCTATTATTTGCAGCCTGATGTCCTTTGAACTATTGAGCAGCTGTGGAAATCTATATGGAGCAACAGCTTATATTTTGCTTGCAATAACTTGTTGGAAAATATGTATTTAATAAGCTTAATGATCTCTACAGAGGCATATTTTGCCTGGATAGAGTACAGTGTGGTGTGTATATATAATATTTTACATATACTATATTTATATGTGACTGTAGGCATGATCATAATTCTTTCAGCTAACAGTGTCCAAATGTATGTCTTCATCACCAAACTAAAAGTATCTAATCAGTCAAGTACCAGGATTTTACATATTTCACTATTAGATAATTTCTTACCAACCGCATCAAGACAAAGTCTTCTGTCCTGAACATCTAAAGAAGGGGCATCTTTAGCCTTTTTTTTTTTTTTTTTTTTTTTGTAAATAGGGAGGGGGTTTAACCATATTGGTCAGGCTGGTCTCGAACTCCCAACCTCAGGTGATCTGCCCACCTCAACCTCCCAAAGTGCTGAGATTATAGGCATGAGCCACCATGCCCAGCCTAGGTTTTTTTTTAAACTGTATTTTCTTATAACTTTCCCTGGTGCAAAGACATAGCTGGTCGAATGATATATATATGATATATATATATATATATATATATATATATATATATCAGATATATATCATATATGTCTGATATATATATATGATATTATATATATCTGATATATATCATATATATGTCTGATATATATCAGCCATATATATGATGTATATATTGAGATGGAGTCTCTGTCTGTTGCCCAAGCTGGCGTGCAGTGGTGTGACCTTGGCTCACTGCAACCTCTACCTCCCGAGTAGCTGGGATTACAGGTGCCCACCACCCTGCCCAGCTATTTTTGTTTTCTTTTCATTTTATTTCAGTAGAGACAGGGTTTCTCCATGTTGGCCTGGCTGGTCTCAAACTCCTGACATCAGGTAATCCACCCGTCTCGGCCTTCCAAAGTGCTGGAATTACAGGTGCGAGCTCTGTGCCTGGCCAGAATGGTACATTTTTATAAAGCTTGTTTCTCACTTTCCCAAATCAATTGTGGTCACTATCATTCAAGGTGGTGGTGCGGCTGCAACATGAGGGTTCCTGGAAAAGAGAACGGCACCAGTGCTGTTCCCGGAGCCACTGAGGACCCGTGACAGTAGAAGTGGAGCAATCACTTGCTGCTAACGTGGCACCGGGACACACTCACTCTTGTTTTCCGTGTTTATTTTCACCAGTTTCTTCTCTGGACGTGTTCCTGGCTGGAGTGTATGATGAGCAGTGACCAGGGCCAGGGTATGTGACAGGCAGTGACCAGGGCCAGGGTGTGTGACAGGCAGTGAGTGTGGCCAGGGTATGTGATGGGCAGTGAGTGTGGCCGGGGTATGTGACGGGCAGTGAGTGTGGTTAGGGTGACAGGCAGTGACCGTAGCCAGGGTGTGTGACAGGCGGTGACTGGCCGGGATGTATGACGAGTAGTGACTGGCTGGGGTGTGTAACAGGCCACAGTGACTGGCCAGGGTGTGTAACAGGCAGTGACTGGCCAGGGTGTGTGATGGGCGGTGACTGTGGCCAGGGTGTATGAAGAGTGGTGACTGGCCAGGATGTGTGACGGGTGGTGACTCTGGCCGGGGTGTGTGATGAGTGGTGACTGGCCAGGGTGTGTAACAGGCCGCGGTGACTGGCTGGGGTGTGTGACGGGCAGTGAGTGCCAGCAGCGGTGTCTGCTCAGGTCCCCATTTGTGGCTTTTTCTGACTCACAGTGGCTTCGGTGTTCCTGTTGGCCTGGCAGGGGAGGTTCGTGCTTAGAGGGTGAAATGTCTGGCTCAGCACAACCCGAGGCTTTGACTCTGTGATGCCACTTCATTTTCTAGGTGAAAATATGGATTAAGTGATTTTCAAGCTTTCTCCCATCCTGAGGATATTGCACTTGTGAGTAGAGTCACAGGTCACCAGCTTGTAGCAAACTGGACACTCCAAGGAGTCCCATCAACCTTGTGAGTTTTTTTACTGAGATGGAACATTGATCGCTTTAAAGAACGCCCTGGTAATCTGAGTATATTCATGTAGCAGCTTGGTCTGCCAATCTCACTGCCACGAGGGAGATGGCTAGACTACCTCTGTGGGGACGTTATGAATATTCTAGTCTTGCAGATGGCAAGGGCAGTGATTCTGTTTTGACAGAAAAGCGGCAGTATGCATTTCATGCAAAGCAGATGCTGACAGAACCATGCATAAGCTCTGGCGGACCAGTCAATCCACTCAGTCAGTGGAAACAGAAGTACTGAACCCCCACGTGCCTTTGCTTGGCACAATGGGGACTTAGAATAATTAATTAGATGGCAAAGCCTCTGAAACCAAAGAGAAAACAGCTAAATTGAGTGAATAAGATAAGCACCCATGGAAAATCAAGGGCAAGGCGGGGTGGTTGACGCTTAGATGGTAAATGACTAATGACACAGAGTTGCTTATAGCAGATGACCCTTAATTCTAGGACAAGCAGGAATGACATGATGGAGAAGAGGGAGCTTGAGATGGGTCTTAAAGGATCAGTAAGAGAAAATTCCAGCAAGAAGAATGAATGAACATAGAGCTGTGAGATGAGAATGATGGAAGATGGGCAGCAGTCATGAAGGGTGAGCATGGACATGCAGTGGAATCTCAAATGGTACAGCAAAGGGCTGGCCATGTAGTTTAAGTTCTTCTAAATTAAGTAGAGGCCAGGTATTATGTCTCACGCCTGTAACCCCAGCACTTTGGGAGGCCAAAGCAGGTGGATCGCTTGAGCCCAGGAGTTCAAGACCAGCCTGGGCAACATGGCAAAACTCTATCTCTACAAAAAATACAAAAATTAGCTGAGCTTGGTAGTACATGCCTGTGGTCCTAGCTACTCAGAAGGCTGAGGTGGGAGCATCACCCGAACCTGTGGAGGTGAGAGAATGGAAAGGGGAAGGGAAGGGCAGAAGGAAGGAGGAAGAAGGCGCATTGCTGGTGCTGATGGCTGGGGGCGTTGTGAACCGGCACATGAGGGTTTGCATTAGTTCAAGTCTTTCAGCTTTAAAGGAACGGAGACACGCTTGGGAAGTGGGAACTGGAATTTCAAGAAGAAAAAATAGATATATAAAAACAAATCCCAGCAGTCGGAGAACTGCGCCTCTGGAAAGGCTGGTTTGGAAAACGTGCGCGCGAGCCTCCCGTTTGCCCTTCATCCACCTCCAAGGCGCACGTCCGCAGGCACTGACACGTGGTCAAGGCCCGAGAGGGGCCTTCACTCTCATTATTGAGTTGAACTAGTTTTCTGGAGTTGAAAGAGATTAAATTTAGTGATTATTGTGTACTTTATTTGAATCTTGAATTACTATCCAAGAGAATAAATATTTAATAACAAGCTACATCATTTAAAGTGACTTTAAAAAGATAAAAAAGCAAGTTCTTGCATTCCAGAAATTGCGATTATTTTTTAAATTCCCTAAGAGGGTCAAGTAAACATTTTAAACAATTATTTATTGAATGTTTTTCATGTCTAGAACATGTCTATCAAGTTTAAACTAAGAAAATACAGTTTTCGAATCAGCTACAACTTTGTAACATATTCTACTAAGGAAAAAACAAATTAAAAAAATATTAAAATATATTAAAAGTAATATTTTAAAATGAAGGAAATATGTAGTTAAAACTGAATTGGTTCTATTAGTGTATATGTTTTAGATACACCAAGAAGCTGGAAATGCTAGCTATCTAATTGCATAGTTCAGTAACTTAAACTATTTCTGACATATTTTTAAGTGCTTTTGTATATTTTAGAAACTTGTAAGAGTAACCCTTTAAAAGGCTAGTGGTAAGAAGGGATACCCACTGTTCTCAAGAAGAGAGAAAAGGAGAATTCGGTTTTGTGGGGCACCTGCCTGCTCATTGCCGGGGGGCTCACATGTGCTGTTTTTCATTTGCCACCATAGAGTGTAACAGAGGCACTGCCATTCATCTCACAAACAGACTGAGGCTGAAATAAATACATCTGCCAGGGTTAAACAGGTGTAGACCCTCCAGCTGTTAAACAGGTGTAGACCCACCTAAGCTGGGACGCCTCAAATTTAGCAACCCTTGATAAGTCTGGTATTTCTGCATCGTAAAAGAAGAGATTATAGAGAATCACCTGTACGTCTCCGTTCCTAAGCAAAACCAAGCCAGCAAAGGTGTCTTCTGTACCAGTGGGCACCTCCTCCACCTGCCCATCACCTGAGCTGGAAACCAGGCTGCATCCCACACCTATCCCCTCACCTCACCCTGCACGACCTGCCTGGACCTTCCCAGGCTGATCTATGACCTGACATTGCTTCTTAAATGACGTTCTACCACCTGGCTGTCCTTTCCTCCATCTCATTCCCACATTGCAGCCAGAGTGATGGATTCCAGCCCTGAGTCAACTGTATAGAAGTTATGCCACCATCTACACTGCCCGGAGCTCCCTCGGCTCCTGGGAGGAACACAACCAGGCAGGCCCTGACTACCTGCCCCCTCCCATCCCCAGACTCTGACCACCTCCTGCCCTTGCGGCCACCCTGAAGTCACCCTCTGGGTCCCTCTATCTCTCTGCATCTCTCTGTGCTCTGTGTCTCTGTGTCAGTCTCACTCCCTGCTCCCCACTGGGTCTCTGTGAAGCTTCATCCATCCTCTCTGGCAGGTAAACTGTCTGCGCTTGGTGTCCCATGATGTTGGGAGTGGGTTCGTATTGCTCAGTGACATGCTTTCCAAATAAATGAATAGATCAATCATGCAGCGTATTCACTCAGCACATTCTTATGGAGCACCTGCCCCCTTCAGAGAACAAAACATCGGGGCATGGAGAAGGGGTTTGCAAATGCTTCCTCCGCTGTTGCTCAGCTCAAAAGAGCTCTTCCCTCGAAGTGGGAATTGCAGCGGAATCTACATCACAGGGTCGCCGAGAGCGTTAATGGATTTTAGATTGCACCAGGCACACAGGAAGAGCTCTCCAAGCAGTGCTGGTATTCACTGAGCTGGTGTAAAACCAGTGCTCTAGAATTACATTCAAATGCACTTTGAATATGTTAAAAATTATTCCATAATAAGTGTTTTACCATTGACCCATGGAGACTATTCCAGCAATACAAGAAAAATGCCATCTCTGAAAGAAGCGGTGGCGGAGAATCACTGCCAGGCCTCAGAGCCGACGGGTCGGCCACCCTGACTTTCCGATGGGAGAGGCCAGCGCACGGGATGCTTCCCACCCGCCCCTCTCCTTTTTCGACGGCAGTGATAATAGTGTTGGGAGCAGAAGACACACTACCAAGTTTGGTTTTCAGTTACTTGAGACCTTATCCCTGTTTATATTAAAATTGGGTAAACAAAACATCCAATAAACAACCGTAATACCTGACATGGAACTGACAGAATGCAGTACACAAAGTTTCACGTGTGTGAGTCTCTGAGGGAAGGCCGTGGCCGGCCACCAGTTTTCTAGAATAACCAGATGCAAAAAGCTAGAAGTTGTTGACACCTAGTGAACCACAAAAGGACCTTGAAAGCTGCAACAGCTAAAAGACTTTGTGAGGCGTCTGCACCGACTCAGGGGGCGCAGCCCAGGGCAGCTTGGAAGGGCTGGGGTGACCGGGTGCCATGCCTCCGTGTCACCCCGTGTAACCCAAACGGGGTGAAAGCACAGGAAGGCCAGGTTTTCTCGTTTCTAGTCCAGCTTGCCTTTGCCTCTTCACTCGACCCTAAGTATCTTGGACTTCCTCTCCGTCGCTGGCTGCTGTTGAATTGTGAGAATTCCAAGAATAAGCCTCGGCATGGTTTTCTGTGAGCTGAGGCCACTGCGGGCTTCCCTGCCCTGTTTCTGCATTAAGAATTGTGTTACAGATACACTCTGGAAAATCATGGGAGGTATTTTTTGTCAATAGAGAATCATTGAGCTACCGTGATCTTACGTGTGATCGTATTTATGACTTCTTTGAAGTTTCAGCTGTGTGAAAAAGACGGTGCATTATTTTTGGAATCTTAAAGTGTCTTCTCTCATATAGAGAGATATAAATCCAGGCGAGGATATGTGAGTAAACATCATTCTGTCAGATGCTCAGCTCAGCCTTTCAGAATGATGTGCAAACATGAAGGGCCGCCTTTGCGCCTCCAGGGTGATCAGGGGCTGGCAGCAGAGCCACAGAGGTGACCTGGAAGTGCACAGCATCTCTGAGTCACTGACGGGTCAGCTGAGGTCCTGGACAAGGCTGCAGTGCTAGGCTGAGCCCTTCCTGGTGTGGCTGGGTGGCACCACCAGTGCCCCCACATTCTCTCTCCTTCCAGCTCATCACCCCATCAGCAGACATGGTGTTCACAGAATACAAGGGCAGGAGGGGTCACACTCCCCAACCCACGTCCCAGAGCTGCTCTCCAAGGCCTCCCTGTGAAATATGCTAAACCTCTGGAGACTAAGAGGGCTCTGTTGACAAGCAGGGTCTTGAGCCATGTGGAGTTGAATGCAGACAGAATGAAATAGGCCTGGTGGTTGAATTTGTTGTCACACTGGAAGTTGATACCAGGAACGGGCAGTAGGAGGGAGGATCAGATAGAGAAGGAGCAGAGGGTGCTTGCTTGTAGCTGGGGGTAAGATTGGATTCAGGTGTTACATTAACAAACAGAAAATCTTGAGCAGTGAACCATGTCCAGTGGCAGGAAGCACTGGAAGCTTGAGGCCAGATGATTCCACAGGTTGCTGCGCCGAATCCAGATGGTTTGCCAAATGTAGGGAGAGGGAAGTGAAGCCATCCAGGTGACAGCAGGACACGAGAAGGTATTGAAACCTGCCCTCCACTAGGACGTTCCCACGCGAGAAGGGAATCACTTAGGAAATTTAAAACATTTGAAGCTTTAGAGCAGAAAAAGAACTGCTGATGCTTCTATTACATAGATAGGTAAACTGAGGCCCAGCCGGAGTCCAGGTACTCAAAGAGGTGTTAACAAGGCCAAGCCTGGAACTCAGGCCCCTGGTTGTGTGGCGAGCTCTCTGTGTCATCACGCTGGGTATGCTCAGGCTGTGTGTGAAATGTGTCCCATATTAAACCAGACCCTGCTTGATAGGCTTATTCCAATATTGTCTTGGCAGAGACTCCCATGAACTCCTCCTCACTTTTCCATATGCACTTGACTTTCCATATGTACCTACCTTCTCCAGCATCCTTGATCTACTGTTTTTTCCTACTTTTGATGATTTATTGTCCCTCTTCCACCCTCCACCACCTTCCCATGCCCGAGAGTTCTAATGGAGCAGGAGCTGCGGCAGCTGCCAGGAGACGGGAAAGGCAATGGAAGTGGGTGGGCCTGTGTGAGGGAGCTCAGCCGGCCCCAGGTGCAGGGGCTGCTGCCGTGTGGAGAAGGGCAGTTCAGAGGACATATGGGCAGGAGGCAGCCCACCTACCATGCCTCGATGGCCCAGACATGGTGTCTGAGTTAGTCAGCGGCCCCAGGTGGTCATGAGCAAAGCCCAGTCCTGCTGACGTCTAACTGCAGCATCCATGCTAAGGAGAATCTCCACTCCCCTGCTCAACCTTCGCAGGGCCAACGTCGCACAACCTGAGCAACAAGTGAGTCATCTTGAAATGCAGGGCAGCCGCGTGTGTGAATGAACACAGAGAAGATGAAACGGGAGCCCCACCTTACACCCTCTGGGGGAGCTTCCAGTCACCTCGCTGAATAGCACAAAGCCAGGAGGGGTGAATCATTACCCACCGATCAGGACTAATAGGTGGTCAGAGATGGGCCTGGTTATCTGTTTCAGTGGATGGTGCTGTGCAGGTCGCCTCAGTGCAGAACACACTGTCTCAGACAAGTGTATTGATGCGCCAGGGTGAAGGAGAAGGAAGCTGGGGAGAGCAGCGGTCGTTACGACCTGCGGCACCGAGGCCAGGCTCTGGAGAAGCCATCCACGGACGGCTGCATCTCCTCATCCGTTATCTGGATGCACACAGAGGGTATCCCCCAGAAGCAGTCCACTGAGATAGAGCTGGCGCTGTGAGGAGGTGGGCTGGTGCTGGCTTACACTTGCCGGCTGGTCTGGTGGTCACTCGGCTCGGTGTGACAGCCCTGAGATGATTAACTCAGATCAATCGAAAATGTTGCATAAAGGGAATCTTGGCCGGGCGCGGTGGCTCAGGCCTGTAATCCCAGCACTTTGGGAGGCCGAGGCGGGATCACGAGGTCAAGAGATCAAGACCATCCTGCCCAACATGGTGAAACCCTGTCTCTACTAAAAATACAAAAAATTAGCCGGGCATGGTGGTGCGTGCCTGTAATCCCAGCTACTCAGGAGGCTGAGGCAGGAGAATTGCCTGAACCCAGGAGGCAGAGGTTGCGGTGAGCCGAGATCGCGCCATTGCACTCCAGCCTGGGTGACAAGAGCGAAACTCCGTCTCAAAAGAAAAGATAGTAGAAACGATCAGGACAATCATTTGTATCCAAAACTTTAAGGAGTGACGTATTTGTTGGATAACTGGATACCTGAATAAAAATAAAAATGGTCCAAGTTTATTGCTATTATCACGATTACACAGCAGTCCCTGTCATTCACTGAGCACCTAGTGGGTGCCAGGTATGGTACTAACCTCTTTACATATATTTTTTTTCCCATTTCATCCTTAAAGCAGCCATGTGAGATTAGCATTTTTCCACTTTACAGCTGATGTTGCTCGTGTGTAAGGTTGAACATCCGTCCAAGGTCAGTCAACCAATGAGACCCGCCACGGGCCACACAAGCTCCTCCAGGTCCACGTACTGTATCCTGCTCCCATGCTCTCTCCCAGCACCCTCTCACCCAGGGTCTGACTGTACCAAGGGGCTCCCTCAGGGCCCGTGGTCCTCCTGGCCTCTCTCATTTGTCTAAGGATCTGGGCACCCTCCCATCCCAGTTCCTGCCTGAACCCAGTACTGGCTATCTTCCGCCCCCCACATCCCCAGCCCACACCTCCTCTCCTCTGTCCTCCTCTTTATAAGTTGCCTTTCTGGCATGCATTTTAATTGCATTATTAAGTGCTTGAAAGAACTCGAATCACTTCCTGTTTCCTGGGTGCAAGTCCAGAGTCCCACTGTTCATCCCCAAGGTTGATCTAACCCCGCCTGACTCTGCACTCTCACCTTCCACCCCATGCCCAGTCCCACTCCACACACTTCAGGCTCCGGCCTTTGGGGTTTGCACTTGTGTTTGTTGTCTGAGCCCCTGGTGTTGTTACATACATTCCTGGCTTTTGCAAACTGTCTTACTTGGGGTGTATTGAAATGCTTTCTTTCCCTCCCAGACGTCCTTTACGCACCTGTGAAAGCTCATTCCCAGCCTCACCTCTTCCTGAAAGCCTTGCTAGCAACCTGAATGCCTGCCCTCTGTGTACAATACATAGTGCCCTCTGCACGTTTTCATCGTGGGATTTGTCCCACTTCATCCATTCATTCCACAAATACCTGTTGAGTGTGTCTATGACGTGCCAGGTGCTCGGCGCACGGTGTATACAGGAGTGAGTGGTTCTAAAATGGTATTTCTGAGCTGTCTAAATCCCCCATTAGAACATAGAGCCTTGATGTGAGGATCTGTGCTGCTCACCTCTGGACTCCAGCATAGCTCAGCACCCAACAGAGAGGAGCCTCCCAAATAGTACACACTGGTCAGGGACTCGCCATCTGAGATCCAAAGCCAAGCGGGGCAAGGCCTGCAGGACCCCCTTGCGGAATAATCGGTAGTGAGGGAGGTCACACATCTCACTCTGCACAAATGGAATGTCTGTCTGTGGTAGTTTTGCCTCTGTCTCCCCTACCCCACCTATTTGTGTGGGGTGTGTGTGTGTGTGTGTGTGTGTGTGTGTGGTCTATATATTATTTCTGGGAAAGAAATGAATTTGTAATGTAGCTTTGAGAATCACTCCTTCTCAAGGAAAGATTGTGAGCTTCTGCTGTAAGGGTCTTCTCTAAGTCTGGGCCAATTTCAGTGTGATTTAGTGGTGATTATCGGTTACACTGAAGGTATTTTCTGGAAGGCTGGCATGGGACTAATAATGTCTAAGCCTTGGAAGTTCTGCACAGCTTTGAATTATGCAGTTGCTTTCATAACAACATTGACAAGCACTAAGGCTCGTCTTCTTCCAGTAGGTTATCAAGTCTAAAGATAATTTAATCTGCAAAATACACAAATCCAAATATATCCAAAGCTCTTTCACGACAAAGACATTTTTATGTTTTACATAAATATATATGTAAATATAATGTGATTAAAATAAATCTTGCTTTAGATGTCTATTATACATAGTGTGTATTTGGTGAAATGTTTAATAAATTGTATTGTCAATTGCATGTTATACGCATTATGCAAAGCAACCTCATGAATTTTAGTAGGATCTCCGTGTTCTCTGGAATTAGAGGAATGAGGACCTAGGAGACTAAATGTTCGTGGTAACTAGACAAATGCGAGCTGTATTTATTTGCACTATCACGTCATTAACAGATCTCAGCACACTGCGGGGAACGTGGATGCTTACGTCCCTCTGGTGTTTGTGCTAATGACATTCATGATAAGCCTTAAATACCTTGATTGGTCTGATTTTAAAAGACAGTAACACAGATCTTTTTCCTCTCTCTCTTCCCTGCCTTCTCTGCTTTTTTTTATTAGTGTATATGGTTGTCCCTTGGCGAAAAAAAGGAAAACACAAGATAAACAGCCCCAGGAACCCGCTCCCAAGCGAAAGCCATTTGCCGTGAAAGCAGACAGCTCTTCAGTGGACGAGTGTGAAGACAGTGATGGGACTGAAGACATGGACGAGAAGGAGGAGGATGAGGGGGAGGAGTACTCCGAGGACAATGAGGAGCCAGGGGACGAGGACGAGGAGGACGAGGAGGGGGACCGGGAGGAGGAGGAGGAGATTGAGGAGGAGGAGGAGGACGATGACGAAGATGGAGAAGATGTGGAGGATGAGGAAGAGGAAGAGGAGGAAGAGGAGGAGGAAGAGGAGGAGGAAGAAGAAAACGGTAATCTTTAAAATACTAGCAAAGTAGCAAGTGGTGATTTGGGTCCCCTGTTCAAGGTGAAATGCCGGCCGTTACTGTGAATGACTGTCGTGTAAATAAATCACTCTGCTGGGTCAATACTGAGAAAATTAACTCCTTATGTGAACTGAACACTTCTAATTTTTCAGATTCTCTGCTAGACTTCAGATTTCATTTCAGTCTAGTTTTTATTCAGGTTGGCTGTGAGTCATTTGCTGAGATATTTACGGTGTACCTATTTGATTAGCTTAACAACATTTACCAGGGAAGTTAGGTTAGCAGACCTGGTCTTTAACGTTACGTTTTCTTGAATGCCCTATCTGTGAGATTCAATGGTGGGCGAAACAGTGTTGTTGGAATGCTGAGCCCAGGTACCTCCTTGGGGGAGCTGGAAGGCCTGCCTGGTGACTGGTGCATCAAGCGGCGGACTGGGTTTTGTCTGTAGACTGCCGAGGCTTTGCCTTAGTGCTGGTCACCTCAATGGGACGAGAGGAAGTACTATTGACACGAGATAATCAATCAGCCCATCATATGTGAGAGCTGCGTTTCTGATCGGGGGTTTCCGGCACTGGGGGACACGCGAGGGGAAAGGCCGTCAAGCATGTCAGGGATGTCCCCAGCAATGCGTTCACGGTGACGTGGCTTCCGTGTCCAGGGTCCCATCACCGTCAGATGCACGATACGAGTTCAACACTAACCCTTTCATAGAAGTCATGTCTTCTGAGAAAGAGGTGGGAGTTTTGGGTTTGTGTGTGTGTGTTCTGTTTGTGTTTGTGTTTTTTTGCAAAGCCTAGATATCGTCTTTATTGGCTTAGGGTTTTCCTCATAGAAATACCAAAATATGTTGAAAGTGAAGGGAATTTTCTTTCTTACCCTTCTCCCTTGGGCTCAAAAGTTCTTCAAGAATCTGATTTCTAGGAGAACTAATTTCTGGACACAAGGGTAATTGGATCGGCCAGTGGGTAGAGCCTCCATACACTGGGGAGATGTGAGTTACTTGATAATCTCATGTGCAGGCTTAAATCAGCACCATTCCTTCAGAGGTCAGAATACTTTGTACTAGGAAACCTGCATTTTATGAAATAACCCCAGATTGTTACAGTGGCTTAAGATTCTTATGCAAACAATCCGTCAGTTACATGTACATATATCACAGGCACAGATAGACATATAGATGATAGACAGATATACACATAGATGCATATGCACACACACATACACTGCATAAATTAAAATTAGTCTGCCAAGATTTTTTGTCTTGCTATGGTAGAGCGCTAGGTGAGAAAGCCTATCAGAACACACACCAACAGACTTACCGTCATCTCTGTTCTGCTTGGGGTGCAATGACACCAGTGTCATTCATGAGATGCTAAGAATTAAAATAACAGATTTCTGTAGTAAAATATTGGGAAAGTTGGGGAGAGTAGATCAATCTGGCAAATTATTTCTGGACGCTGTATTAAGTGAGTGTCGTTTTGAGTGACCACATCAATTGCGTAGACTGATGAATGATTTGTAACTTGACCGTGGCTTTCTAAAAAGATGGCGGCTAGTTCCTATTCTCATCCTGTTTGGAAATTAGGAGGCATTCGTGTTTGGTGTGGATAGGAGATCTGTAAGTAGGTGTCATTTACACCAGGGGCCTTAACTAGATTTTAAGTTTTGCTCTCCATTTTCTAGAATCAAAAATTCAATTTTGGTTTGTCTATGGTCATATTTTAAATAATCGTTCTTTAAAAATACAAAGTGATACACTTTGAAAGGTAGCCAGAAGCCTTATGGAATTCACTTTAGAATGTGTCTATGTAGGGTTTGTTTATTCTGACTTGAACACTTAGGACATAATTGTTTTTAAAAGCTGGGAAGCAAACTAGCATTAAAGATCTTTTTGCCAGAAAAAATGTAACTAAATGGGCAGTGGATGTGTGCCTCAGGACACAGGATTTCTCACTCTGTGGCCAGACCTGGCATGGTGGCCACCACTCAGGTGCTCAGCAAATGCTGAGTCAGAGCACAGAAGGAGGAGCTGCTGCAAATGCCTATGGAAAGGTAGCAGGACCGCGAAAGAATTCAGTCAGTTGTGGGGTGCCTGGTTTCAGAATTCGTGTTCAGCATCTGGCTCCCCAAAGAAGTAACTTCTATCATACCTATGATATGGCCTTTGGAATCAAATGAACTCGGAAGGGTGCAGCCGCAGTGCGATGCTGTGAGATCAGCCTTCCTGCTACCAGCGTGGATATGTGCACCCAGTTTCCCGAGCATCCTGGCAGCAGAGTATGATACCTCACTCCCTTTCAGGGGGCCTCTCACAAGAATCCCATGTCCCAGGCAGCCACTTAGAACCAACAGCCTGCCCCTCTGGGGGACCTTCCACCCAGTTTCCAGTGCCTCAGTTTCTCTGGAAGGGCACCAAAATCTTTTTTGATTTCTAAGGCAAACAAATGTATTTCTCCTAAGAATGAATCACCTCAGAGGCCTGAATCCTGGAGACACACCCACAGAGCCTTTCTGTCAGAGAAAGATATCTCCATCGGAGGAGCCCCACATGGGTGTTTCAAGACCCCATTTAGCCAGCGTCACCTGCAGGTACTCCAGCTGGATGGAGCACCTCCAGGTCTCTTATTCCCATCAGGGTCAGAAATCTCCAAGCAGCTTCTATATCAAAGGAACAGGATAGCTCTGTTGATAGAGCAGTCATGTTCTGTGATCAAACTCCTAATTACGTTTAATGTATTAAAGGAGGCTTTGAAAGGCATACATCTGCCAGTCTCCTGTTTGAACATCCTCACTTGCTGAGCATATTATGTTTTACCTTACTGTTAAATTTAGTGCCAAAACCGCTATCAACAAGTGTACATGTCTGCCACGCCAGCAGCATCTTTAATGTGAGATGTGCGGCATAAGTACGGGAGACCCCATACCGTACACACCAGAGACGTCCTCTTGTCCTCCCTTTCAGTGAGGCTTGGCAGAAATCACATGTTCCCTAAAAGCTGGGGTTTCCCACCCTGTGTCTGATGGCTGGAGTTGCAGCTCAGCATCCTGAGGCTGCCTCCCATGCTCCTCGGGTAGCATCACAGTGACTGCCATGTCCCTGGGCCAGTAGCAGATTCCCCCGAAGTTGATTATGCCTCTTTTCTAACACACAGAAGCACAGACAGTGGCCTGAGGTTAAAATGAAGCCACGTGGTCAGAGCTCGGAGCCCAGTGTGTCTCTCGTGCCCACCCTGCCTGGCACAGTGGCCGTCTGAGTGCAGAGACCAGGGCATGGTGACGGAGCTGCTAGGCCGAGGTCACGCTGGCCTCAGCCTTGAGTGCAGAGAGAAAGTCTCAGGCAGTTTATCCCAGCTGGACGCCATTACTTGTTCAACCATTGGGTATTTTTACCTCTATTGTAAACTGAAATGGGGACTTTACTGGGAGGTTTTGTTTTAGATAAAACAAATATATACAAACTCCCAGATTATTACAATAGGACCCCACAGGTTCTAGGCGGAGTATTATTTATAATTTAAGAATTAAGTATTTATTTTAATTTCAAAGATCCTCCAGCGCTGTTGCTGACCTGAACCAAAACAGTACTAATAATGTAGGTTTCCAATGGGCACACTGAATCACGGTTTGATCTTCATGTTGATTATATAGGATGGGTAGGGCAGAAGCTCCTTTTGTCTCATCATTCAAGTTAGAAACCGAGACTATGTAAGACTGTGTAATTTTCTGTAGGCGGTGGATAGATAATCAAACACTTTGCATGGTTTTCCTTGTCATGGAACTCATGGTGTCCTGATCAGCCTCTGCTTATTTGAATGACAGGGGACAATACCTGAGGAACCCATTTCAGATGAAGCTCCTATTTAATTAAGCAAAGTCGTGTTTGTTGTACAGTAGACCTATCATAGGCTGCTCTTTCGCGTGAAGAATTTTGTTTTCAGAATACACCGTTACAGTCTAAGTCCACGCTAATTAAAAACTGCCTTGTTATCCTAAAGTTAAGAAAGTTATTGTGTAATAGTCATAGATTTTTCTACTCTCAGATCTTTTTATGTTATGATAAATATTATTTGGATTCCTGTGCTTTGAGAAATATATATGAGATGGGTATATGATGCCTAACAAGTTATGGTTTATATGCATACTCTAGTCTACTAACTATCTCTAAATAAATGTACATACACACATATGGATATTCTTTATGGTAGCCACTGCCTCTTCCCATAGGCAGAAACCAGCCTTTCACGTGGCAGAGCCTAGCAGTGTGCGTTCTAGGGTAAAGGAAGCTTCCGTGTATATGGCTGTCTTTTGCACGCAGGTGTTTCTTTAGATGCTCTGTTTCTGGAATATTTTGGAGAATAGATGAGGTCCTGTCTTCACTGCTCTTTATTGGATCTCAAGGCTGCCTTGCCACTTGGTCATGAGGTTAAGTCAGGTGAAATGCAGGTGTCTTCCTTTTCTAAAGTCTCCCTGGCTTCCTGTGTTGAGTTCTCCAGATCAATGAGCCAACAGCCTGCCTTGGCATCCTGGGCTGCTGGCGTCTAGAAGAGGGAGCTGCTTGGGATGGAATCTGCGTATCTGCGTGGTCACGTCAGGACCTTCTCCATGCATGACCTGATGGCTATGACTGCTCTGGCAGGACATGGAGGCTGCCCTGAGGCAGAGTTAGTGTGGGGACAGGGTGGGGAGCCAAACGGGCTACCTTTGTTGGAGGAGTGCCATGACTCTACTGTCGGCTGTGGGATCACCATGATGGCCAGCAATCTGTGCCTGTACAATTCTAATTTCAGGCTCTGTCCTCTTCGTGAATCGGTCCTGTGCATAGGTCAGTTTTCTAACAGGGCGTTTCCACTCCCCACCCCCTTTATTTAAAGGGAATTCCAGGCAAAACTCATGCTGTACAAAATCCTTCTCACAGAAACATTTCTTTCTTCATGGTAAAGTGCCCAGGGTGTGTTTTCTTTCAAGGCCCCAAGTTGCCAGCACAGCCTGAGGATTTGTGGAACACGGGCTTGCATGTTCGCAGGAGGACGGCGTGGAGGGTGGGGCCATCTGCAGCGTGGCCTCTGATCTCCCCAACGTCCCTGCAGGATGCTGTTCTCCATACTGATGAGCCAATTATCCTCTCCTGTCTTTCTCAGGGAAATGTCCCTGATGAGGAAAGCAAGTAGAAACGCAGACAGACTGTGAAAAGCAGAATTAACCAACCGGTTTTCACTGCAGTCAGCAGGAAAGGCAGTGCGTTCTGAGACCAACATAGAAACAGAGATGATATGTTTAGCATGCAAGGCTTCAGCCAGAAGACTGTGGGCATGGTGGGGAGAAAGAATGTGATGATCTCTCTCATCTTGAAAACTCGCATCTCGCTGCACCCACGGAGGCACTTCTTAGGACATGGCTCATGCAGCTACACTGAAGTCCTTGGCATTGCATCTTGGGAAAGAGAGAATTAGATGCTTTTAGGAGTCAATATATGATTTAAAAAAAACTAAACTCTCTTTATGCAAACTAATTGTGCAAAATTATAGAAATATCATTTTACCTTCTATTTCATAAACCTTCAGGTACTTTGACACGAAGCAAAAAACTGGCTGCAAATTTTATGTCATGTACATTTAAGATGCAGCTAGAGGCCGGGTGCAGTGGCTCATGCCTGTAATTTCAGCCCTTTGGGAGGCCAAGGTAGGCAGATCACCTAAGGTCAGGAGTTCCAGACCAGCTTGGCTAACGTGGCGAAACCCCATCTCTACTAAAAATATAAAGATTAGCCAGGCGTGGTGGAGCAGGCCTGTAATTCTAGCTACTCGGGAGGTTGAGGTGGCAGAATCCTTGAACCCGGGAAGCGGAGGTTGCAGTGAGCCGAGATTGCACCATTACACTCCAGCCTGGGCAACAAGAGTGAAACTCCATCTTAAAAAGAAAAAAAAGAAAGATGCAGGTAGATGCATAAAGTCCTGGGGAAACTCCTTTTACCATAATAATGAAAACAGAAAATGCGCAACAGTGGGGTCTACCATGTTTTCATTCCATTTCTTTCTAAGGTCCACTCTAAGGTAACAGTGGTATGCCTTGTGAGTTTAGGTTTCATTCCAAGTTCCAGTTTTCCAAGTGTGGATGGAGCTGAGGAATCAGGTGTGTTTCCAGAGCTGGCTGTACCACATGCCCTAAGCAAGTCACCTAATCTCACAGGACCTCAGTTTCACTTAAGATCAGGCTAACAATTCGTGCCCTTCCTTCACTTCGCTGTCTTGTTTTGAAGCTTAAAGAAGTTGCAGAAATGAAAACGCTTGACGGATGTGAAGCAGTTCAGAACGACACCGTCACAATTGTGGTCGAGGGCAGTCTCAGCACGATATTCCTCTCCCGCGTGTTTATTCAGGCCTTCTGTGACCCTGGCCCTGAGGTCGTGACCCCCTCCCCACATGCAGCAAGTGTACCCCGTATATTAAGGCTGCAAGAGTTTAAAAGATTCAGAGTATCATGGCAGCTCATTTCAAAACACAGTGTGTATTTTTTTTCTCTGTGCCCAGAGGGGCACTGGGTTGCATCCAGACATAAAAACTAAAGTCTCCATTTTCCAGGAGAAATGCATAATACAGTACAGAAGAGGTGTGTATGTAAAAATACAAAGTATGGTGCTTTACAGGCGGCAGAATTAGAAATCACAAACTGAGGTGGAGGCTTTAAGGATTTCATTTGAAAATAAAAACATGCATTTTTGAATATTGAGACTCGCTAAACTTTAAATTAGATTACTAAGAAAAATGGTTGTGTTGTGTCTGCAAGCTCTGTAGAAGCAGATCAGAGTCTTCTCTCTGACATGGGTGAAACATGGTAGACTAGAGATAAAGAAAAGGAGCCCAGCTGTCCTCTCGAGCTCCCTCCCCACCCAGCACATTTATGTGAGCACCCATGTATTGCAAACACGTTCTGGAAAACAGAAGGACCAGAATTTTCACAAAGTTTTATGTCTACTGCCTGGGTTCCCAGCACTGAGAGTAAAAGTAATCACTCTGGGGACGAGGAGTGCTCACTGTGGTCCAGCTGATCCAGAAAGTCTTTGACCAGTGTGTGTGTGTGTGTGTATGTGTGCGTGTGTACGTGCATGCACGCGTGTGTGTGTGCCTGTGTATGTGTGTTTGCACATGAGAGACAGAGAGAGAGACAACATGAAGAAGACAGAGAGACAGAGACAGTGGTGTAATTGTTCATGTGTTTCTATCTATAACTGAGTAGCTGTTGACTCCCAACAGCTCATTCTCTGGGTGGAAGAATATGACTTGGTTTTTAATCCCTTAATTTACGTAAGCCAGAAACCTAAATATCATCAACTAAAAAGACCCTCAAAACTTTATAAATAAATGAAACTACATTCATTTACCTTGTAGCCCATAGAACAGATAGCAGTGAACGTCACTGTGTCACACAAGAACGTGGAAACGCTGTCCCACACGCTTTCTATAACTCTGCTCGTGGGCGGTTATAGAAAATATATGTCATATGAATACATATACATAAATGCCATAGATGAGGTTGAATATATGTGTTATAAAAAGCAAAATTAGAGCCCAGCTCCGTCTGAACTTCCACCCTGCGTCCGTGCTGCCCACCACAGCAAACCCTAGACCAATGAGTTTATTTAAATGTAGATAAGTCAGGTTCATTACAACCAAATAATGTTAGAAATTCGCTTCCTCGGCCACACCAGTGGCATGGGGGTTGCCCAGCGTGGCCGGCGGCACTGTGCTAGGTGGTGTCCACACGAGCTTCCTGGTTGCCGCTGAGTTCAGTGCGGTCTCTTCTGGTGCTCCAGGAGCCCCCTCTGAACATGCACATGCGTGTCCCCGCTAAGCTGCACACATCACAGTCTCGTGTGATCCGCTCCAGTCTTTCAATGAGGCAAATCGCTTAAAAAAAACTTCCCTCCCATGTTAAGCCACTGGGTTCCTCTTTCTTTGAATCCAAAACTGTTCAGTCTTCTGAAGGACTCGGGAAAAGAATTTTTGTTCACTGTTTAAAGTGAAGCCATATTAACAACTTAAAGTCCGACATCCTTATCCCTCAGTCTTTCTCTGGCCTAAGTTGGGTTTTCTTCAGCCTAAGTGGCATTTCTTCCATATTGGCTGGAATCGGTGCTGCCTGAACTTCCTCTAAGTAGAAGCAGATGCCCAGGGCTCGGGTCTTCTCTATCACCTGGGAGCCCCAGGGGTAATCTCTGTGGCTCTCTGAACTCTCGCCTGGGTTCTCTATGGAAGGACCCTGTCAGCCCCGTAGGGGCCATGGAAACTGCCTGGTTCATCAGACCAATGTGATTTGGATTCCCAGATATATGTTGTAGCCATGTGACCTTGAACGATACGCGGAAACCTCCTCAGATCCATTCCTTCATCCACAAGGTGATGAGAACAGTGTGAGACCTGCCGAGCATGTCAGTCAAAGGTCCTGCATGGGCCTCCAGGGAGTTTCCCAGGCACACTGATGCAGCTGACGTGGCTTCTGCTTGCTGGTGCCTTTGCTCCCCTCTATACTGTGCGTGTGATTGGCTCAGCCTTCCCTGACAGCCACAGGAGGCATCCAGGGTTACGTCTGGATGTCATGTTGGTTTGCCCCAGCCTCGATGTCACAGCCCTCCACCTCCCTTCCAGCACACTCCACCAGCACGTGGCTCCACAGCTCCTGGAGCTCCAGGCATGCAACCATGCACCCTGACACCCTCTCTTCCTCCCCCAGAACACTCTCCCCGACACTGCTCACTTTCCTGCCTCTTTAGGTCTCTGCTCGAGTGGCATCTTCTCAACGAGGACTTGCCTGACCCCCCAGCCCACGTCCCATCCATTGTCTTTTGATTCTGCTTCATTTCTAGTGGAACACACATCACTACCTGGCATCATAGCATTTATTTACTCTCTATTTTTATTTCTTTCACCAAATGCGGTGGAACTCCCATGACTACAAGGATGTTCTCTTTGGTTCATCGTTCATCTCTAAGTATGACAAAAAATAGCTGTTAAATGAAGAAGTATTATTCTGTTAGTTCCCTCCTTCTCCCCCCACTGCCACACCCGGAAGAGCTTGCCTGTGCAAAATTGTGATGATTATGCTTCTCTTTGACCTGGTAAAAGGGTTGTGCTATGTTGCCCTCTCCAAAGACTTTGCAGTTTTCAGTTTGATGAAAGTGTCTAAGCATCTCAATACCTGACTCAGGTAAATACATGGCTGGTGGAAATTCACGCATGCCTCCTGTCTTGGATCAGCAGTTTCCTCGGTGCCTCAGTTTCCCGCGTGAAGATCATTCCTTTGAGATATGTCATTGCAGCTCAGCCAGCTGTAGGGGATCTTCCACAACCTGAGCCAGCGCCTCTCTGAGGCCACTGTTACCTTACACTGTCAGTGGCCGTGGGAGTGTGAGCAGTGTCTGGCCTGCGTGCTTCCTTTCAGCCAGTGAGAGGAACCAAGATTGCTTTAGGAATATGCGACTGAGCAGGGCATCCTCTGGTGAGGCCATATGCGTGAGGGGCAGACAAGCGCCTTCCCGAGTTTCTGAGCCCTGCCCTGGGTACATGGATGGGATTGGAGCAATGAACATGCCTTTCCTGGAGCTGAGGAAGGCATTGGTCCCAGCTACGCAGAGGAGATGGATTTACAGACAGAAAGTAAAAGGCAGCAGCCAACGCAAAGGCACAGGGAAACAAACTCCTGTCCAGAGACTCCCTTCTATTGGTGGAGAAGTAGGTCGAGCTGCACAACGCACAGACATTTATGGTAACAAGACTGAGGCCCAGAAATAACCATAGAGAGAACAGCACACGCAGAATGGGCTGGGAGTGTATTTGGGGTAATTGCATACAATGCACCAAAACCATCTCCCCAGTAATTAGCGTCAAGAAGAACAAAGAAGAAATCACACAGACACTGCAAGGCCCAGCAGACGTGGGTGTCGCAGACCATGCAGCTCTTGAGTTATTCTGAGTGAGTGCTACGCATCCTCTCCGGCCCCAGCAGTAAGCTCTCCAGGTGTGTCTGCTCCTCCGTCCACCACGGCAGATGAGGAGCAGAGGGAAGGCCCAGCCTGGGAGGAGAGATTTCCCCCAGGCCGACCCTGCCTTTCTCCTCTCTAAGGGATGAGTTGGTGAAATTCCATCTCAGCAGGACCCGAGGACATGACGCACCATTTTCCCACATGCAGGGTATATACAGACAGAACCACGGACCTGCGCCATCTCCAAAAGTCATAAGGAAGTGGCAAAGGGCAGCACACAAACCCCAGGTCCTCTCGGCCACTCTGGCCAGTGCATGCAGTGCAGGAAGATGGTTACCAAGGTGCACTATTTCTGCTTTTCTTTGTTTGAAAAAACAAAGTCCTGGGGCATGATACTTATGACCTGTGTGAGAAATTCACCTGTTCTCCAAAGCCCTGTAACTCGAGTTCACCTACGTAACATACCTGCACATGCACCCCGAACCTGGAGGTGTAAAGACAGGACAATCAATTCTAAATGCTTCTGTAAGCAAAAGAAAGATCATATGCCAGGCAGCATTTATTTTCAACAACTCTTAAGAGCCACTTTGAGTATTTTATCAGTATCTGAAAGCAAAATTCAGAAGCCTCCTCACCTGTCCTCATGGCTCCCAGCAGCCCAAGGATGCCTTCCCCGTGCCCAGCAGCCCCGACGCTTCTGCCCGCAGGACCTGGGAGAGGCGTGTGTGCCATCAGGAGGATCTGATGTGGGTACATCACCAGCGCTTGAAGCTTCATGGTTTTCGTGGTCGCGGGGGGGTGGCTAGGGTAGGAAAACACCCTATGGTTTAGAAGAGAAAGGAAAAAGGAGATCAAAGTAGAATTAGATTGTCTGCATCTATTGAGCAAAAGAGGCATATGAGTTGTCAGGGAGGAGAGGATCCCCCTAGGGACCACAGGGGTGCCCTGAGAGGCAGGTGTGCTGTGCTCTGAGATAACGCGCCTCTCCTGCCGTTCAGTGAAAGAATCGGGCGCCCGGAAGTAGGCTCTTCCAATCGGAGGCAGTTATTTAGGAAGCGATCTGGAATGTGTCACGTAGCACTTAGTGCAGGAGTCCGTCCCTCCGCTCCATCCCCAGCTGTGCATCTGTGTCCTCCTGAGCACTGACTCACATGAGGGGTCTGAGGAAGGATTTTTCTTGCGTGGCTTTTGAGTGGAGCCGCCTTCAAGCTGGCTTCCTGTCTCTCCAGCAGAGGAAGCATGCAGGACGTGAGGCCGAGATCTGTCTTTCCGACTTGAAGCAGATAAATGCCTGCTGAACAGAGATCTTCCTGTGTCTCAGAAAATGATCTCTGAGATAACTGCTTTGGGACCATCTGAGCATGTACAGGTTTGGAAAGGTAGAGGACAGTCCTGAGAGGTAGGAAAACCAGGTGACAATTCTGGACCCGTCCCTGTGGAGGGCACAAACGGCAAGCAGGTGCTCCAACTCCCGGCACCTAGTCTCTTCATGTATTAAATTTTGAATGCATGATCTCAATAATTCTGTCTAGCACTAAAATTAGAGGAAAATGGCAATGACGGGCACTGGAGAAAATGCCCATGCTAATCCATACTCAAGATTAATAGAGTAGTGAGAGCGATTCTGCTGGGATAATTTTAACCTCTGTTGACTCAGAAATCACTGAACTGTGCATATGGACAGATTGCTCTGAAAATTTCCCATGATACTGGAAATAAGGCAAACAGCAGCACTGCTGAGTTAGAGGTGGCAGGAAAGCGCAATGCTGAAGTCAAGAGCAGAGCCAGGGACAGCGTCGGCTGGCAGGTGAGACATGCCTCCCACTCCCAGTGCCGCTTCACCCTCCGGGTTCCCCTTCACCTGCGCTGAACTGCAGGGCTCTGAGTTAGAAGGAACCTCGGGGTCTTCTGGTGAAGCGCCTCACTGGTAGTCGAGGGCGAGGGAGACAGGATGGTATAGGGATCTCATGCTGGCGGTGAGAATAGACGTTCTCGGAGCCAGACCACCTACAGCGCTGCAGGCAGCTGAGGCTGAGAGGCTGGCTCTGTGCCTAGGAGAGCTACCCAGCTGAAGGGCCCCTGGGTGACTTCTCCCCTCTCGTGAAAGGAAACAGACCACAGTGTAGCAACATGTGTCTGAGGCGTTTGAAGCAAGAGGGGAAATGGACTCACACTGCTCCGCCTGGTCCTGGTAAGGGGAGGGCGTGAGTGCCACCTAAACACAGGGCCACGCCCGTGGAAGCATCAGGGGGTCTGGCCTGTCCTGCGTCCCCACTTCCTCCCTGCACATCCTAGTCCCAGCCCCCAACTCTCTTCTGCCCTCCTACACACACATGTCCCTCGGGCTTCCCAGGCACCTGGAGTGGCGAACCCCATGGGTCCAGAGCCCTGTATTTTCCTAATTTTCTAATCTCCTTTCCACCTCAGAATGGACCTAAACTCCGCTACTCAGGCCCTGGGCAGATGCAGGCTCACTAAGCTGGCAGTTCCAGCACAGCTCTGCGTGGTCGGTGACACAACCAAACCTTCAGCCCAGAAATCAATGCAGAGTATGGAGTAAGGAGAAAAAAATCAGAAGATAAATGCAAAAATAGCAACCAAAGCATCCCGGATGGTGAGGTGGAAGGAGCTGCGTTACTTAACTAGTGTAGAACGCGCCTCCGGGGAGGCCTGGGCGACAATTGTGTGGGCCTGCTTGCTCCGGAGGTGGAGGCAGTGTTGCATACGTTCAGGGCTGAGCTGTCCCCAGAACTCTGGGATGCTCCAGCTGTGCCGTTTAACGGCGAGTAATGGGCAAACTGTCAACCTCTGTGGCTCCATACTGTCACCTTCAGAGGGAGCAGTAGGTACGGTACCCCAGTGCCTCTCTCACGGGGCATCGGGGGAACCAGGCAAAGGTGAGTCAGACTATTCTGAACTCACTAATTTCATTCCATCTGCACAGAAGGACAGGGTCTATGGAACATGTATGCCCAGGTGCAGAGGCTCACACCTGTCATTCTGGCACTTTGGGAGGCCGAGGCAGGCAGATCACTTTGAGACCAGCCTGGACAACATAGTGAGACTCTGTCTCTACCAAAAAAATACAATATTTAGCCAGGCATAGTGACGCATGACTGTCGTCCAGCTACTCAAAAGCTGAGGCGGGAGGATCACTTGAGCCCGGGAGGTTGAGGCTTCAGTGAGCTGTGATTGTGCCACTGCGCTTCAGCCTGGGCAATGGGGCAGACCCTGTCTCAAACAAACAGAAGAAAATATATAGGTGGTTTATGTGGCCTTTTTCTCCTTATCATTGCAGTAGCTATTAAAACACCGTCATCTTTTCATTAGAATGAATACATTGCCATATTTCTGTATTTACCAGTCAAAATATATTTTGATATTGATTTATTTATGTAACAAAACCCCATCTCTGTAATGCCATAGAAAGCAACGGTCCTTCATTATTCGAAACTCACTGGAATACACTGGCAGGCCCGTCTCCTCGGCCCCGGGGAAGTCTAGGGTGATTTTCGCTTTGTTGCACAGCCCCTTCCTGCACTTGTTCTTCTGCGCTTTCTAGTCAGCTGTACATTTGCTTGCCCAGGGCCTTTGTCCTGCCAGAAACGGCAGGAATTCAGTCAGCACTAGATGTTGAGGGACTCGATCGCTGTGTGTCTTAGGGACAGACTTGTCCCTAAGAGTCTGAAATTGTAATCCACAGAGTTCTAACTCTCCCAGATTCTAGCCAGGAGGGTGGAGGATAAACATCCCACAGCAACCCCATTTCTTCTGTCTGAGAAGATGTTTTCGTTTTCTAATTGTAACTACGGAGCATAAATGGCCTATAACAATCTGACTTGGAGGAGATGAAATTCAGCCCTGAAACGTTTCATAAAGCTCACTCACGGGGAAGTTGAAATCTCGTGGAATGCAACACAAGTCAGTCCTTGCTGAAGGACTCACTGATGGGAAGGACAAAGGGCCCATGAGATCAGCCACTGAATGGGATCTGTTTCCTGAGCTCGGTTTTCTCACCTGGAGTGGTTGGGCCAGCTTTTCTCTAATTTCCGTGCCCGTGCGGTCACTCTGAGTCTACCCTGTGGGCAGCCCTGGGCTGGCCCCTGCTGAGAGGAGGCGCCTGCTCAGAGTCTGTTGCTGTGCCGCTTTGCTGGATAACAGATTTAAAATATAAAACCACAAAAAAGGAAGCTGAGAATGCATTGTTCTTCTCTTTAAACCTCCATCTAAATACATGCCTTTATTTGCAACATAAACTTGTCCTTTAAAATAATTTCCTGAAATTGCTCTTTTATCAAAAACATCCTCCCTATTTGATAGAACAGTAGTTTCTACATAGAAACTGGTAAAATGGAGGCCGGGCACAGTGTCTCGTGCCTGTAATCACAGCACTTTGGGAGGCTGAGGCAGGAGGATCACTTGAGGTCAGGAGTTCAAGACCAGCCTGGCCAAGATGGCAAACCCTTGTCTCTACATGGTGGTGTGTGCCTGTAATCCCAGCTACTTGGAAGCTGAAGCATAAGAATTGCTTGACCCCTGGAGGCAGAGATTAAAGTGAGCTGAGATCGCACCACTACACTCCAGCCTGGGTGATGGAGCAGGAATCCAGCTCGAGACTCCATCTCAAAAAAAAAAAAAAAAAACCCTAGTAAAATGGACTCCTGAATTTTGAGGTTGGGATGTGCATTTTGGGGATTGTTTATATCAAGTTTGCAACCCCAGACTGGCACAGAAAACTCTGATCTAGTGCCCAAAGCCCATCCCATCATGTGACTAATTTCGTTATTAGCCTCAGAAAAGCATACGTGGAAGGGAGTGTGTAGAACCAGGGAGGGAATCCCAAAAGCTCACTGTGAACCATGTTGAATTCCAGATGAGGCTGATGCTGCCCAGCAGAGAGATTCAGAGCCTGCTTGTTGACGGAGTGACTGCCTGTTCCCCTCCATGAGCCCACGTAATTAGGAGTTGACTTTATTTCACATGTTTTGAAAGCGTTAAATACCAGTAGCTGGAGAAATTCCATTCACCTGCCAGGCTTTGGGGCCACTCATGCCATCTTCACCAGCCGCCCCCACATTTGCTGCTGCCAGGAGAGACTCACTTGACACTGAGCATGAGGAACGTTGAAGAAGGGTGGAAAGGCACGGCAGGCTGTGTGTTCAGGTGCCAGCATACTCTCTGCTGCCTGTTTTCCCCAGGAGTCAGCTCTGAGGCCAATGATAAGACAGCAAACTGCGGTCTTTAGGAGGCATATTCTGTGCCGTGGTTCTTGTAGGAGATCTGAAGAAAGGCCAGGAGGTTTTACTATCCCCACTGAGCTGATTAAGGCTTGGAGACGAGTCACCAGCATCACACAATTAGAAAGCAGCCAGGTCAGCCGGGCGCGGTGACTCACACCTGTAATCCCAGCACTTTGGGAGGCCGATGCGGGTAGATCACGAGGTTAAGAGATCGAGACCATCCTGGTCAACATGGTGAGACCCCGTCTCTACTAAAAATACAAAAATTAGCTGGGCATGGTGGTGCGTGCCTGTAATCCCAGCTACTCAGGAGGCTGAGGCAGGAGAATTGCCTGAACCCAGGAGGCGGAGGTTGCGGTGAGCCGAGATCGCGCCATTGCACTCCAGCCTGGGTAACAAGAGAGAAACTTCGTCTCAAAAAAAAAAGAAAGAAAGAAAGAAAAAGAAAGCAGCCAGGCCATGATGGGTGCCAGGCTGTGGAACTCCTTACTCCTTATCAATCTGGTTTGAGGACAAAGTGCCCTCACTGTACTACGTGCTTAGAGTATAAAGCTGGAGATGCGTTGCCGGTGGCCACATTGTGCCGGTCTCCAGACGGTGCAGGGACTTTCTGCTTGACTGTTCTCAGCTTCACCCATCAGCTCAGCTGTGATCCTGTGTGAAGCTTGTCCTCTTTTGTTTTAACCTCGTTCGGGGAAGGTAACTTGTGAATTGAGTGCAGAAACAGATAAATGTCCGATTATCAGAAAGGCAAGATGTTCTCCTTAATTCTGTGCTGCAGAAGGGAGAATGTAGAGGGGAACGCACTGAAGATAGTCCTGAGATTTGGAATGTGGAGAATCATCAGTTCTGTACATAGCACATTTGCAGGAAGGTGAAGAAGGTGGTAAGACGTGAGCCAGTGTTCTGTTCCACCTGCAGGATTCTGTGCCTTTAGAACCAGCAAAGAGGATTACACAGGCTTCTTCCTTTCTTGTTCGCCTGTTCAAGGTCTTGCTTCTTTTTCAAATTATTCAGGACCACGTGGTGAGTTCCATAAAAGAAATTTAGGAGGGCATCACGAAAATCATGTCTTGCTTGACTGTGGCTTCTTCTTTGACTCAACTTTCAAAACGCTTCCACGTGTTGCCTGTGCTTTTTTGTTTCGAAATCATAACCTATTCATCTCATGTTGGGTGTTCACGGACATAGTGATTCTGGCTGTTAAACTCGCCAGGGTTATTGTGCAGAGGTAACACAGCTTGGTTATTCTGAGGAAACTTCTCTAATTACAGCCCATGAATATAACAAAGTGCATAAGTTGAGAGGAGAATATAACTTTTATATTTCCAAATATTCATTAAAACAGGATTGACTTCAATTCCTAAAGCTCAAACACTAGCAATGACAAGGGGTACGTTGGAGACTAATACTTCCACGTGTTTCTGATTGAATTCACTAGTTTGATTTTCTTTCTTTGCACTGCTCTTGGGGAATACTTTTATCCTCATAATAAAGAAGACGATTTATAGGAATTATCCAGAAGAATGGCAATGTGTGTTTCACACAATTAGTGATGCTCTATGTCTAATAAAAGGTAAATTTCATTTGCTGAAGTTTAGAAAGGTGTGTCCGATCTTCAATATTTCTTACTTCAGTGTGGGATAACCAGGATATTATATTCTGTTATTGATATATTGAACTCCAAGTCTTTTGTCACTAACAAAAGGCTTTTCTGCATGAAACCCACAGAGAAAACACCAGAGGCCCCACGTCTCAGGTTTTAGTGTGTTGCTATTCTGTAGTAGTCAATAAACCTCGTGTCTTTAAATCATTGATAAACTTTAAACAGTCTTCTTACTCTGGATTTTAAAAAATAAAAACAGAGAATAAATGCGAAAATGGCATGCAGTTAGCCAAGTCGAATCCACGGATGCAGATACGTTTAGGAATGCTTTCGTTATTACTTTTATTATGCGATGTCATGAAAGCAATGGCATAGCATGGCAGTTAGAGGTACAAATCCCAAATGCTCTTTGAGCGTGAAACAGACTATATTTGAGATAAAACATAGGGGTTTTAATGTAATTTTGAACATGGTCTTTTTAAAAGAGTTTTTCTAAATACTTGTTTGAGATTAAGCATGACACTTCCTCACACGTTATACCCACCCACCAAGCTTTTCCTGAGGCTGTGAGATGGGTAAACAGGCCAGGTCTGTCTGTCCAGTCACATACCGTGCGGGATTGTGCCAGGTCTCCTCAACCCCACCTTTTACAGGCCTTTGGCCGCTGCACGCTTTCCCTCTCACTTTCAAACCTGTGGAGACAGACAGAGGAATCGGATTCACTTTCTAAACTTTTACCGTGGAATTTCTGTTGCTTCACTGTGTATCATGATAAATTGTCTCAAAGGTATTGGATTCCAAAGAACTCTTATTTCAGCCCCAACGCACGCCTACAGTTCCGAGCTCCCAAAGCAGGCGGCGCCCCTGCCTGAGTCCTCAGGAACCTGAGGCTGGCCGCTGTGTTGCCTGCGCGCCGCTGTGAAAATAGGCCATTTAAAAGCAATTGCTGCAAACATCTGCTTCAGAGTTGGTGACAAGTAAAGTTCACGAACTCTGAGAAAGCCTGGTAATGTGAGGAGCGCAGTTAATACGCATCTGGCCAGGCTGTAGATAAAGCCACGGAGGAAATAAGTCATCTGAAAATGTACGAAAAGTACAAAACTAATATTTTAAGGTCATATTTGCCACCTTGACTGGTTTATCTTAAGATCAAGTCAAGAAATTACTAGTAACCGCAGATATTTTAAACGGCCTTCTGTTTCCTAGCAACAGCCATGTGCTTTATGTCAGCTTTTCAGCCCAGCGGCAGGCGGGACTTAGGTTCTGTGAGGTGTTAGGGTTTGACTTGCAGTTGACTTGCTGTCCATGCTGTGCCACTGAACTTCCAGTTCTAGCCACTGTTTCCTTTTCTTTTCTTTTTTGTCTTTTTTATTTTCTTTGCAGAAGACCATCAAATGAATTGTCACAATACTCGAATAATGCAAGACCCGGAAAAGGACGATAACAATAATGACGAATATGACAACTACGATGAACTGGTGGCCAAGTCGTTGCTGAACCTCGGCAAGATCGCCGAGGACGCAGCCTACCGGGCCAGGACGGAGTCGGAAATGAACAGCAACACCTCCAACAGCCTGGAAGACGACAGCGACAAAAACGAAACCCTGGGTCGGAAAAGCGAGTTGAGTTTAGACTTAGACAGCGACGTTGTTAGAGAAACGGTGGACTCCCTTAAATTATTAGCCCAAGGACACGGTGTCGTGCTCTCAGAAAACATGAACGACAGAAGTTACGCAGACAGCATGTCGCAGCAGGATAGTAGAAACATGAACTATGTCATGCTGGGGAAGCCGATGAACAATGGGCTTATGGAGAAGATGGTGGAGGAGAGCGACGAGGAGGTGTGTCTGAGCAGCCTGGAGTGTTTGCGGAATCAGTGCTTCGACCTGGCCAGGAAGCTCAGCGAGACCAACCCGCAGGAGAGGAATCCGCAGCAGAACATGAACATCCGTCAGCATGTCCGGCAGGAAGAGGACTTCCCGGGAAGGACGCCGGACAGGAACTACTCGGACATGCTGAACCTCATGCGGCTGGAGGAGCAGCTGAGCCCCCGCTCGAGAGTGTTCTCCAGCTGCGCCAAGGAGGACGGGTGCCATGAGCGGGACGACGACACCACCTCCGTGAACTCGGACAGGTCTGAAGAGGTATTTGACATGACCAAGGGCAACTTGACCCTGCTGGAGAAAGCCATCGCTTTGGAAACTGAAAGAGCGAAGGCCATGAGGGAGAAGATGGCGATGGAAGCCGGGAGGAGGGACAATATGAGGTCATATGAGGACCAGTCTCCGAGACAGCTTCCCGGGGAGGACAGAAAGCCTAAATCCAGTGACAGCCATGTCAAAAAGCCATACTATGGTAAAGGTAATATTTCTACCTAACGTAAGTTGCCTCATGAAAGCATGAGCTAGGGTGAAGGATGTTGGTGATAGCCTGCACTTAAAATGCGATGGCTCACACTGAATGATGTCTCTACTGCACATTCTTAGAGTTGATTCCAGAAGGATATTTCGTGATTATGTTTCTGAAGAGCAAATAAACATTTGTCTGAGAAATGCATAAAGCAGCTCAGTGTCATATTATCAGAGCAGATGACTAATAGGATATTTCAGTGGGAATGCACTCCTTGGGAAGACAGGGCTAAAGCACAGACGCATCACGTGATAGAAATAGTAGGGTTAGCCTGTGCTGTTATAAATGAACCACAGTCTATGCTGAGTGGCAAGGGTTTATGGAACAATTAGTCAATCCGAGATAAAGCACATATTTTATAAATGGGATTGGGTAGGTGGCATCATGATTTATAAAATTATCATCAAGTGACAGTTATTGATGAAACTGCCCTCATAGAAAACACCCCTGATAGAAATTGAACACTAACCGAATGACCGATAACACAAGATAAGGGCAGTGACTGCACATTAATTATCTTCAGATAGTTAGGAATGGAAACCATTTGCTATGCAAGGCATGATATGGCCTCAGCTAAGATCAATAGCAATTTCTTAAGGATATTCATTCCCCCTCACTGATTCCATTCCACTGTGGAAACAGTTACGGTGCTTTTCTCAAATATTAATTTTATAAAACACTCAAAAACTATCCCATACGATAGTTTTAGCTGAGTTTTCTTTTATGAAGGATGTGGGCACATGTTTGCATCTGTTGCGGTATTTAACTATCTTTACATATATATATGTATGTAAGTAGATCATGTATATATGTACCTCCAGCCTGAATGACGGTTTTCATGTTTGTAAGGGGTGGTGTCCACTTTCCATTTGAGGCATGCTCTAATCAGCCTCATGCAGAACCTCAGCTTTGTGAATGTCTCCATCCCAATATTCTTTTACAACTCAGTGAGAAGCAATTTCAATAATAAAATTGGCAGTTCATTAAATCCTTCTATGTTAGTGCCCAAAATGTCCTTTTCTGTTTTTTATTCTATTCTATTCATGATGAATCCCGACTTCCCTCATGATGAACCCAATAGTGAGGTTCAGGAATTTACTTGAAAATCAGTTGCTATATAAACTTCAAACAATCAGAAAAACTGCATCTTTTTTTTCCACTGTGGCATGGGTGTGTATTCTCCTCTCAATGTGTGCACCTACCTTCTGGGGCAAGCTGGGCATCACCACAGCCAAACACAAACTGTAGAAGTACCTTAGCCAGAGGCTCGGGGGCTCTCGGCAGGGTGCCCGGGCACAGGCAGCATTTCGGTAGCAAGGTGAAGACTTTCCCCTTCCTGTGTCATTATGTATTGAAGGGATTGTTTTTTTAAAGGAAAGAGAATTAGTAGACTGTAGCTCAGTAGAGCTTCAGGCCTGGTTTGGGCATTTTAGAGACTATTAAACATAGCACATATGTTTAAAATTACCGTGCTACCGTTGTTAACAAGATGGGCTAAAATTATCTATTAGAAATTTGTAGTTAAAGTTTTGAGAATCATCCAGGAATGAAACATTTTTATTTTGGGGGAAGAAAAAGTGTCTTCTCCTCATGTGATTGCTCAGTTGGACAAATGTATTTTAGGGTTATGTTTCAGAATCCCAGATGATAGATTTTAGGAGGGAGTTTTGGCATCAAGCAAGGTAGGGATGTGCCGTGGAAGGGAGAGGCTGACTTAGCTTTGCAAATTCTCTGTTGCACTGGCTTCTTTGGTTCCTTGGTCCCTTTAAACTCAGTGGCTTTATGCAAATTTTAACTCGTTTTGTTTTGTTCTTGTTTTGTTTTGTTTGCAAGAAAATAAAAATCACACTGCCTGCTTCCCCTGTGTAAATGGGGTCGGGTGGGAATGAACAGTAAGAGCTGAGACGTGCTTTTTCCCTGAAGTGAGGAGAGGTTGCGGATTCTGACTTTCCTGTATGCGGAAGGCATTGACTTCCGTCTCTCCTAGCTGTTCCAGGTCTTCTCCCTCTGACCAAAGCTCATTTCCGTGTCCATCAGTGCTTTCCACATTATTCCAAATGTCCTTCGAAGATGTCTGTAGTTATATCCAGAACAAATAGCCAATACATACAGCCAAGCAAGGCCAACAAAGCAAAGAGGCCCCTTAAAAACACTGCGATGCTGTCTGACCACCACAGTCAACAGAGAATCCCTGCCTCCGCTAGCGTGTCAACAGGCTCTATTTTCAGACGCTGTTATTTTATTAAACAGAGAGCCCACTTGTATTCTCGTTTCTACACAATCTCCTCACACCGATTTAAATTATCGATGAGTCACATTTCCAAAATCTTGAGCTAATGCAAAAGGCCTGGATCATGAAACTCCTCTGTCTTCTACGCAGCAGCCTCCTCTACGAGTGAAGGGCACAAGCTGAACAGCACCCTTTTTTTTTCTGTAAGTTGTTGCAAGGTGTTTGGTTAAATTGTTGGTTCCTTCGCTTGCTTGGTTATTTTGTGTTTGCTTGTATGTTTGCTTTTGAGATTACAAGTAGGAAGAGAGCAAGGGGAGGTAATGGTGAAGGCAGATCCCAGGTGACCCCACCTCAACCAGGTGACCCCACCTCAACCAGGACCTCATGCATCGAGAGGAGAGTATACCCTTGTCGTCTTCCAAAACCTGAAATGCTTTGGAGGCACATTTGTTTTCATGCAAATCCCTGCTTAATTTCCCAGAACTTTTGAAATCCGTGAAGTGATATATTTGGTTAGGAAATCATAAGTGTTGTGATAGAATAGAGTCACTTAAGGACGAGTAACAGATACACCTTACACGTTTTTGCACCCGTCACTAGCCCTTTACATCTAGTTTAAAGTCTCTTGTCTCTGGCTATGATTTTTGATTGTCGGTGTTTCTTTTGAAACTGTTATTGTGCCCTCACTACTTTGTGGCGATTTCTGTTTACAGTAATTTATACCAACATTATTGTGAAATGGCGGAAAAGGAATGAAGTGCTACGCGTTTTTGTTGGCATGTGTAAGAGAAGTTCCAGTAATCTAATTAGGAATCGAAGCCACAACCACATAATTTTAGACTTGTTCTCCAAGGTTCTTCTTGATAAATAATGGTAGGAAAGTAGCTGATGATTGTACACATGTATTTCCTTCAACAGCAGTACTGGCTTAAGAGTTTCCAGCACATGAGAGGCACATTATGCAGAATAAGATGTTAGCTAAAGAAGAACAGGGGAGTACTTTTTATATGAATGTGATAGCATTTGTCTACCCTGCTAGTGCTTCATCGATTTCAGGTTCACTTCAATGAATGAAAAGTCCGTAAGAGTTCAAAAACTTTTAAATCCAGCTTTTTATCAATATAAAGTGAATTCTTAACCAAAAGTAAAAATGCATTTTCTAGCAATCATGATTGGCCTGATTACTGAAATATCATAAAGAATTAATCCCTAAAGAAAATTTATCGCATATGTGGACTAAATAATAGTCACTATCTGTTGGTGATCTGAGCAACTGGTTTTCAAAAACTGGCTAAAAATACAGTGTTTCACGTGCTTAGATTTACTGTTTGGTCTAAGCTTTGCCTTAGAAATATTTTCTGAAGTTATTATATTGCATATTTATGAACTGTAGTCAATTCTGGGTATAGAAATAATTTTATTAGCAATATCATTACATGTCTGGCCTCTGGATTGAATTTTTTTTTAAGCAATGCTCTGCCCTAATTTGCCCTTGACTGGTCCTTGCGGAGCAGCTGACAGGGCTGTAGAAACCCATTACTTGTTAATTTTGTGTGTGCATGCACGGCATTCTCCGAGCCTTCCTCTGGTTCCAAGTACAGATGAAGAAACCAAAACAAAAGGCTGCTCCCGTGGCTTCTGAAACGTGTTGATTACCCGTCACCCCTGTCAGGTGGGCTTGCCACCTTTTCGGTCATTTGCTTACAGTGCCTTCTGAGAGTTCAGTCTCTTCAGAAAAGCGCTGAATTGGTGCGCTATGGAACAATGTCAGTTGACCTCCAGAGAGCAAATTTCAATGCCAGGAAAATCCTGCAGCTTCTAGCGTGTGCGATTAGAGCATTCAATAAGAGGGAAATTCAGCTGGAGAGTTTCTGAATGGGATGACGCTCTGTGGCTGAATTTCACGGCAAATTGCTGAATGACGACGGCACAGAGTCTCGTTCTCTAAGAAGGTCACTGTCTCATCACGGTTTACGTTGATTCCTTTGAGCAACACAGCTTATCATGTAACACACGGGAAAATAATCAGTTAAGAGAGGGGTAGGCTTTTCTTTTCTTCAGAATAACAATTAAAATACTTTATGATTCATGATGATACTGTGTAAGGTTGAAAAAAGTCACCCAAAACCAAAGAAGTACCTAAGCCAAGTCTGACGTCGCAGCCTGTCCCTGACACCTGCTTTACTTCATTCTCTAGCAAGGTTTCTTCAGATTGTTAAATGATCACGTTTGTCTTCGACTGGTAAACATTCATTCTCTTGGCACCTGTTGTCGCTTTTAGATCCCTCAAGAACAGAAAAGAAAGAGAGCAAGTGTCCAACCCCCGGGTGTGATGGAACCGGCCACGTAACTGGGCTGTACCCACATCACCGCAGCCTGTCCGGATGCCCGCACAAAGATAGGGTCCCTCCAGAAAGTAAGTCCACGTTCACCGCTGCCCTTGCGGGTGCCCACGCCCATGACTCTGTCTCTGTCATCCCTCTTACCTGACGTCATCTCCATCGCCCGGCTCAGTGCGACCTGATTTAACTAGGCCCCTACTTACCTTGACAGGCAACTCATGCAGGATTCATGGGCCTGCCAATGGCACGACCCCAGGAGAGGCGCACCCTGACGCCCACCGCCCTGTCACAGAGCTCCTGGACAGGCCTGGGTTCTAGTCCCGATTTCAGGTGGAACCTGCTCCATGACCTTGGGCAGGCTGCTTCTAGGGTTCTCTTCTCCCAGTCACAGAATTGAATTCAATGGTCTCTGAGACATCCCTTCCAGCATGAAACTGCTGTGAATCCCAGGGAACAGAGGCCTTGAGACAGACATTTCTTGCCCAAATAGCTGGATTTCTGTATATCTTCCACGTGCATATCTAGAGCTGAAGGTTGATTGCATTTCACTTGTAAAGTCTGTCTCATATCATGGTCATCTTGACATTTCAACACTGTCGCTTCTTTCATAAGGAAGGAGGTTGGAATCAGATGGGTTTGCATCCTAAGCGTTCTCTTTAATCAATTAGGCTCTGATCATGTGGAATAAATCCATGAATATAACAAACGTTTTTTTAGAACTGAAACGATTACATCTTTTTTTGTTTATCCTTTCAGCACATAAAGCATGACAATTGATTAAATACAACAGCTAAAATTGATTATTCAGGGAAAAGGCACATTCTCAGAAATGAGTGAGTGAGTTTAAGGCTCTGGTTTTGAGTCTGTGGCACTGAAGCGTCTCCCTTACTAAGACACAGTTTCTAGTGGGGAGCATGTCATAACATGGCTTGAGACATGACAAGATGACCGCTTAATTACTTAAAGGACCTTTTGAGGACTGTCCCATTAAAATGGGGACCTTTGGGTTGAGAGCAAAATCTGGCAGCGCAAGGACAGGTTCGTAGGAGTATTTGGGACTTAGGAAGGTTTGGCTGAACATTTTCAAGTGAAAGATCTGTAGATGCTCTTAGAGCTCCGGGTTTTCAAACGGCTCCTAAAAATAGCAAACTTGTGTTTTTTGTAACCATCGTGTGAACAGGCCCGAAGAGCCGTGAAAATAAACAAATGAGAGTGTGTGGCCACAATCCCGTGTGTTACATGAGCAGGGAGACAGCAGCTTCCATGCACCCAGCAAACACGAGTTCACCCACACCCAGTCAACACTGCAGGCCAACACTGCCCTTTCATTCAGATGAGGAAGATGAGAGTCAGAGGCTCTGCCGCCCTCTCTGTCCAGAGGTTAGCCAGCGTCTGGAAAACTGAGGATACACAGCATCTTCTTAAACAAACCTGAGCAGGTACCAACTTGCTTAAGTAAACTTCGAGGTAAAACGTGTATCCATATGTGTCTGACCTCCAAGCCTGCCTGTCTCCTCTGAAACCTGGCTCTGGTACTCCAGTTTCAGTCTGAAGGCGCCTTGCAGGCTCTCTGTACTTCATTTTCCTCATTTACGAAGTGAGGCAGTAGGGCCACGCTCTAGTGTTTTAGAAGAAAGAGTTCCTTTATGTATTTTTAAAACCCACATTTTCACCTTCGAGGTAGATTATCGGCTCCTTTTTATGGATGGGAAATTCTTCTGACTCCCTGCTTCCACAGGACGGGCCTCAGTGAAGTGAAGGTGTGGGGCGTGGACTGGCACAGTGTACATTGTGCCAACTGCCGGTGCTTCCCAGGGTCAGATCGCGCTCAGAGTTGGGGAGAGCTCAGCTCTGACACGGTGGCACCGACGCACTCTAGGCAACACAGAGGAGGCTTCTCAGCCTTTGCTTCTGTGTGATTCTTTATAACGCCACAAGCATTCGCTGAACCAGTTGGAGAATTCCATCCATAGAAGGCTTTATATTTTATTTTTTTTCTGGGCTAATTTCCCCTAATCATCATTTCCGTCCAACTGACTTTCATAAACCCACAGCACACTGTGTCAGGACCACCGAGGACACGCCATCACCTGAGACACCGTGCTGGCCCTCAGAGAGCTCCCTGCCCGGCTGAAAGAAGGGCATGGGCACGAGGCAGGGCCCTGCATGGTGGAGATGCCACAGCATGGTCTAGATGGAAGGGAGAGCTGCTCCTGGGGCCCCCAAGGCTGCCCTGAGGCACTGCTCCTGCTGTCCTGTGTGAGAGGCAAGGAACCCACGGCATTTTCTAAAGGCAGCTGTGAAAGTCCACACAAGGGATGAGGGCATGAAAAAGAGCAGTAGTGGGAATGGAAAAGCTGGGGCAGATTCAAGAAACATCCAGAGACGGGCGGGCAGGCCGAGGAGAACAGCGCATGTGAGGAGTAAGAGAAGAGGGGAGACCAAGAGGACCCCAAGGATGGTAGCCTCGGTGAACTTGAGGGTGCCAGGGCTGAAAATCCATATGGAAGGCTGAGCAGTGGGGCCACATTTGGCAGGAAACCGGGACTTGCATTCTTCCCACTTAAGTTGGGGGAGCTGCACGATATTCAGCAGGGTTTAGGGAGGTGGCTCTGGAGGCCAGGGGAGGTCAGGTGCAGAGGTGGCTACCTGGGTACCGTCTGTGACACAGCATTGGTGGGCACAGAGAATGGAATTGCTTTGGAAGGAGGCATGAAGCAGGAATGAAGGAGGGCCCAGAAATGGGAAGTTCGGCCGTGAGTGCATGGGAAGATGGAGCACGAGCAGGTGCAGGGAAATCAAAGAAACCGAAAACCAGGAGAGGAAAGTGTTTCTGATGAAGCCCTGCAGGAAGGCAACGGCTGGGGTGCTGCAGACGTCTGAGAGGAACTGCAGGCCACACAGCGTTTCCTGTTGACCCCGAGAGACGGACGCGAGAAGAGGAGAGGAGGATAGGAGCTGCCCATGCTGCAGACGTCTGAGAAATGCGGCTGAGATGGATGAAGTGGCAGCGGAACGGAGACCGACGATAGCAAGCAGGCGCCACCTCAGGTGGACTCAGTGGGAGGCTGGGAGGCTGTGTCCCATGCAGCAGGAGAGAGGGGTAGGGTCCACTCACCATCTGGACCTCAGGTGAGAGCAACCCATGTGCACCATCTCCACGGAAGACTCTATGTGAAAAGTTCACCATAAAAGGAAAGGTGCGGGGCAGGTGCATGTCAGCGGGAAGCATTTGTGTGCTGTTGCCACATGGTGGTGGGCAAATGGTCAAGAAGAAAGAATGAATGAAGTAGGCAGGTCCTTGTCCGGCAGGAAGGGGGACCGAGCAGATGATTCCTGGAGGTGTCCCTGAAGGGAGGAGAGGCACTTCTTCCTCTGAGACGGGAGGAAGGGGGCGAGGAACTGTGCTTGGACCCCCTCCAAAAGGACCCCTCCTGTGACACTCTCCAGCCAGGTCCTAGCACAAGCTGAGCCAAAGATGGACTCACTCTGATTGTTCATTTTGCTGAGGGCACTTGCTAGGCACCTCCCACATCCAGGACAAGGCAGGAGCTGCAGGAGTCATAACACTAACACCAAAGCAGACTCTGTTGGGGGATCTGCCCCACAGTGAGAACATAGGCTGGGGACTTGGGTCATAGCCTGGATGTGGGACCCGGTGCCCAGCAGACTGCAGGGGAAACAGAGAAGCTGCTCTAGAGAAGGAGGAAAAGTGTGGAAAATAGAGTTACATAACTAGGGCAGGCAGATCTGTTTTGAATAGGCCTCCCATGTCCACCTGGCCTCAGGTAAACCCTGCTGGCAGGGAAAGCCACCACCCATTCCCCTGGAGTTTGGAGACAGTGGGCTCAGAGGAAAAGGCATCATGCAGAAGGGGTCCGTGTGGGGGTGACTTCGTCCCTGCTGACCTACCCAGAACCCAGGGTAGTGGAGTGTTCACAGAGGACCAGAGGGGAAAGAAGATACAGATGACTGGGGTCCAACACCACTGCTGGGAGAGTTCACATCGCTCTCCCCTGCAACCGGCCGTAGCATCCTTGCACCACAAGGAGTGTCTGCGTGGCCTCTCCCACTTGTTAATTTCACAGGGTAAAAATGCAGAACGCTTATTATTCTAGCTCATTCTATTGAAAGAATAATAAAGCCCTTGATTCCTAAAGGAAGAGTGATTATTTCATTTTATTTAAAATTAAGGTTTGTGGTTCTCTCTTCATCTGCCCTCCACACATTCATAATGCTGTGTGTTTCCAAAGCACAGGCGTGTTTTTAACAGCCCCAGCCTCTGCTGCTCTATGGCTAATCAGTCCTCAGTGCTTATGCATAGGAGACATCTGGGAGTTTCTGGCTCCTCTAGCCCATGAGGCAGGAGTCCACTCTGTGTGCTCTGAACTCCCCGGCTCCTGGGTCCAGTGCCCCTGCTGTGCAGGGCCTTTAGCGTAGGGTCCAGTCAACCCTCTTTCTCCTCCCATGTGTGTTTTCCTGACCATGCCCATCACAAACGTTTGTAGGACTGTCTGTCCTGAGCGACCTGGCCTTTGTTAAATGACTGCATTCTTGTGTGTCCTGACCATGCCTCTGTTTTAATGCTGGCTGTTCTCTTTGCCTCTCCCCGTCAAGTCCTTGCCATGCATGAAAGTGTCCTCAAGTGCCCCACTCCAGGCTGCACGGGGCGCGGGCACGTCAACAGCAACAGGAACTCCCACCGAAGGTAAGTCATGCGTGCGGCACTGGTGTGGGAGGCCACGTTGGCCACTCTCCATGCCTCCTCCTTCCCAGGGAGGCTAACCATGCTCCCCACAGCGCTCCCCACGGGGCTCCCCACAGTGTTTTTAACACTCCCTACTGTGCTCCCCATGAAGTGCAGGCACCTCCACATGACGCACAAAAGCGGCAAATGCTCCCCAAGCTTGTGGTGTAAAGGGGATGATTTCAGTTGCCCCACCCTGCTTAGCATAATGGAGCATTGTATCAAGAGTGGAAACCGTGACCATTTACAATGACTGGAGGGGAGGAGGTCACGCCTTCTCTGTCCTCCGGGGTGTAGATGGGGCTGTCTTCCCGGGTATAGACAATGCTGTCCTCCAGGGTATAGATGATGCTGTCCTCTGGGGTAGAGATAGGGCTGTCCTCCAGGGTATAGACAGGCTGTCCTCCTCGGTGTAGGCGGGGCTGTCCCAGTACCCAGTGGACTGGACATGAGCAGGAATGCAGCAAGCCTGTACAGTGTGTAGCTTGGTGCGGCTGCCGTTGGAATTTTGCGGAAACCCCAGGTCATCAGTATGGACTTCTTCAGGACAACCTGCAGGTGTTTCGCAGGCTGGGTGGGAGAAATAGACGCTGGACTCCCGCTGTGAACAAGTATAGGCAGAATCACTCTTTTGTTTGTGAAAGATTTCAGTTCTCTTTTTCCGTCCTGTTCTGGCTTGATAGGAGCTACTCAGTTGCCCATGATATTCAGTTCTTATCCGATAACTTTCTTTCCAGAAGCGGAAAAGTAATTCTGTTCACGTTTGTCTTACAGTCTATGGTTTTATGAGTTCACATAAAATTATATCTAAAAGAAGGAAACTATCGTAAGCTTTACTCTAATTTGTGCTTGTCTGACCGGCAAACTTGGTTCTTTGTGTTAAATTCATAATGAATCAAATGACCACGTGCCCTCCAGAGATGTTGAGGTGTGTCATCTGCAGAGGCAGGAGGTGCTGGATGGTCTGGAGGGCTGTGTGCTGGGTGCTCTTCATGTGGTATCGGCAGCACCTGGGGACGTTCCTCCGTCAGACCTCAGCACAGGCGTATTTTTGGGATATGACACATATATGGGGTGAGCGTCTGTGCATATGAGTAGATATGCATGTGGACACCCACAGAGCAGACACGGTGATTTCATGTAAAATGAGCTTGAGCCCAAAACAGCCCATCTGGTGTCTCCTGCATCTAGACTAAGCCTGAACCGTTTGGCTCCAGCACACGTTACTGCCATCTGAGGAATCATTCTGGGGTCCTCACCACTTTCGTTTCCCTGCTCTTGGAGAACCCCGAAGGGCTAAAGCCAGACAGAGCCCCCCAGAGGCTATAGTCAAAGCATTTAGGAAATCGGCTCAGACAGACCACCCTAGAGGCCACGGTCCGTGGCATTTAGGAAATCAGCTTAGAGCTCCATCTTCTGGTAACAGCCTGGCATTGCCATTCTCGGACTTAAAAACTCACCCCACCCAAGCTGTTAGTTCTACATTTCCAGAAACGGTGAGCACCCAGAGTAGAATCTGTGTCTACAGTTTCCCCGTGGTGTCCTCCTGAATGCGCGGGAGCTGGCGTGCTCTCACTGGGAAGGACTGAACACACCTCACATGCAGCACTGCCACCGCCTTCTCTGCTGGAAACCTTGCAGAAAGCACGCACTAGGTCACGAGCACCTTCCCTCTCCCAGTCCACCCATCAGGATTGCCCTGGCCAGGTTTGGGAAGCCACCCCTCCCCCACCAGCTCCGCCCATGTCAGGGTCCTCATGCTAAGGGAGGTTTGGTGTGTTGTGAAGGCGTTTCAAGTGGGACTATTCAACCCGCTTTCTGTGATTGCAGCCTCTCCGGATGCCCGATCGCAGCAGCAGAGAAACTGGCCAAGGCGCAGGAGAAGCACCAGAGCTGCGACGTGTCCAAGTCCAGCCAGGCCTCGGACCGCGTGCTCAGGTACCAGCAGGAGGGCACCGCCTGTGAGCTCTCTCCACAGCCTGCCCCACACCTCGGAGCCCTGGGGACGTTCCTACAGCAGCTGGGACCAGGACCCGAGGGCGGGGCATGGTGGAAGCCAGCCCCTCGGCTAGGGACCCCTCACCCCAGGCCAGACTGTGTGAGGGTGAGGGTGTCTTTCTCCCCCTGGTCTCTGCGGACTCACTGTGGCGATTTACATGAGAGAATCTGAGGAAATCATTTCTGCATTTGTGTCTGGTCCTGATAGTCCAATGAGTCTGAGTGCCAGATGAAAGGGAAGCTTTGAAAATCAATAAGATGCCCAAAGTAATTCTCTCCTAATTTGGAGCAGAGGGCCTCACACCAACCTACAGGCTGGTGCTGATGCCAGAGGAATGAGCACCCCTCGCATACGTGTGGGAGCTCTCTCGTGCAAGGCCGGCAGAGGTTTTGTTACCCCGAAGGTCCTGAGATGTAGATGGGAGTAGGTGTTGTCCCCTCCATCTGGCAGGTGAGAAAACCCAGCGTGCAGAGAGGTTAAATAATCGGCCGAAATGTTACAACGGCCGACACCTTACAGATCATCCAGCTGAAACCACTGTTGTCTTTCAGTTTGGGAGGGTTCGCTCCCCGTTCACACAAGCCTTCTCTTTGTCTTTCACTTTCACATCTCTTCAAATTCTCATCCACATAAAAACTGTGACAATTGCCTATATCCTGCCTCTTCACCCAACGTCACACCAGAAACCCGCATCCTCGTCTCTAGGCAGTGATCTTAACTGTCATCTTCACACTGAGTATGTTCTGCTGTTTGGAGGAAGCCCCAGTGCCAAAACTAGGTTCTGGCTTTGAGGCATCTAGGCTGTTTTCTGCTTTTACTATTAAAGAGAGGCCATAATAAACTTTTTTTTCATATATACAGCACTTTGCCTCTGTTATTTCTTTGACTACTCAGAAGGCTGAGATGGGAGGATCACTGAAGCCCGGAGGCCAAGTCTGCAGTAAGCTGTGATTGCACCACTGCCCTCCAGCCTAGGTGACAGAGCGATACCCTGTCTCAAAAACATAAAAAAGGAAATTATTTCTTTGGGACCAATCACTTGAAGCAAATCATTGGGCAAGCAATATGAATTTTTTTTGTTCTTGAGTATTATTTTATAACATCCCAGGAAGCTTCTAACTTAGAGATTAAACTCCCTTCCTCCCTAAATAAAAAGGTTAAAACCTGTATAGGAAATTATGAATATTTATTTAAGCAAAAATAAGAAAACAAAACCCTGTATGACCCTACTATCCAGAGATAACTTCTCAATACACCGTGGCACAGGTGCATCTGCAGTCAGCTGCGTTTGGGGGTCCCAGCCCAAAGTGCCCCCTGAGGACCCATCGAAGGGAGCTGCCCCTTCAGGGTAATGCACCCATCTTCCAGACAGCAAGACCAAGTGCTGAACATGTCCTAGGGCACCCTCCCTCTGCCCACCAGCCCACAGCTAATTACTGGCAGCATGAAAACCACCCCACCCAATGAAACAAACCAACCCTGAGCGGGGTTAATCCAAGGAGAATATGAAAAATGGTCAGGAGAAATCTGTTACTGAGGGCTTTTATTGATTTTCCTGAGCCTACTTTGGCCAGACCCCTGAGAAACTGGAAGAACTCTTGTACTTGGCCCTTCCAGAAGGCACCAGGTGACAGCACTGTCCACCTATGGGCTTCTCTGCTCCCGGGGCCGCATGGAGTGAGGGTTTCAGGGAGAAGCTCACGGCAGCTGGAGCCCGCCGAGGCATGCGTGGAACTGTGAATACCACCCTGTCCAAACACAGCTTTCACTCTCATGTCCCAGCCTGAAGCCTTCTGCCTTGCTCTTGTGGCTTCCTAACTTAGCATCCCTGTCTCTGGATTGGTGCAAAGAGCAGCCCCACCAAATGCCAAGTGAGCAGAGGCTGGGAGTAACTACAGGACAGCTGCCAGCTGTTCTCCTTGCCTCTGGCTGGGGTGGGAGCCAGGCCAGGACAGGGCTTTTTACAGGAAGAAAGAGCCTCCTCTCTCACTGCAGCGTGAGGGCTCGGGCCAGCCCAGCAATGCGCATGACCAACCACAGCCATTCCTGGCTGTTCAGGGAGGCGCTGGGTGCTGGGCCGTGTACCAGCCCCGCATGAGGCTCCTGCCAGCTTTTCACCCCCACCCTCCAGGGGTTACCTGGCATACCAGGTGTGACACTTGGTGGTCAGGTCCCTGTCCCAGCACATCTGTATTCCCCAAAGGGTCTCCAGGTAGGGTGCTCATTCAGTGGAAAAGGAAGAAACAGAAAGGAAGAAACAGAAAGGAAGAAAAGAGAATGAAGTTAAACCTACAGTCACTTAACTTGTTATGATTTTTAAGTCTTTAAATAAATCATTCAATGAACAAGAGCCTGAGGCTTAAGCAGGTGCTTCCAATCCTGGCCAAGTCTATATCCTCATTTCCAGCTTGCAGCCTCTGTGAGGGCATGGCCTATGGCCCTCTAGCTGAAGCCTCTCCTCCCCTCCTCCCTCCGTCTGATCTGGTCCTGATCTTTTCAAGGCTTGGGGTCATGCTTCTCCCAGGCCCAAACCCCTTGGCCTTGCCCACCAGGTGAATAAGCAGGGCATATCCGGTTCTATCCCAGGCTGCCCAGCTCTTGCTATTCCGAGGGGTCTCCTGGCTTTTTTGCCTCCTTACCTTTGGACAATGAGTTTCTTTTCCTGGAATGCTTTCTCACCCCTCCCTGGATCTTAACCTTAAAAATCAATCTATTCAGTAAAAGGTTACTTCTGTATTACTTCAAACATCACCTTCTCCACTCAAATGCAATGAAATTTCATAGCTGGAAGCACCCTCCCTTCTCCAGAATTCTCGAAGCCTTTGGACTATTGAAACATGATCACCCACGGTCTTTTTTTTTTTTTTTTAATTAAAAAAAAATTTTAGAGACAGGGTCTCACTCTGTTGCCCAGGCTGGCATACAGTGGCACAATTATGGCTCACTGCAGCCTTGACCTCCTGGGCTCAAGCGATCCTCCCACCTCAGCCTCCTGAGTAGCTGGGACTATTGGCATGCACCACTGTGCCTGGCTAATTTTTTTTTTATGCACCTTCATATTGCCTGGAAAAAGGCTTCAAAACCAGTAGACAATTATTACTGCTTTTATTGATTCGAGAAGAAGTAAATAGGCTAAATTAATGAAATGAAAATAAATGTATTGGTGATTTGGTAAATAAATTGGATATTTAACCATTACTGTGCTGTTATAAAGATGGCACAGGCATGGCTCTCAGTGTGAAAGCTGACTTTCTTTTTTTTTAAAAAAAAATTCAGTTATCAAAACTTTGTAAGGGCACAAAAACCAATATAAATTTATGAAATAGCCTGGGGAGAAATGCCAAATGTGGGTGAAGGGGAGGAAGGCAGCAAAACACACTGCCATGTGTGTACCTGTGCAACTATCTTGCATGTTCTGCACATGGACCCCAAAACCTGAAATGCCATAAAAAAAATTAAAAAGAAATAAAGAAATGAGTAAAAAGAGTTGTCTTAATGGGCACTTAGTGGGTACCTGCTAAGTCACAGTTTATAACAGAACAAAATTAACACAAATTGGAAAATAGTTAAATAGCACAATATTCATTGATTTCAATATCACTCTGCTGTTAAAAACTGTTTTTAAAGCATGAGAAACAAAAAGGAAAATTAAATATCATGTAAAATGGAAATGTAAAATATGCAAAACAGTAACATTCTAACTATTTAAGTAAATATAAAATACATTAAGTTAATCATAAAAAGCACATCAAAACCTTAACAGTTTTTGTCTCTAGTAGAACTATAGGTAATTTTTTTTAAAACTAACTTTTGTATCTTCTAAATATTGTTTCAATGAATCATAAAAAAAGCAAAGCTTGCAGTGGTGCTGGTGGTGAGGGAATGGAGAGTTCCTGGTGGAGGGTCATGTTTCTCAGCCAGACAGGATGGATACAATTTGCAATCTATTCAACAACTAAAGAATCAATAATATTGTACCGTATATTTAAAAGTAAGAAGAAAGCAGATTTCAAGTGTCTTACCACAAAAACTGAGTGATGTGTATGTTAACTGTATGTTAATTTGCCCGATGTAATCATTTCACACTGTGTACAGATGTCAAAACATCACATTGTACTCTGCAATGTAATATAATTATGATGTTTATAAAAATCATAGTAAAAAATAATCAGCATATAAAATATTTTTAAAAGCAAAACTTAATCAAAAAGAGGCAAGACAGTAGTTTTAAACCTGTTATCTGCAAGGCAAGTGTAGCTGACCCTGGTGTACCTGAACAAATCACCTTTAGAAAGACAGCAAGGACTCACGAGGAAATATATTTATTCAGACACACAAGCAATACTAATAAGAAAACGAATCAAAACCCCTCAGATTTCCATCCCCAGGGAAAACCATCAGGATATTGTCTGCACATCCGTTGTTAGAGTTTCCTTCCTAAGCAGTACACATTTGTACCTGCTGGTATTATAATTTTATACATCGACTAAAATTTCCCACTTGTGCTAGAGGTACAGGCCGTAGTGGAAGATCTTACTGATACTAGTACTCAAGAAATAGAATCTTACTCGGAATGACTGTCCTCCTCCAGGCGTGGTGGCTCACGCCTGTAATCTCAGCACTCCGGGAGGCAGAGGCAGGCGGATCACCTGAGGCCAGGAGTTGGAGACCAGCCTGGCCAACATGGTGAAACCCCGTCTCTACTAAAAATACAAAGATTAGCTGAGTGTGGTGGCAGGAGCCTGTAATCCCAGCTACTTGGGAGGCTGAAGCAGGAGAATCACTCGAACCAGGGAGGCGGAGGTTGCAATGAGTGGAGATCACACCACTGCACTCCAGCCTGGGCAACAGAGCAAGATTTCGTCTCAAAGAAAAAAAAAAAAGATTGTCCTTCCTAGGCTGGCTATGAACCTAACACTAACACATGAATTCACCACCTTTTGTTTTTTCCTACTAAACTATCAACCTTCTTTGGGTCTTTATTCAGAATACATTTTATGTAGTTTAGAATGACAAAAATTCAACAGGAAACTCTCTGCCTTTAAAATTAAATATTTCGTTAGCTTTACAGTGTATAAAATAATGCTGATGTGGAAAGGTCTGTAAGTATTTTTTTGAAAATGGATCACTTGATGCCAGGAGTTCGAGACCAGCCTGACCAATTTGGCAAAACCCTGTTTCTACTAAAAATAAAACAAGTAGCCAGGAGTGGTGACTCATGACGTAATCCCAGCTGCTTGGGAGGCTAAGGCAGGAGAATTGCTTGAGAAGAATACAAAGATGTCAGATGATTAAGGATGTTAGGATTAAGAATGCATCTACGGCCAAGCGTGGTGGCTCACGCCTATAGTCCAAGCACTTATGGAGGCAGAGGTGGGCAGATCACCTGATGTCAGAAGTTCGAGACCAGCCTGGCCAACATGGTGAAACCCTGTCTCCACTAAAACTATTAAAAAATTAGCTGGGTGTGGTGGTGGGTGCCTGTAATCCCAGCTACTCAGGAAGCTCAGGCCAGAGAATCGCTTGAACCCGGGAGGTGGAGGTTGAAGTGAGCTGAGATAGCACCACTTTACTCCAGCATGGGAATCAAGACCAAGACCTGGTCTCAAAAGACAAAGATAATCTGTCTGTATCTGATTCTACAAAACCTGACTAGCTCCTCAGTGTTCAATCCATGAAGCCTCCAGCCCAGTGAGACCAAGGAGGTGTCATGGAGGAAGGACAGGACACGGGACCCTTAGTGCACTGTGGGACCCTGCCTGGCTGCGCCAAATAAAGACGTCAGTGGAAAACTGGTCAGATCCAAGCACAGCCTATAGGTTAGGAAAGAACGTCACGCTAATGTTGATCACCTGCTTTCGCTCCTGTCTTACGGTTATAAAGGTGGTCACATTGGCAGAAGTTGGTGGCAGAGCATGAAGAAAATCTCTGTACAACTTTTCTGCAAGTCTAAAATTATTTCAAATAAAAAGTCTAAAAATTTCACTTATGAGCTAGACAGATGAAGAGGTGGACCTCACACACACACACACACACACACACACACACACACACAGTGTCTATGAGTGAGCAACTACCCAGTGTCCTTCCTATTGAATATTCCAAAGACACTAAGAAATAGCTACCAGGTAAAAACATTGTATAGCCTAGTACTTGACAAGGCATCTTACCACCCAGTCTACCTCATTATCCACTTAGGTGCATTTGATCTGGTTCTGTGTCCCCAAGAGTATTTCTTTACTTCCTCTTCTTTATGTATGTATTTTTTTCTTTGTTTTTTTGAGATGGAGTCTTGCTCTGTTGTCAGGCTGGAGCACAGTGACACAATCTTGGCTCACCGCAACCTCCGCCTCCCAGGTTCAAGTGATTCTCCGGCCTCAGCCTCTTGAGTAACTGGGGTTACAGGAACCTGCCACCACGCCCGGCTTTTGTACTTTTAGTATAGATGGGGTTTCACTATGTTGGCCAAGCTGGTCTGAAACTCCTGACCTTGTGATTTGCCCGCCTCGGCCTCCCAAAGTGCTGGGATTACAGGCATGAGCCACCATGCCCGGCCCACTTCCTCTTATTTTTTAAGGGGATTTCTTACTGAGGCAATGTCTTTGTGTGTAATTCAGCAACTCTTTGTAACCACTGCAAAGAAACTTCACGACTGAGGTATCCCCATCCTGGTATCTCATGTCATCACCATGCCACCACCAGACCTCTTACAAGAAAGAAGGAAAGAGGGACATATTCAAACATTTTATTTCTTGTCTTTTTTGATTGCCCACGTTGACTTTTAGGCAGTTTATTTGGTGCTATGTAATTAAAACACACTTTGTCTTTTCTTCAGAAGATAAACAAGTTGTTGTAGTGAAAGGTTCTGATTCTTTAAGACATTTTTAAAAGTAAGACGTTCTAGTTTTAACGTGAAGCTCACCGTGTGCGAAGCTGCAGGAAAGCAAGCTACTGTGTGTTGTCTTTGCTTTCAGGCCCATGTGCTTTGTGAAGCAGCTGGAGATTCCTCAGTATGGCTACAGAAACAATGTCCCCACGACCACACCGCGTTCCAACCTGGCCAAGGAGCTCGAGAAATATTCCAAGACCTCGTTTGAATACAACAGTTACGACAACCATACTTATGGCAAGCGAGCCATAGCTCCCAAGGTGCAAACCAGGGATATATCCCCCAAAGGATATGATGATGGTAGGAGGTGCACACTCTTATACATGAGAGACACGTTGCCATTGCTGATGTTGTTGTTGTGTATATCAATGTCCTACAACTTAGCTGAGCGTTGCCGGTCACTCGAAGGGTACCCAGAGAGCACGGTGTTCCTAGCACAGCCCAGGAGCTGAAAGCCCCCCAGGCCCACACAGCTGTAGGTGAGCAAAGCCTCAGGGGAAGGAGGGAGAGGAGATGGTTTCCCCTCTGTAATTTCGAGACAGTGCACTCAGCTGCTCCTGGAGTATGCAGCGGGAGAAGCTACAGACTGGCTCATTCTGTTTTGTGGTCCTGGGAAGATAGTGCCCTTATCTTAATAGGCTTCCTTTAAATAAATGGCCTTAAGACAGACAGTGCTGGGGGAGCCAGCAGGTGGCCCTGGGCTCCTGGGAACTTTGAGGAGCTCTGTACCCATCTCCTCTGTGTTCTCAGCCTTGCATGCGCATGACACCCATCTGGGAGGGTGTTTTAAAAATCCTCATGCCCAACCTGCCCTCCAGATCAATGAAATCAGGACCCTGGGTGCTCCCTGCATGATGGCGTTTTTTAGAAGCTCGCCAGTGTCTCCCAGTACAGCCAGGGCTGCACTGTCGTCCTCCAGTGGCCTCCTGTCCCCCAGCCTCTTCTTAGCAAGCCCAGGACCTGGGTCCCCCTATAACTGGAAACGATGGAGAGAAGCAAGGCCTGGCCTTGGTGCTGCCGACATGGCTGTAGCTTTGCTCCTGGCTGGCTTGTGGCAGCAACAAAATAGAGCTCACACGACAGATGCAATGCCACGGGCTCCCCGGGAAATGGTGGCTCATGTTGGCTAGTGCTCATTTGAACCACCACCAAGAGTGTGAACTAGTTACCATTTCACTACAAAGTTAGTTGGTAAGTAGTTTTTCATTAGAGGGGAAGACTGTGCTTGTTTGATTTTATCTATTTCTCTAAACGTGTGTGCTTTAAATTCTAGGCTATAGAGATGTGTTGCCAAATTTTACCAATTGGGACTTGGGGTGTAAATGCTCTGATGATTTAGAAGTTTCAGGATGCTGTCTAGCACAGGGGAAGGAAATCACTTTTTTTAAAAGGTTATCAAACTTTTCTTTGAAAAAGATACTTAGGGCTGGGCTCAGTGGCTCACGCCTGTAATCCCAGCACTTTGGGAGGCTGAGGAAGGTGGATCACTTGAGCCAAGAGTTCCAGACCAGCCTGACCAACATGGCAAAACCCTGTTTCTACTAAAAATACAAAAATTAGCTGGGCATGGTGGCTCATACCTGTAATTCCAGCTTCTCGGAGGCTGAGGCACGAGAATCACTTCAACCTGGGAGGCAGAGGTTGAAGTGAGCTGAGATAGGGCACAACTACACTCCAGCCTGGGCGACAGAGCGAGGCTCTATATCAGAAACAAAGGAAAAGATACGTAGTTAAAATCACAGGACATGTACATGCCCAATATTTAAACTGAATGCTTGGGGAGTTCCGAAACCATTTTTATCATTCTACAGGAATTGCTGTACATCTATCTAAGCTACGGTATTTCCCGCTTCAATAGCAATTAATTCACACAGCGAATGAAATTCAGTATTTCTTTGATGTATCATGTATTGGTCAGAAACACAGACAAATGGGAAAAAAAGGAGTGACTATTGGGTGTAGCAGAAATAGTTCTATCGGTTTCAGGGTTCTTGTAACTGAAGACTGTTTCTATGATTTCCAGTTCCTGGGCATTTCACCGGGATCCGATCAGTTCTTTCATGAGATGCCCATTTTCACCTGATTCTGTTGTTCTTGTTCCGGGTGGTCTGATTTCTTTCTTTAGATTTATTGTTATGGTCAGACTCCAGCCTGAGAAGAAAGGGGACTTCTGGGTAACGTCGCGACCAGCAGAGCCGTCTTAGGTCACGGTGCCTTTAGCGGACCCGAACTCAAATCCTGAATACTGAGCGTATTCTCGGTGCCATCCTTAGGAGCCGGGTGCTGCTGGACACATTAGCCTTGTGCTCTGTGAGTTTCCTCGGGAGTAGAGAGGAAACGAGAGTGTCCTCTGCTGACCTCACGAGGCTGCCGTGAAGCTGAGCGGAGATGGGACGGTGTGAGGTGCGCTCTGTGTCTGTACCAGATGAGCCGTCACGTGTTAGTCACTGCCACTGACCGCCCGTGCTCAGTAGCGTCCCTGCTGTGGAGACTAAGGCTGAGCCATGCTTTACAGCTGAACCCCTAGAAACCAGGATTTATCGAGCAGACAGACTGAAAGCTTGATGTTAGGGCTTCAGGAAAACAGAGCAAAGGAAATGCCGCCTCTTACCACAATTTATTGAGAAAACAAGCCTACCCTCTGCTTATTTGTGTGCGTACAAATTTTAGCGATACAAGTATTATGTGGATATATTGTGTGGTGGTGAAGTCTGGGCTTTCAGTGACACTCTGTTTCCATTTCACTAGACTCATCTGACAGATTTTAAAAGCATCCTGGAAAGCGCCCACCAGGACAAAACTGGCTGGTAGGGCTGTTGAGGAAGCGTGATCCAAGGGGACCCATCCCCACACCTGGGCACCAGGCGGGAGATTCTGGTGCCCAGGTCACTGCCGTCTGCAGTGACCCTCCCATGTATCTCTGCCAAGACTTGCTTCAGAATTGAGTCATTGCTCCTAAAAAGAGGCAGAGAAATGGGCTTCTTGTAAGGGAGAAACGTACAGCTCTTAGCAACCACAGGTCAGGGCCATGGAGATACAGAATGAAATAGAACATAGTACCTTCTCTGCAGCCTTGGAGAATCATCCCTTAAATCACACCAGCTGTGATCAAACCACTCTCAAAACCTTCACTTCACCACCTGCATCCTTCCAGACACAGCACCAGTGCTTGCTGTCCACCTGCCGATCTGTGTCTGTCTATGTGTCTGTGTGTCTGCCTATCCCTCTGTCAGTCCATCATTCCTTCTCTCAGGACACACCTGAGAGAAGTGTGAAACACACACTGCCCAGGGAAGTGAGAGTGAACTTTACCCAAGCGGCAAACTTTAAATGAGATCATAGAGTTTGAGCAGAAATTATGCAAAGGTAGGGAAACACACAGGTTGGTGAGCATAGCCAGTGGTCTGGGAGGTCAAGACTGAGACCCACAAGAAGGAAGAACAGGGACAGCTGTCGGGGCTGCTGAGGAAGGGGTTTCACATTGTCTATAGAACATAGGAGTCCGTGCAGGGTTATGGAGGGGCTGAGGGGAGGAGGACTGAGCACCCACTCAGGCATCTGTGCCCTGCCCTCTCATGGGAACTCCAATCCAAGGCCTACCCAGCCTGTTTTGCATGGTGAGCTAAGAATAGCTTTGACATTTTTAAAGAATTGAAGAAAAACACAAATGACAAATAATATTTCCTGATATATAAAAACTATGTGAAATTCTGCTTCCATGCCATGCATAGAATGCCATTGGCACCTGGCTGCCCTCAGGGCTTGCTGGGCAGGCTGTGGTTGCTCCTACAGGGCAAAGCAGAGCTGAGTGGCCACAAAAATGATCTCATAGCTCCCAAAGCCTGAACATTTGCTACAAGATCCTCTCCAGAGAAAGTTGCCAACCTCTAACCTATGACATCTCCACCACTGCTGTGTCTCCAGGCAACACACCCCCACCCTTGGTGGCCTAAACCCATAAGGTCTCCATCCTGGAATCGGCTCTACCCATGCTCTCCTATTGGTCACCCTAGCTTCCCATGCTCTCCTATTGGTCACCCCAGCTCCCCATGCTCTCCTATTGGTCACCCTAGCTTCCCATGCTCTCCTATTGGTCACCCCAGCTCCCCATGCTCTCCTATTGGTCACCCCAGCTTCCCATGCCCTCCTATTGGTCACCCCAGCTCCCCATGCTCTCCTATTGGTCACCCCAGCTTCCCATGCCCTCCTATTGGTCACCCCATGCTCTCCTATTGGTCACCCCAGCTCCCCATGCTCTCCTATTGGTCACCCCAGCTCCCCATGCCCTCCTATTGGTCACCCCACCTTCCCATGCCCTCCTATTGGTCACGCCAGCTTCCCATGCTCTCCTATTGGTCACCCCCAGCTTCCCATGCCCTCCTATTGGTCACCCCCAGCTTCCCATGCCCTCCTATTGGTCACCCCAGCTTCCCATGCCCTCCTATTGGTCACCCCAGCTTCCCATGCCCACCTATTGGTCACCCCAGCTTCCCATGCTCTCCTGTTGGTCACCCCAGCTTCCCATGCCCTCCTGTTGGTCACCCCCAGCTTCCCATGCTTTCCTGTTGGTCACCCCCAGCTTCCCATGCCCTCCTGTTGGTCACCCCAGCTTCCCATGCCCTCCTGTTGGTCACCCCCAGCTTCCCATGCCCTCCTGTTGGTCACCCCCAGCTTCCCATGCCCTCCTGTTGGTCACCCCCAGCTTCCCATGCCCTCCTGTTGGTCACCCCCAGCTTCCCGTGCCCTCCTGTTGGTCACCCCCAGCTTCCCGTGCCCTCCTGTTGGTCACCCCAGCTTCCCGTGCCCTCCTGTTGGTCACCCCCAGCTTCCCATGCCCTCCTATTGGTCACCCCCAGCTTCCCATGCTCTCCTATTGGTTATCCCCAGCTTCCCAACCCTTGGCATTTAGACCTTTCCATCATCTTAATATTTCCTCTTCTCTGCCCGCTGCCCTCTTGGCCACACAGACCACTCTCCTGACTGCCAGGCAGCTGCAGGCTCAGCTTATCTCTCCTGCATGAACCCTCTGGAGTGCACCTCCCTGGCCCTCTGTCTCCAACCCTACCAAGTCCGCCTGCAGGGCTGCCCTTCTTCCCTCTGCCTGGCTGACTTCCTGCAGCCTCTCCACCTGAGCAGAGGCCACTCCCTGGCAAAGTTCTCTCCTCCTGCGGGCCCTTCCTACCACTTGCCAGCCCCCTGAGTCCATGGAGCTGGTGCCATACACTGCCATGTAGCGTGGCTGCATCCCACCCCTCGCGCACTGTCTGCCCAGAATGGCCTATCTTTCCATGGGCCACAGGCCAGGTCTGCAGATTTACTCCACCCTCTAAGACCAAGGCAGGGCAGGAGGTAGTAGCTGTGCCAAGGACACAGAGGAAAAGAGAACCTGAAACCAAGATCCTGATGCCCCTTGGACATCAGCTCAACTCCAGCAAGTAGAGCATGTGGCTTGTAGATGTCATCTCACAGGCTGGAAAGCTCCGTTCCTTCCCGTGTAAGATTGGACGTCCATATTTCAATTTACTTGAAACACTAGATGGAAGTGTGTAAAAACCATGAGATTCGGTGCCACAGATTAGGGACTGAATCAAGTTAGGTCTAAAGGCTACTGGGTCCCCGCTAGTGAAGAGGGCTTCATGATGGGCATCTTTTAAATGTATTCTTCTAAGGGCTACTGGGTCCCCGCTACTGAAGAGGGCTTCATGATGGGCATCTTTTAAATGCATTCTTCTAAGGGCTACTGGATCCCCACTAGTGAAGAGGGCTTCATGATGGGCATCTTTTAAATGCATTCTTCTTTGTCTTGTTTTCACAGCAATTCATATTGTGGAGACATGTTTATCTATTCTCTGCAAGAAACTGTGAATACATAAGGAAATGAACATTTCTAGGAGAATGAGGCATGCACATTTAGTAAGAATTTCACAAGCAGAGTAGGCAAATGGAAAGGTCCTCCCTGGAAGGTTTTGTATTTTGTTTTTGTTTTTTTTTTAACTTTTATGTAAATAGCTGTATTTAATCACACAAATCCTGTGTGCTTTTCCTTTTATCCTGCAGTAGAAAAGGTATTTTTAGGATGGTTTAAGACCCAGCGGCTGCTCCTGTCTCAACGTGGCTCTGGCATCTAGAGTTGAAGCCACCGCGTTGCTCATAACAGACAGTGGTGTCCTGGGCACCTGGAAGAACAATAATACATTCTCGCTGCTGATGGAGTGAAAAGCAATTTGATCAAAAATAGCTTTGGGCCTGGCGTGGTGGCTCACGCCTGTAATCCCAGCACTTTGGGAGGCCGAGGCAAGTGGATCACCTGAGGTCAGGAGTTTGAGACCAGCCTGGCCAACATGGTGAAACCAACCCCATGTCTACTAAAAATACAAAATTAGCCAGGCCTGGTGGTGAGTGCCTGTAATCCCAGCTACTCAGGAGGCTGAGGCAGGAGAATAACTTGAGCCTGAGAGGCTGAGATTGCAATGAGCCAAGATGGTGACACTACACTCCAGCCTGAGTGACAGAGTGAGACTCCATCTCAAAAAAAAAAAAAAGAAAAAAGTTTTTTTTTGGGGGGGGCAAAAGAAAAAGAAAGTGCATTGTGTCATTGTGAAACTGCTCTATGATCAGACCAAGCATCCTCCATGCTGGAAGAGGGGGACAGAGCACCCACAATCTGAGGCTCCTCAGCCTCAGGGGCACTGAGTTGCTCCTCAGTGCTCCTGCTGTCAGGGCACTGAGACAAACAAAGCTGAGTGTGGTCTGAGACATACTGGCATGAAGGGCTATGTTGATATTTTACAAATAGGGATAATTATTAGGACCGAAGACCTTCTTCCTGAGCAGTTTTAACTGTAGGCATTTTTATTTTTATTTTGTTTTAATTAAAATTTTTAATTCTTTTGTATTTAATAAATGATGCATGTGAAAGTAGATATTATGTTACCTTAGCTGCCCATTCTAATGAACTGAGTCAACAGGACATCAAAGAGCTCTTGACAGTGCATTCACCGACTAAACTTCTGCACCGTCACTTGGAATCTTCTAGATCCAGCATCTTATGAATTAAAATTCAGGAAAGCCAATGAATCATCATGTCCACATTTTATAACTTCAGGATAATTTAAGGTGATTCGAGTAAGAGAGAGGAAGAAATGCAGATTCGTTTTAGTTAAAAATTCTTTCAAGTAAAATGTTGTCAGAGGTAGCATTTTTCTTTTCTGTTTTGGCTTTTATTTTAGATACAGGAGGTACCTGTGCATGGCTGTTACGCAGGCCCAGGTAATGAACCCAGCACCCAGTGGGAGGAGGCAGTTCTGCAAGCCCCGCCCCTCTACAGTGTCCACAGTGTTGAATGCTCCCATGTTATGTCCATGTGTGCTCATGTTTATCCCCCACTCATAAGGGAGAACATGTGGTAGGAGGTTTTGTGTTCCTGCATTAATTCATTTAGGTTTATGGACTCCAGCTCCACCCATGTTACTGCAAATGACGTCATTTTGTTCTTTTTATGGCTGCATAGTATTACACAGTGTATATGTACCACATTTATCTAATCCACCATGATGGGCCCCTGGGTTGATTCTGTGTCTCTGCTGTTGTAAATAGCATGGCGATGAGCATGTGACCACACATGTCTCTCTGGCACAATGATCTACTTTTATCTGGGTATATCCCCAGTAATCGGATTGCTGGTCTAAGGGTAGCCCTGTTTTAAATTCTTTGAGAAAACTCCTAGCTACCGCCCAGTGGCTGAAATGATTTGCATTTCCACCAGGAATGTGTAAGTGTTCCCTTTCCTTTACAGCCTCTCCAGCATCTGGTGTTTTTTGGCTTTGGTAATAGCCGTCCAGACTGGCGGGAGATGCTGACTGGCTGTGTTTTTTGTTTGCCGTTCTCTGGTGATCAGTGATGCTGGGCATTTTGTCACATGGTTCTTGGCAACTTGTATGTCTTCTTTTGAGAAGTGTCTGTTCATGTTCCTCACCAATTTTTAAAGGATTATTTGTGGATTGCCTATTGATTTATTTGTTCCTTATAGATGTCAGATATTAAGCCTTTGTCAGCTGCACCGTTTGTGAATGTCTTACATTTACATCTTTAATCCATCTTAAGTTAATTTTTGTATACGGCAAAAGTTACAGCTCTAGTTTCATTCTTCTGCATGTGGCTCAGCAGTTATCCCAGCACCATTTCCCCATCACTTGCTCTCGTTGGCCTTGTCAAAGATCAAGTGGTTGTAGGCACGTGGCTTTATTTCTGAGTTCTCAGTTGTGTTCCATTGGCCTGTGTGCTGTTTTTACACCAGTACCAACCTGTTTTGGTGACTGTAGCCTTATAGTATACTTTGAGGTCAGGTAGAGTGTAACCTCTGGCTTTGTTCTTTTTGCTTAGGATTGCTTTGGCTATTTGGGGCTCTTTTTTGATTCCATAGCAATTTTAGAATCATTTTTTTTTGTGTGACTATGAAGAAATATGTTGGTAGTTTGATAGAAATAGAATTGCATCTGTAGATTGCTTTGGGCAATATAGCCATTTTAACAATACTGATTCTGCCAAGCCATGAGCATGGGACATTTCTCCATTTATCTGTGTCGTCTCTGATTTCTCTCAGCAGTGTTTTATGGTTCTCCTTGTGGAGATCATTCACCTCCTTGGTGAGTTGTGCTCCTAGGTATTTCATTTCATTTGTGGCTACTGTTAATAAGATTGCCTGCTTGACTGACTGTCAGCCTGGAGGTTATTGGTGTATAGAGACACTGGGGTAGCATTTTCTAATTGAAAAGATGCTGAACTCTCTCAGACAAACACATCCTTGATGGCAGTAGAGGCTCTTTGTGGACGTTGGGCAGCCTCAGTCTCCACATCTGTGAAGTGGGCATGTGGTAGCATCTTACAGGGTGGTGGAGGCCCAGATGGATGCAGTCCTGTTGGACGCTGTGAGCACAGTGTAGTGGGAGTCACTGTGAGAGGAGCTCGTGAGGAGAAGCCTCTGTCTGGGCATGAACGAGAGGTCTAGCCCTGCCTCTGCGCCCACACTCCTGTGGCCCCACCTCTGCGCCCACACTCCTGTGCAGCCCTCACCAGCGCTGAGCCCGGGTCGCCAGCTGACCTGCATCGGCTGCGGTTGTTTGTTGCAAAGACCTTGTGTTATTCCTTTCATTTTTTTTTTTTTTTTTTTAGGAATTGAAATTTCCTCATTTCAAAAGTATTAATTTTTTTATTTTTGTGGGTAATGGTTTTTTATTCCTAAACTAGTGGCTAGCCCTCACTAGTTAAAATGAAAGCCCATTATAAATGTTACTATTTCATTTGTCCTACAATTTTTCTACTATTTCTTAACAAAATTGTAAGTGATGTAGAATCACAAGCTTTAGATGGTATCCAGAGTGTCACAAACTGCAAACTGAAGGTTGCTCGGGGTGGCTCAGGGTGTGCACTGCACAGGGACTTTGGGGGTGCCCCGACGGCCTCTGCCGTGTCCCTCTGCTTGACTCCCTTGCAGCCCCACATGGTCTCCCTCAAAGGCCCTGGTGTGGGCCCTGCTCCAAACAGCAGCCACTGCCCACCCCACCCTGCACTGCTGGGCTCCCCAGAGGAGGGGTATTCCCAAAGGAGAGAAAAAGGAGGGGCACACTGACAGACTCTCAGACACGCTTCTTGGGGATAGCTGTGCCCACCAGCCATGGGACCACTCAGGGTGGCTTTGCTAATTCAGATTAGCAAAACACAGTCATAACATCTACAGGTTACCATTGTATTTTGTGGGTTGTGTGGGTGTGGATTTGAGCCTCTGGTTAATGCACAGGAATCTGAGCGTAAAACAGTACAACAGTCACTTGCTTGGGGAATCCTCTGTACCTTTGGGCAGAGGTTGAGAGGAGGATGGGGGGCCAACTCCCGCCTTGCGCACTGACCTCAGTGCTTCCTCTGCAGGGGCCTATGCGTTGCAGAATCACCGGTAACACACCTCCCCGGATGTTCTGAGAGCCTTCAGTCCAAACCCAAACCTGCGGTGGTGACCACTTCTTTTTTTCCTTTATCTGAATCCAGGGCAGTTTCTTAGCATTGCTCATAATGTTAGCAATGTGAGGAAGCTTTTTGCTTTCCTTAGCTTTGTTCTCTTCTTCCTCTGTGGGAAGGAGTCCCTGGGGAAGTCCGGCTCCAGGTTCAGAGCTGCTGCCAGTGGCACGGAAGACACCAAGGGAGCCATGACCTCCTGCAAGGTCTCTTTTTCCTTGTAGCAACAGACAAAACCATAGTTTCCATCAGAATTAGGCAGCTTTGCCGATTAGAGCCAGGACAGCCCTAAGCACCAGGAGAGCTCAGGCTGGAGTGTCTCTAGCCTATTGCCAGGTTTTCCCAGCCACACTCATGCCCATCCCCGGGAAGCAGACAGGGAGGGATCTCTTGGAGAAGCAGGTGCTTCCTAAAGGGAGGGGCTCACTGGCAGGGATTTAGGAAATAGGAGAGACCAGGTCCACCTCCGAGTCCTTCTTCACTCTGCTAGATTCCGACTGACGTGTCTGGACCCTGCACAAATGATGTTCTGTGACCTTAACTGGTAGAGACAATAATTAGTAAAGAAAGACCCATCGGGTAAACCCTAGACTGAAACGTTTTCTCATCCATGTGCTAAAGGAGATTTTTAACAGCTCTCACAAACAACCCTGGCCCTCAGTACCCGTTTGGCTGTGAGTGTGGTGGCTCAGAAAGGATGACTGGGCAGCAGAAATTGTGTCAGTGAGAGTGGGTGCAGGGAACAGAGGGCTTGTGGCTGTGAAAGGGGCAGCTGCATGTGTGCCCAGCGTGTCTGCCTGCCACCAAGGGGCCACTCTAAGTTTATTCTGAGCTACTTCTCTATGCCCATTTCCTACTTTCACTCCCAAGGCCTGTCTGGTCTACATGCCCAGCCAGAAACCCACTTCCAAAGCACTAGGTCCCCACAGGCCCAGCAGGTGGCCCCCTGGTCCCCTTGAATCCCTGTCACCTGCAGAGGACCCGGGGCCCCAGGTGGCTGTTGCAGCCACTCTGGCTGAAAGGAACATCCCAGCTCTTGATAGATGAGAGATTGTGGATCCAGGTCCTGTCACCAAAGGTGCTCATGAGCCCTCGAATGTCGGGGAGGAGCCCCACTCACTCTTAGGGCCTGGACAGGGATTTGACAGGGTGGAATGCCCAGTCAGTTCCCTACACCCTGTGGCTCCCGAAAGCTAGCCAGGCATGTGCCTGTCTTTCGAGGGACCAGGTGCTGGGTGCCAGGTGCGCCTTTCCAACAGGTTGGCGCGATCTCCTCCAGGGCCAACCCGGTTCTCTGCGTATTCAAATATACACAATGTAAAAAAAAAGAAGAAAGAAACGGAGGCAGAGGGTTTTGTTTTGTTTTGGTTTACTGTTGTTTGTTTTCCTTACGCATAAGCCCCGGCACCCCGAGGCCGTCCCACGCGGCTGTGTGTGTCCGAGGCCGGGCGGGCAGGCCCTGCCGCGTGCCGTGTGCCGTGGCCCTGCGGCCGGGGCCTGAGTCATCCCGTCCCTGTCTCCCCAGCGAAGCGGTACTGCAAGGACCCCAGCCCCAGCAGCAGCAGCAGCAGCAGCTACGCGCCCAGCAGCAGCAGCAACCTGAGCTGCGGCGGGGGCAGCAGCGCCAGCAGCACCTGCAGCAAGAGCAGCTTCGACTACACGCACGACATGGAGGCAGCGCACATGGCGGCCACCGCCATCCTCAACCTGTCCACGCGCTGCCGCGAGATGCCGCAGAACCTGAGCACCAAGCCGCAGGACCTGTGCGCCACACGGGTAGGCGGCCCGGGCGTGCGGGGGGCGGGGGGCCAAGGACCCACCCAGATGCGCAGCGCTGTTCCTGCAGCTTCGCATGGCGGCTGCCGCGACCTCCCAAACCGCTCTTCCCACGGTGAGCAATCGGCGCGGCTTCCCCTGCAGCGGCCTCGGCGGCCCGGGGTCCAGAGCGCATCCATGTTCTAAATCGGGCCCGCGGCCGGTCTCGCAGGTTGACCCGCGTCTACGGACCCTTCTCCCTGGGATCCAGTCATTCTGTAAACAGAGGGCACCACGGGGTCTTCCCGCGGCCTCCATTGACCCCACGGCGGTTGCAGAACCAAGGCTGGGTCTGCCGTGGGCTTTGCCCCGGGAAGCTGCGGTGGCACTGGTGGCAGGTGACACGTAGGGACCGTTTCGTGGCCCACGCTCCCCGTGGATTCCGGGGAGCTAGGGGAGCAGACATAAGCCTTCCACGCCGAAGGGGCGCGTGTTCACGGCCAGCGCGCGGTGGCTCAGCTTTCTCGGGGGTGCCTGAAATGCCCTGAAAGGCAGAGGGAAAGGGTCTGTTTTCACTTTCCAGTCAGTGGGCTCGTGGCTCCCGCTGGGCGGGAGAGCTCGTGGGATGCAGCTCGGGCCTGAGAGCAGCCGCCAAAGCCACCAGGCGGCCGAGAACCGGGAAGGTGGGCAGCCTCCGTCCTGCTGTCTGAGGGGTGCGGGGTGCGGGCATGTTCCCGCCTCTCCCATCAGCAAAGGGCTCCCAGCCAAGCAGCGCCTGGCCGTGCCCCTGGCTGTTCCTAGAAATACCTGTAGTTTTCGTGAAGAAAGGTCGGTCATCTTAATGTTTTGCAAATGTTTTTCTTCTAGCGGTATATTTGGTCTCAGATATTGGAGACGCGTCAGGGGCGTTCAGTTTCATGGTAATCGAGGCTGTCAAAATGCAAGGTTAGCATGGAAGAGATTCTGTGGCAACCAGAGAGAGACACCCCTTCCAAGTTTTTTGGTACTTTCTTAAAATTAAACTAAAACTGAGAGAATAAATGCAACATTGTGAAGCTTAAATTAGCATCGAAGCTTCAGATCAGAGCGCACTTTGACAAAGAGAGTTCAGGCAGAATGATGATACTGTGTAATTTATCAAGGTAGCAGCTCCAGGGACGGGGTCTCATTCCGAGCATCTTCCTTCTGCTGTAGCCTGGAGAGGAGAAGGAGGAGAGAGCTGTAGACCTCTGAGGATGCAGCAGCTTTCACACCAGCTCTGAAATCTAATTTTTGCTCAAGAGAGTGTCACTCTTTGAGGAGAAACATGCAGGATTGTTAGGGGTTGTTTTGATTTTTTTTTAACTTTCTGCCCATGGGTCCCTTCTTCTGACTCTCCTCCTGAAAGGCAAGTACTCCAGAATTCTTGATGTGTTTCAAAGCATCATTAAAAAAAAAAAAAAAAAAAAAAAAAAAAAAAAACGCCTCACCCTGTACCTCTTTGGTTTTTTAAGCCAGTAGACTAAATTGTAGGTTTGCTGAAACTTATGAGTAGCAGGTCAGACGGTAATCACTGTAGTAAAGGTATTTTTTAGCTGCAATTGCAAATCTCCTTTCTTAAAATGGAAAATTATCTTCATCATAAAAGTTTGTATTTCAGCCTGGCAGGGTAGCTTGCACCTGTAGTCTCAGCATTTTGGGAGGTTGAGGCAGGCAGATCACTTGAGGTCAGGAGTTTGAGACGAGCCTGAACAACTTATAGTGAAACCGCATCTCTATTTAAAAAAAAATACAAAGAATTAGCTGGGCATGGTGGTACAAACCTGTAGTCCCAGCTTCTTGGGAAGCTGAGGCAGGAGAATTGCTTGGACCCAGGAGGTGGAGGTTCCCGTGAGCCCAGATTGTGCCACTGAACTCCAGCCTGGGCAATAGAGCAAGACTCTGTCTCTCAAAAAAAAAAAAGTTGTATTATAAGATAAATTTTAATTCCTTCTCTTTCCTTCCTTCATCCTTCTAATTCTTTTGTTATCCTCCTCTGGAATTCTGGAACTATTAGCATCAATAAAACGGAAAGAGAAGTTTTAAGCTGATACGTGTGTGTGTTTACACACATTCATACATGCACATATATGTATACACACATATGAACACACAGAATTTTTATCTCAGGTATTTGAACTGTAATAAATTAAAGTTAAGTACTTTGAAATTTTCTTCTGAACAGACTCTAAATCGGAGACATAACAAGACAAGAAGGAAGGAGGGAGAGGGAGAGAGAGAGAGAGGGAGAGGGAAAGGGGGGGAGAGATGATAAACAGTAGGCAAATAGGGAAATGGAGGGATGGATGGATGGATGGCTGAATTCTCCACCCAGTTTGCAGCTAAGCATGGGCTAACAGGAAGGTACCAACCACGCGTAGCTGCCTCCTTTGTCTGTTCACCTTGGGAGTTTAGGCAAAGGAAGCAGCAGTGAGGAAGTCTGTGCTTGAGCACTATACTGGCTGACGGCAGGACTGCCATCTGGGAGGATGGACTCGTGGCGTTACAGGAGGCCAGGCCGAGCCCCGTCACCATGTCTTTTTGCCGACAGAACCCTGACATGGAGGTAGATGAGAACGGAACCCTGGACCTCAGCATGAACAAGCAGAGGCCACGGGACAGCTGCTGCCCCATCTTGACCCCCCTGGAGCCCATGTCTCCCCAGCAGCAGGCCGTGATGAGCAACCGGTGTTTCCAGCTGGGCGAGGGTGACTGCTGGGACCTGCCCGTAGACTACACCAAAATGAAGCCCCGGAGGATAGACGAGGATGAGTCCAAAGACATCACTGTATGTCCTTTTCATTGATCCTGCCCGTGCTGACAACCAGACTTTAAAATGGGGCCTCAGCCAAAAGAAAATGCCATTTGCCCATACCTGATGAGAAATACCTTTTCTCTTTATGACCTTTAGCTGAGGAGAACTTAGGAAAGAGTTTGTGCTGACCCGGAAGAGATTTGTGACTACCATTGATTAGAGTGAAACAAACGATTGACTCTAGTAAATGATAAAGCTTATTTTCTAACAAGTGTTTTGTTACAAATGATTGAGAAAACGTATAAATAGCATGTGAGTTCACTTTTCTGGTTGTCTTGTTGAAACAATACAAAAGATTTTCCTTGCAGGTAGAGAATTCTAATAGGAGTCTTAGATACTTAGACGGTTAACTACGTGCTATTAATTAACTAGCTCTTCAAAACTAAGGACAGTGTCCCTTCTCTAAGAAACCTACAGTATTCAAAAGAGTTTACTCCAGCCCTGGATACATTATTTTGGTACCGTCACCTAAATCTTTGTTTATGACAGTATTAGGAAAACATCTACGTCAAGAACGTATTTTTGAAGTCGTATGGTGTTCAAATTCAGGTTATTTAAATAGATAGAATGCCCTTTAGGCTTTGAAAGGAAATAAAGAAAAATGTTGTCTTTATGTAGTGACTTTAAAGTCTTCCAATTCTGAGGAGTATGACATCTTCTTTATTTCACTGAAAAATGCAATTTATTTTTAGTACAATAGAGAGATCACCATCAAAGCACTATTGCTGTGCAGAAACAAGGAAATGGAAGAAATGAAACACTAGCAACACGCAGTAATTGCCAGAGAGGGCACTTGCTTGTAAGCCTATTATCTGTATTGTTCAAATCGATTTCAGTGTCCAGGCATTGTGAAAAAGAACCAAATCAGAGTGGCAAGCTAAATTGCTAGGTATTTTTTCCTCCGGCAATGTTGAATCATTACTACCAAATAAGGCATGGTGGTTGAATCTCCAAATTTATGTTAATTAAAAGTAAGCCCTCATAAAATGACAGAAGTGTTTTCATCCTGGATTGCCATGGAAGGCAGATCTTCCCATGTATCTGTAGACTTAGGAAACGTGTCTGCTGAGCATTGCCACCTGTAGAAACATCTATGTTACTGCAGTTGAACGCACAACCAAAAAAGAAATTTACAGTTACCTTCGTCTAAATTGGTCTCCGTTACCTTGAATCTTAAAAGGACATGCTTGTCAAATGCCGACCAGTGGTTGGGGAAAACTCAGCTCTAAGGCTCTGTAGTTCCAGTGCTGAATCCTGTCAGGCAGGGTTGGGTAAAGCAGCGCCCCCACAGGTGTGTGCTAACTCTGGATGAGGAAGAGCAAGGGAAACGTAGTCTCTGGCCAGCGGACCCTGTGTGTGTCCACGTGGTGAGCACAGCCAGGTGAATACTGAATAAGGCCTGGACCACTGGCAGGTGACCCTCATTTTAGGAGTTTCGATCAGTGGATGAAAAGTTCAGTGTGCATTTTCAGAAGGGGCGTTATCGGGACAAAAATATGTAGGGAACTTAAAGGTACAGCAGGAAGTGGTACAAGTTGTAGAGGCCACCCAGAGCCACGAGCCGCCTCCCTCAGTCTGTGTGCCATGTGATCATCCGTGTGGCTCTGAAGCTGTGTTTTGCCCACAGCCAGAAGACTTGGACCCATTCCAGGAGGCTCTAGAAGAGAGACGGTATCCAGGGGAAGTGACCATCCCAAGTCCCAAACCCAAGTATCCTCAGTGCAAGGAGAGCAAAAAGGATTTAATAACGTAAGCATGCTGGGAGGTGAAATCTTCTCAAGCTTCCCATTCTTTGGCTGATTTTTAAAAACCGGATCTGTATATGCCTTGCCGTCTGAGCATGCGACATTCCCAGCGATAAATGTTTCCGACTGCCGGGTGGGTCGCGTGAGCAGCTCACCGTGCACTTGCCTGTTCCCAGTGGCCGGGGGCGTCGTGTTCATTTCACCCGTGCATTTTGCCGCTTTTCTTCAGGGTACTTAAATCCCCTTGCAGACATTGCAGCTAAACTGGAAACAATGAAACTTTTTTAAAAGTTTTTTTTTTTTTAAACATACTTACTATTTTGGCTGTTTTTGTTTTTGTTTGGTGGCAGATGTGCAACTCCAGGGTGTGATGGGAGTGGTCATGTGACTGGTAATTACGCCTCACACAGAAGGTGTGACTTCATTTTTCTCATGGTGGATTCTGTCTTTTCAATTTATTGTTTTCAGCTTACCTCAACAATGCTGTCAAAGTGCAAATGTTGAATTCTGTGTCAACCCTTTAAGTGCTCTATGTTGACCTTCAAAAGCATGCGAATGTATGTGTTGTATAATGTCTTTTATTTTCAAATAAACGACCCAAATTTGTAAAATTCTCCTTAAGCATTGAAACCAAAGAGCACAAATGTTTTATCTGATTTTTTAAACAATTACTTATTAACAGAAATATTTTCTTAAGTTTATATTCGAACTGATTCAGAATTGATTCTACAAAAAAAAAAAAAATTCAATATACAGCACTTGCCCATTGCTTTTCTGCATTAAACTCTTTAATTTCGGTTTTTATGTTGTGTTTGTTCGGGAGTTACGTGCTTCACGGTTGACTGACCTGCCTGTCCCGGCCTGTCTTACAGTCTGTCTGGCTGCCCCCTGGCGGACAAAAGCATTCGAAGTATGCTGGCCACCAGCTCCCAAGAACTCAAGTAAGATTTAATGACGATAATTCTCTTTTAAAACTCCATTCACTCAGTAGTCCACAAAAAAATGATGGATCATTTGCAAAGAAAAGTGTCTGTTAAAAAATATGACCCGTGCACCCCAGTGCCTTCATTTAGACATGGGATTGGGTCCCGGGAATTTCAGCCACTTTCCACACACCCGCTCTGCCTTTGCCCCGACATACCTCCAGCTGTTCATGTCATAGCCCTCCTGTCCGGAATTTCCTAGAGCATGAGTATTTTCTCTTCAGATATGCATGCATGTGGAAGGGAAATTTTACAGTTACTCAAATTTTTAGAAAATGAGTATTTTCTAAATTTAATGTTTAAAAGAAATTCATAGAAGTATTTAAAATATGGGCACTTAAATAGCACTCATGACAAAATCTAACATCATAATAGCTAATTTCTTATATACGCTGTGGTCTTAGTCATGAATACTCTTTAGGACAGTGACAACTCATGGTTAGGGGATCCAGAGAGTCATGGAATTCAAGCAGACACATCGTTCTAGGGTTGTACCTCCCTCTCCTCTATGCCTGTCATTTTTAAGCACAAATCTGGCAAAATGGTGAAACACCTACGTTTATACCGCCACCTGCACGTAGACATCCGGAGATGCAGGTCCAGACAGGTTCTGAAAGAAGCGGGTGGAGGTCACAGAGGGAGTCTCAAAGCCTCCGCACTCCAGGGAGGGTATATGTGCAGGTACACGCAGGGAAAGTGGGCGAGACCTGGGAGATCCCCACAGCGAGATGAGGGCTGAGAGTCCCAGATCATCACTTTAAATTATCTGACATGCCATAGCATTATGGCAAATAGATTGGTTTTCATTCTGTTTGGAAAAAGCATTGTTATCCATGCAAAGAGAATGTTGCTTTCCAACCCACGTTTGATCTCCTGCCCAATCATCCCACCCCACCCCGGCCCCCCAGGCCCCTGAGGACAGACCAGGACTATTGCAAAGTGTAGCCTTCGGTTTCACACCCATGTCATCTTTTACAGGCTCCCTGTCCAAGGCCCTAGGGCCATAGATCACCTGCTTATGTTCAGTGACTTTCTGAACTAGGTCTTTCACCACAAGACCCTTGGAACTCTTCGTGGAATGTAAACGCCTGGAGGGCTTCCTCTTACTTAATGCCTTTAAAGTCTGTAGCCTCATCCAAAACTGTGCCTCATGGACAAAGTAGCTTTAGGATCTCACAATGGACAGCATTAGCAAGGACAACTCAACCCACTTTGTTCAGGCATCTTTTGCCTGACTCGAAACCACATTTCCCTCATGATCAAAACATGACTAACTGCACTTGGAACTTGGCCAATACATCAGAACATGGCAACATTCCTTTGAATTCCTTGATGAGGGACACTTTGCAAAAGTTTGGCACATCTCCAGTTCCAACAGGCCAGCTGTAGCCAGGAAAACAGCCTCTGTAAAAGTTGCGTCTAGCGTTGCCTCTAAGTGGTCAGAGGCTGCCCGGTTCAGTTTTCTCTGGCTTGCATCCCTTACCATCAGGCTTGGCGGTTTATGCTGATTTGAAATTCCAAGCCCACTCGCTGTTTCTCCAGCATCAGCACTTCCTTATTCTCTTACCTCATCTTGCAAAGGTGTGGTGCTCCTCGCCTTTATCATCTTCCAAGGGAGCCCGTTAGCTCTTTGTGCCTTCCAGGGCAGGGTGAGAATGGGCAGCCCCTCCTTCCTGCCCGGTCCTGGAGGGGAGACTGTATCTTCCAGGAGGTGGATGGCCTTTTCCTAATTTTGGTTGATAGAAAAGCCACACACATACACGCATCTAAACGTGTCTTTGCAAAAAGTAAGTCCTATTCTGATGGAGCCTTTCTGGGAACTCTGAACTTGACCGCTTTTCTTAAATGGGCCATGTCTGTTAATGGATCTTCAAAATGAAGAATTTCAGTCAAACATCTTTTATAAAAAAAAAAAAAAAAAAAAAAAAAACACTGCTATTTTAACAACTAAACTTTTCTGGATGGCGTATAACCATAGGTTATAATTGTTTTTTCTTTAACCTTTGACTTGGTGACACCCTCCGTCCCTTACTTGCTGGATCTGGGTCAGGAAGATATGCTGGGTGGTTTCTCAAGCCCAGGAGCATGGACTGGGCCCCTCTCGACTTGCAACAGCTTTCTTTAGAATAATGCCTGCATGAGTCCTTTTTCATATTCTCTGTGTATATTGTCAAGGGCTTGGTCAATTCCTCCTGCAGCATCGTCCCTCACTAAGAGCATGAAGTTAAGCCATTCATTGCACCCTGCAACAATCTCTCATCGTTCGCAGAGACATGATAATTGCCCCAAATATTCTTCTCTACAATACGCGTCAGCTAACAAATGGAACTTTCCGGAACTTTTCTTCTTGTCACTTCCAACACTAAATTGCGATATTTGGCCTTTGACAGGACATTCTTCATCATGGACAGAACAAATTTTCCAGATAAATTCTCGTTCTTGGATCCCCTAAACTCTTAAACTTCCTGAGATAATACTTTGCCTGGATCTTACTCAGGGCAGCAACCATGGGACATTCTTAAAAGCAAATCCGTAACTTCATGCCTAATTATGTACAATATGTAAACCGAGACTGGATTAAAATTTAACGTGCATGTGAATCTTACTCCAATGCTGGGACGGTTGCTTTCTTGGCTCCTTAGCTCATCTGGTGGCAAAGACAGAGTTCAGTGGCTCAGAAGTCGGTGGGGAAGCCCCCAGAGTAAAAAGGACACTTTGGGGAGGCAGACAGAGGGGGATGGCCAGTTCCGAAAGCCTCCGGGCCTGGCAGATGTTTTTCTGTGAGGTAGAGAGTTCACCACCACCTTGCATGTCCTTTCTGGGAGCCGGCCTCACAGGCCCACCATGAGCCCTGCCTGGCTGTGACATTCATTGAGACCACAGGCCAGAAAACAAAGACGAATACATTTATGCAAATTAGAGTTTTGGGGGTGAGAACTCTTCCCACCGTGAGCTCTGATTCTCAAGAAAAGTTTCTCCTCATGACATTTCATTTGCTAGGATTCCCTGAAAGAAACAGCAGGAAGGAGCTTGCAAAATCACCGAGCCGGTCAGCCTTTTCTTTTTCTTTTTCTTAAGGAACCCTAGTCTCCCAGGCGGGAGTTACTTTCTCTGCTTCCAGATGTGTGTTCAGCTGTAGACAAGGGCCTGGAGTAGGCATAGCCAATGTCAGCCAGATACAAACTGATTTCAGCCACAGCCGCGAATCGTTGGCCAAATTAAGATTCCTCCGTAACCATCCATGCCTTTGTCTTGTAATACCAGGAGTCCCCACGTCAGTGTAACTCCGTGTAGGAAAAAGAACCTTGGGCACTTGTTAGTCTCCTGATGTCTGAGCTGGGACTGAGTCATCATGGGAGTGAGGGGATGGTGCTCTGGTCCCTCGGCCTTTGGGATGTCTCATGCACGCTGTTGTCTCTGGCTTGTGTCCTAGGCATTTCCAGCTTGGGCGTTCAGGAAACTTCGCCACATCTAACACATACTTTAACCTGGTTACATGCATTTGAAAATAAATCATAAATCAAAGAATCAGCATTTTGAACGTAGGTCAAGATGTGGCTGTTTGCTAAGGCTGCTTCTTTCTGGGCCGTCCTGGGGCTTAGGTTCTCCGCTGTAGATGCAGCGCAGGCTCGGGAGATTATTTACCAGGCTCTCCCGGAGAGAGACGTGAGCTTTGCTCACCGCTCAGCTTCCATTGTTAGGGTGCGGAGGGTCATCCGCTTTGACTGCTTCCCAAGTTCTTACACATAATCCTCATTCCTGTAATCTTTTGCTTTCGCGGTTTACAATAGTCAATCGGCGTAACTTTGTGAATCACAACCGCCCTCGGCTGGGGGCTGCTTTCTCTAACAGGCAGCTGCATTTCCTTCCCAGAAGAACGAGTTGACCTCTGTGTAAATTCAGCTGTTTTAGGACAGAAAGTTGTGCGATTCCAGCCTTCACATCGGGAGCGGAGCTCATGTGTGATCTCTCACTTCAAAGACTGCTCCCAAAGCACCCTCGTTTCTGTTATAAGAAATGGCGCCACTCAGCAGCTGGCTCAGCTCGCACTATTGCACCTGGGCACACGGGACCTGTGAGCAGAAATGTCTCGGGGGAGAGGAGGTGATGGCCTGGGCTTTCTCAGATGCGGGTTTCTCCCACGCACAGGGTCCACTGGGACTCTAGCAAGCACCCCCTGGCCACAGGGACTGAGCTTCTGCCCCAGAGCCTTCCCACATCTGTGGCGGCACCTGCTTGTGCTGAAATACTGCAGGCCTGGAGGGTGCCTGACAGCAGACAAAGTGCTTCTTTGCAGTCTGTCACCTTTGTGAGGAAAGGGGGAAAGGCGTGCTTAGACCCATTTTATGGATGTGAGAACTGAGGGACGGGTGGTCGGGCCGCTGAGTTGAGATGCACACAGTCCCAGCTCAGAAGCTTTCCCACACTACACAGTTGCTTCTCAAAATCATTAATAACCCACCTCAGGTTTGCCGCTTTGTGGTTGAGAGTTGAAGGTTTACATTTAGTTTTGACTATACACGTGCACACAGACATGCACACGGAATTTATTTTTGTTTTCACAGTTGGCCCTGTGCAGTTTTCCTGTGACCCACACGGGGAGCTGGGCTGGGACCTGCCCGGCAGTGGCCAGCTCCCGGTACTGTGCCACATCCCTGGTGGAAGCTGACACGTCCACTCCCCACAGTCAGCTAAAAGCATTTTGAAGTTGCTCCCCCAGGGACCCGGGTCTACCATTTATGTTTTAACATCTGTAAGTGGCTTATAAAGTTTGCACTATGGCATTTATTAAAAATATCCTATAAAATACGGCCTATTGAAGGTATATCCATATCTTTAATACATATATATATTGAGATGGAGTTTTGCTCTTGTTACCCAGGCTGGAGTGCAATGGCACGATCTTGGCTCACAGCAAACTCCACCTCCTGGGTTCAAGCGATTCTCCTGTCTCAGCCTCCTGAGTAGCTGGGATTACAGGCATGTGCTACCACGCCTGGCTAGTTTTTGTATTTTTAGTAGAGACAGAGTTTCTACATGTTGATCAGGCTGGTCTTGAACTCCCAACTTCAGGTGTTCCACCCCCTTCAGCTTCCCAAAGTACTCGAATTACAGGCATGAGCCACTGCACCTGGACTGAAGTTACATTTTTATTTTATAATAATGAGTAGGATAAATTTAAAATATAGGAAATACGATTTAAACATAGGAAATACAATTAAGCATAATATAATAAAACTTCTAAAATAAGAATGTTTCAGAATGACTCCAGTCTCTCTCTCACACACACACACACACACACAGACACACACAGACACACACACACACAGACACACAGACACACACAGACACACAGACACACACAGACACACACCCACAGACACACACACACAGACACACACACACAGAGACACACAGACACACACACACACACACACACACAGGAACCAACAATAAACCACTCAGGTCTTGGAGGTCTTGGTTCACGGTGCTTCTTGTGGAGGGAGGATGAGCCGGTGCCTTGGTCTTCCCTTCTGTTCCCGAAGTGGACTGTCAGGGCCAGCTCAGTGGCAGGAGCCTCCCTGGACCCAGTGGAAGGGGCTACCCGTGGGGAGGGTCCCTGCTGGGAATCTTTCTTCCTGCCTCCTTCTCCTCTCTCGGTAAGCCTGAGACCTGGCCTATTAAGGGAGGGACCCAGGCGTTTGGCTATGGGCTGAGTCTTACTTATTTTAACTAAGTATTCTGACGCACAAATAACCAAAAACACGACAAAACAGACACCACCAAACATTGAGAACGTTTGGTGTTACTTTTTAAAGGGCTTGTTGAAACACTCATAAAGTTCTCCAGGAATATCTGAAAGGTAGTTTAGGTCTGTCTGTTTCTGCCTCACCATCGTCATGGTTTTGGTGGAGAAAATATTAAAATTCACTGAGTAAAAATTCAGACTTGGGTAAAAAAGGATCTGAGACCAGGGTCAGATTCTCTGCTTCTCGTGGAGAGATTCTTGGTGCAAAAGAAAATGCAGGGTGTGGGTTTTCCAGTCATTAGGTGCACTGTCAATCTCCCTGTGCCTCAGTTTCCTCACCTGTGGAGTGGGACAGCACCGGTAGCGAGCGCACACCTGACACTAATACATGTTACTGTTGACAACAAGCATGTACAAAAATCCGCACAAAATGAAACCTTCCCATTTTTCATTTATATTTCATCATTCATTCTATGAAAACTGAAGGAAACATGATGAATGTGGACCTGGCTGCCCAATCCAGAGTCAATTAAGAAAATAATGAAAGTCTCATTTAAAAGCTTTCTAGCTAATCGGGAGGCTAGGCACGAAAATCACTGGAACTCGGGAGGCAGAGGTCGCAGTGGGCCGAGATCGCGCCACGGCACTCCAGTCTGGGAGACAGACTGAGACTCCGTCTCAAAAAACAAAAACAAAAACAGCTTTCTCAATCTTTTTTTTTTTTTTTTTTTTTTTGAGACCGAGTTTCGCTCTTGTTACCCAGGCTGGAGTGCAATGGTGTGATCTCGGCTCACTGCAACCTCCACCTCCAGGGTTCAGGCAATTCTCCTGCCTCAGCCTCCCAAGTACCTGGGATTACAGGCACGCGCCACCATGCCCAGCTAATTTTTTGTATTTTTAGTAGAGACGGGGTTTCACCATGTTGACCAGGATGGTCTCGATCTCTTGACCTCGTGATCCACCCGCCTTGGCCTCCCAAAGTGCTGGGATTACAGGTGTGAGCCACTGCGCCCGGCCAGCTTTCTCAATCTTACCTTTCTCATTCTTTGCTCAGGTCAAGAATTTTTTTACCTTTGCAGCCCCACACTTTGGCAAAAATCAGCATACTGTTTGCTAAAGAGGGGGTGGTTCTACTGACATTTTATTTTATCTTTAATTTGCCATATTTACTGGCTTCTTGACCAAATTGATCTGTTTTGTCTTAAGCCATTTGTAAGGCAGTTTTCAAGGACGGTGGCTTGGTTGAACTTGGCGATAGGGAGCTCACATCTTCCAGGGAATGAAGCCAAATTTCTGACTTCACCGAAGCTGGCGTTGTGGGGGTTTGCTTTTTTTATTGTCCCAAATTTGGAAACATTTTAAATTCAGCAGAAATCATGAGGAAGATTTTTTAATGATATATTTCTTAGCATTCCATTCTTTTATTTCAAAATTATGAAACATTTAACACAAAGATGGGAAACTACTGACTTGTATTGTCTACTTTCACACAAAAATCATTTGTCATCAAATCAAATGTAAAATAATGCATCTTATACAAACTATTTCGAATTTTTTTAATACATTGATTTTTAAACTTCTGGATGACTTTTTAAACATATAGCGTTGCTGTCACACATGAACAGAAGGAAGAATTTATTTTCCTTGTAATTTTAAGTACTGACGTTTTAAAGTTATTTTAGGCCAGGCATGATGGCTCACACCTGTAATCCCAGCACTTTGGGAGGCTGAGGCAGGCAGATCATCTGAGACTGGGAGTTTGAGACCAGCCTAACCAATGTGGAGAAACCCCATCTCTCTACTGAAAATACAGCATTAGCCAGGCATGGTGGCATATGCCTGTAATCCCAGCTATTTGGGAGGCTGAGGCAGGAGTGTCGCTTTAATCAGGGAGGCAGAGGTTGCAGTGAGCCAAGACTGTGCTACTGCACTCAGCCTGGGCAACAAGAGTGAAACGCTGTCTCAAAAAAAAAGTTATTTTAAATGTACATACACAGGTTACTGAGCTATAAATATATATTATTGTTTCACACACTCACATGTTTGCCATTTTTTCGTCTAGGTTTCAAAGATGGACACATTTCCTTTCACGAAACACATTACATTGTCTGAGCTCTCTTCATATTTCACATCTAATTAAATTGGCCTCTTCTGATTTGCAGGAGTTCTGGGATGGCTCAGAGAAATGCGCTTTCTTAGGCTTCATGGGTCCCCACGTCTGACTCTGGGCAGCAAGCAGGATGAGCAGCCAGTACCCTGTGATGGAAAAGTCTAGCCAGAATGAGGAGGTTACATTGTCCTTTCACTGTAAATTTGAGGTTTTAATCTAGTAAACACGTCGCTAATCTGTAGCTCCCTGGAGCAAAATAAGTGAAATTGGAAATAAATTGGACGCTCTCTTTGGGAAGTGATTGGCAAGGATTTTGGATTTCATGGTCATTTCAGGAGAGAGACTCATTCTCTCCTGGGCCCTTTCTTGAGTGAAAGGCTTGGAAGGAACTCGAGGACCATTGGGTGCACAGGGGTCTGGAGAGCAGGAAAGCTCATAGCCACGTCTATGGTTTCAACCTGTCCCTGTGCTCTTCTCTTACATGACATCTGTGGCCTTGTAGGAGTGAGGACTCAGGGAAATCATGCTGTTCTGTTCTATTCTATTCCATTCCATTCCATTCTATTCTTTTGTTGCATTTTTACAGAAAGAGTTTTGTTTCTGGCGCCAGTGAATTACATTTGATGATATTTTAAAAGTCGCTAGGTTCTACAGGTGATTACAGGTTTCTATTCATGAATGGGAGATGGAGACATCTCATCTATCTCCAAAGAGAAATTGAGAATATTCTAAGAATGTAAAGAGGTTGGAAATCCCATACCTACCTGATGTTTTTAAGAAAAAGCTTTCTAATAATCAAAATAAAATGTGACTTGGTTATGGAAATGAGAGCCTGAACTGTCCAGCGGAGCTTCCAGGGATGATGAAGTCACCTGTTCTGTGCTGTCCCACACGGAAGTCTCAAGCTGCTGGAATGAGGCTGCTGTGGCTGGGGAAGTGCATTCTTGATTGTATTTCACCTTCATTAATTCAAATTTAAATGAGCACATACACCAAGCGGGTATACACACTGGGCAGTGCCCATGAGAACGCTACCCTTATTTTATGTTGTTCTTCATGTGGCTTTTACTACACAGAGAACAAGAGAAATTTTTCTAATTCTAATTAGAATGACATTCTAATAGACATGTAGGAATATCTCATTTCTGAAACTGAAGAGTTCATGATGTTTTTAAGCATCTGCCTTATACTTTTAAGCCATTGACACATAGGTGAATAATTTTTTGTTGATATATTGGTGTCTTATTTTGTTTAATGCAGTTTGTAGACAGATTAAATGTGACATAAAGGCCAGTGCTATCATTTTCAAAATAGAAAGACTGCACATTGCACAGCAGAACGAGTGCAGACCCCACTCTCGGGACAGCACTCACTGGGGCAGCGCTCCATGTAAGCTATGGAAAGACTCAGCTGCGTTCTTTTGAAACGCCGTGCAACTTGATGACTCTGAAGCATGGACAGAAATTCAAATTTAGTCAATCAGGCATTATCAAAGAGATGTCTGTAGGCCACCTCCTTCAGTGACTAAATAAACCTGGCGTAATTAACGCATCCATTGCTAATAATTGGGGCTTTCAAGTTGTCAGAGGCTGTTTCCACCTGTATCTTCGGTATTTCTCTCCCAAGCTTGCTTCTGCCTTCATTAGCACTACCTGCCGAGCAAAGCTTATTTCTGCGGAAATAAGGGGACCCCAGCACCTCCCTTGTCCCAGTTAGTTTTCTTGTCTGAGTTAGGAAGATATCCTTATCATGCCTTTTTTTTTTTTTTCTAGAATTTAGGAAACAAATGGGTGACATATTTTGGGCAATTTTTGATCTCAGGGCCAACTGAGAGCAAGCGGAGTTGAGCGGAAGTGCTCACAGCCGTGGCCGTGCCTGTCCCATCACTCAGCTCTCACCGTTCATGTCACTCCCCTCTGACCAAGTGCTGATGGCATTCATCATGCACTCTCACTGAACAAGGATAAAACATCCACTCGATACGTAAAAGCAGCTGCTCCTGGCACAAATGCTTCCTCCTAGCGAAAGGGAGAAAACAGCTCACCAACTGAGCAAGGACGTTTTTTAATGATTTTTGTTGTAAACCTAATATAAGCTCAAAAACTTGAGAAAGAAAAGAATTGGGAAAAAGAAAAAATATGTATAATCTCACCACTCACAAATATGTTTGCATTTTTGTGCAATCACAACGTGATTGAAACCTGCTTTTCCGCCGAGCATGTGAGTCGTATAATCTTATTTTTAATAACCGCATCGTATTTTGGGTAAAATATGTTTTTGTAGCTTCTATCATAACCAACAAGTGATAAAAATCTCCAGCACCAGGAGTCCGGGCATTCTGAAGCCTGTGTTCTCCGTGAGGGCTTCCTCACCTGCTTAGCCGAAACCAGGGGCGTCTCCCCAGAGCTAGGATGATAACAGGCAGAGCTTAGCTGCTGAAGGGCTTTGGGGGTGTGTTTTCATGCTGCAGGGGTATAATTTATCCTACAGAACAAGGGATTGACTGTGTGGTGCCCTCTGAGCTGTGGTCCTCCCATGGAACCTTGGTCATAAGGAGACAGCTAGAGTCTCCGGCAGGGTGAATAAGTCAGGTCTGTCCTCCCCTGGCCTGATATTTGCGGAGACAGCCGACACACAGTCCCAGCATGCTTAGAAGACACCAGGATGCCAGCAGAGGAGGGGCAGGGAGACAGTTGTAGACATCAGGATGCCAGGAGAGGAGGGGCAGGGAGAAAGTTGTAGACATCAGGATGCCAGCAGGGGAGGGGCAGGGAGAAAGTTGTAGACATCAGGATGCCAGGAGAGGAGGGGCAGAGAGAAAGTTGTAGACATCAGGATGCCAGGAGAGGAGGGGCAGGGAGAAAGTTGTAGACATCAGGATGCCAGCAGATCAGGGGCAGCAGGGAGAAAGTTGTAGACATCAGGATGTCAGCAGAATAGGGGCAGGGAGAAAGTTATAGACATCAGGATGCCAGCAGAAGAGGGGCAGGGAGAAAGTTGTAGACATCAGGATGCCAGCAGAGGAGGGGCAGGGAGAAAATTGTAGAACAGCAGAGCTATGTAGGAGTCAGATCACGTGAGGCCACTGGTCTTGGCAGGACTTTAATTCTGTCCTGAGACGTTGCTTCTCAAATCTCTGGATGCCTTGCAGGAGGAGACCAGTCCAGAGCTCTGGCAGTGGGGTGCAGGGATCGGAGGCAGCAGGTGCTGAGGTTTCCACGGTGGCCTGCGTAGGGTCTGCTGAGGGAACTTGTTGTGAGGTGGGGAGCGTCCAGGAGAGTCGCCCAGGGGCCAGCTGCGGCCACTGCCCATGGGGAAAGGTTGCCAGGGTGACGGGTGGGCGCAGGCTTAGGAGCCCCGGGTGGACAGGTAGGTCTGGGTCCCTGCAGGCACTGTGTGGAGATGTGGAGGAGAGCGACATTGGGAGTGTGTATGTGGAGGGTTCCGGGGGTCTGTCCCCAGGCTGGACGCGGAGTCCTGGGCACGAACAGCACGAAGGCCATGGATGGACGCATCACCTGTCAGGGGGTGCTGACAGATGAGGATGCCAAGCCCCACCTCTCCTCATTCTCCTGGACTCTGGAGCTCAGGCCACACCCCAGGTCTGTTTCCACACCCAGCAAGAGGGACCCACAGGATCTGATAATATTCTGGGAATGAAAATAACTAGAAAATTTGGGAATTTCATCACAAAGATTTCTTCTCCAAATGTTCTACTGACCTGAGAGGGCAGCATTCCCCCTGCACACCACTGAAAATACCCTGGGAATCAGGCAGCCAGAGACACGTTTGTATGGCTCCAGCCCTCAGACCTCACCACAGGCGTGTGAGTGAACAGAACGGTACTGAAATCCACATTCTGCGTCTACACTAAGACATCATAACCACTGGGGATTCTTTAAATATTATTAAATGAATATGTGTTTCACACATGCACAGAGAGATAGGGCTCAACTTTCAAGGGTGGAGAAGCTCACCTGCCCGGCGACACTAGGAATAGAGTCCTGGGGAGGGAGGCGAGCGGTGAGTTCACTCCTCCTTGCTGGACGTTGGAGCAAAGGAGGCAGAGGCTTAGGCGTGTCACTGCTAGGTCAAGAAAGATGGGAATGAATGTCTTCTAGACCAGATTTCTTCCCTGGCCTTGATCTGATTATCGAACAGGATCTGCTTCCCCTCCCCACTGCCTGGACGTCCATCCAGAGTGAAGTGTGGGTGCCGCCCGGCACCGCGCTTGGGAACAGAGACCGAACAGCAGTGAGGCCGGGAGGGAAACTGAGGCGCTCACCTTCTCCTGAGAGAACTGCCTTGATTTCATCTTGAACAGAACGGATGGGACACATTCAGAGATGTGCAAAGTATTTCACCTAGAGGCTTGAAGACAGTGTAAGAAATCTGAAAATGTGTATTTCAATATTCTCGAAACAACCTTTAAAATGTATGTATATCTCTTGGTGCAAGGACTACGTGACGCCCTTCCCCTGTTGGCCCTTTGCAAGGCAGGCACACTCCCTCGAAATCACCTTTCTTGGTCTCCCGGTGTTTTGAAATCCAGCCTGTTCACCCAGGCCCAACACCAGCACAACACTAGACTCACGGAGGGTCCAGTTTTCTGCCTCAGATGTGACCTTGACCTCGTCAGCCCCGCCCCTGTGGCCTCCCCTACGGTGATTGCACTCACTCTGGCTCTGTACTTAGCCTGTGGCTCCCGCCTGCACCTACGTTCAAGGGTTCCAGGAACAAAGGACGTCAGACTTCCAGGTTTGGGCCTCTCTCAGAGGGCGCCCCTCAGCACCTGTTGCCCATTGTTTAAAATCCAGGTCTTTGAGTAAAACAGCTAATGAATAAGTGAGAAAATATCTATCACACAACACAGCCCTGTGAGGAACGCAAGGATTCTGGAGGGGGGACCATGGATGGGCCAGCAGACGGGCTGCCAGGTGACCTTGGAAAGGAGGCTGCCTTCCCCAGCTCCGGCCTCTTCCCTAGTGAAGGAGGGGCTGGCTAGATTGTCAGAAGTTCATGTGAGCCTGAAAACCTCGTTGCCCCAGATGGAATGGGGCAAGGAGGAGGGCTGAGGTCAGCATGTCACCTTTCCACAAGGAGGACAGCAGTGGGACTGACTGATGGAGTTGCCTGCAAGTGGGATCAGGTTGCAGTGTCACATGGAAGCGACATGTGGCAGCAAGGCAGAGAGACCTGGCTTCACCCTGGTTCTGCCGCCCAGTGCCCCACACCATCATCACCTGCAGCCGGGCCTCGGATGGGGAGCAGGTGATGGAGGAAGCACATCCAGCCCAGCTGCTGGACCAGACGTCAGTGGAAGCCATGTCATTGCCCATCAGGAGCGCCTGGCTGCCCCGCTCCTGCCCTGTGCCCGAGTGGCCCATACACAGCCACGCCTCACAGCAGGGGAGAGGAGCCCAGGGTGCAGCAGAGAGCTGGGTCTGGCCAGTGCTAAAGGAAGTCAACAGTGTTTGAAAATCCTAACCAACCCAAAAACACTTAATAAAATAAGGAAGACGCAGCACTTTTCCCGAGGTTAACGTTAGCTCATCTTCGCAAAGCAGGTGACCTTCTGCGCCCACTTCACAGACAGGGAACCTGGGCCTTCTTGTGGAGAAACAACTTGGATCTTTCTGTTTAAACTCATATTCACTTACCACATTGAAAACTCATCTTGGAACAAAAAGTGTTTCTTGTTTTCCATACCTAGGTTGCTTGTGGAGGGAAAGGAGGAAAACATTGGGTCATTGAGAACACGGGTGCTCACCTCGGGACGGCACGCAGGCACCCTGCATCCGTGTCCCATCTGGCCGGCTTCTCCTCGACCTCTCACCATCCCTCCCCTGATGGAGATTCCCTGTCACTTTCTCCTTGCCTGTCCCACAGAGTCCAGTGTCTTTGGCCATCCCTCTCCAGCCCTCTCCATCTGGGTGGTGGTTATTAGGCTGAAGACACTGAGCCATCAGAACTCGTCAGGTGCTGAATTTTCAGGCCACATGGCTTTGAGTGTATTCTGCTCTCCAGAACTTGTCAACTCTCAGGAAATCAAGATCTATTTGTTGAATTTTCTATTCTTATTCCTCGTTTTAAGTTACATATGTCATGTTTTCTGCCGAAGCTCACAGATGAGGGTCAGAGCTCTCTAAGAACTCCAAAGCCAGCACCCCGAGTCAGGGTTTGGGGCTTTCTGAGCACCCAGGATGGTGCCTGATGCCTGCCAGACACTGAATGAAGCATCAGTGAATTTAAATAAACCAAACATCTCGGTCATTCTTATTAATGCTGGCATTTCAGGGGACATCTGGACCGGTGAGATGCCATGTGCCTGAGTTTGGGTTCAGTCAGCTCTTACTGTCCGAATAACATGGTCGTGACTGGTGATAGCCTCGGAGGCACCGGCATCTCTCTAAGTGGTCCTCACGTTTTTCTCATCTCATGACAAGGGTTTTTGTCATTGAAAATGTCTGCCTTTAGCTTTTCATTCCCCAGGGATGTCAAGTGGAGTAAGTTTTTAGGTAAAATAAAAATAGCTTAACATTTGTTTTTCATTTTGTTGTATTTGAGATACATTATTTTCTTTTTCTTTTTCTTTTTGAGATGGGGTCTCACACCGTCACTTGGGCTGGAGTACAATGGCACCATCTCGGCTCACTGTAACCTCCACCTCCCAGATTCATGCGATTCTCCTTCCTCAGCCTCCCGAGTAGCTGGGATTACAGGCACGCACCACCACACCCGGCTAATTTTTTGTATTTTTAGTAGAAGCGGGGTTTCACCATGTTGGCCAGACTGGTCTCGAACTCCTGACCTCCTGATCCACTTGCCTCGGCCTCCCAAAGTGCTGGGATTACAGGCGTGCGCCACTGTGCCCGCCTCTTTTCTTTAAAAATGTATATATTTAAAAACTGCATGAATAAAGAATCCTCAAAAGCCTGGAAACATTTGAAAACCTAGGAGTGTCTCAAAATGTGCTGTGAGGCCCTGACCCTGGAGAGCAGACCCTCTCTCCACCCGTCTGCAGCACCTGTGATTTCGATAGCCTGTCTGAAAAGGCCAAGGCAGGAGGCAGGGGCTGGGGCAGTGGTTACAAGCACAGCCTTCTAAGCCAGGCTGCTGGCTGCACCCCCTGGCCTGAGCAGCGAAGGCTGTGTGATCCTCAGCAAGTTGCTTAGTAAGTCTCTGTTTTCCCCATCCATGTAGTGAGGATTGTGTGGTCCCTACCTGAGAGGTCATGATTGTAAAGATTAAATGGGCTCATGTTTATAAAGTGCTTAGACTAGTACCTGGTGCCCAGAATAAGCTGTATAAGCATTTATTACAGAAAAGAATTAAATCCCAGAAATAGATGGGCAAGAACCAGCTGGTGAATGGCGTGAAGTTCTGAGACTCTGTGGAAGAGGGAGGGCATGTCAGAAAAAAAAAGGAAAAAAATAATTAATGAACTAAAACGTATCCACTTTCAGCAAGGAATGAAATAAAAGTTCCTATACTTGAAATTCCAACAACCAAGATCAAAATATTTCCAAGATAAAAGAATTCCATTTTTCTAATGTATCTTTTCCTTATTCTGATATGGTACAATTTAAAAATACTCAGACTTGCAGATCAGGTTGAAAATCATCAAATATAAATGTCCATCGGCCCACAAGCCCACCACCGATCTAGGCCACACCTGCGGCCTTCCCTCCATCCTCACCGCATTCCAAATTATAAACCATTTTCCTGCTGGGCATATTTTGGGCACCTCATTCTCTGTCATTTCTTTGCTTTTCAAACTGCCTTACATTCTGGCTTCAGTTCTACCTTTCTTTGGATGACATGTGTGTGAAGCTGAGAACATGGTGGAAACAGAGGTAGATAATTTTCATGTCTAGGTAGATAACTGTGGGTCAGAACTTGCCTCTAAGACAGTGATGGAGATGTCTGGCAGTCTCCTCCCTTTGTTTCCCATTCATGTAGATTCCAAGCCAGACCAGTGCCCAGGCTTCCTCGGGCAGTTTGTCATACAAAAGGTTAGGCTTCCGCCTCCCCAGTTGCACTAGCTGCCCCTTCAGCATCCTGCGCCAGCGTCACCTTGATCCATTATCAGTATAGTACAGTGTGTGGTGGCTGCTCCATCGTCTCCACAAATAACGCAACTCATACAATGCACCTCCTCCAGAATCTGGGTGCTGCTTCCAAATTTCACATCTCAGCAATGACCTGTTTCAGCTTCGTCCATGGTCACCTGTTACTCTCAGTGCTAACAATTTTGCTTTAAATCCAGAGCTCTCTTATCCAGACTAGCAGCATCTTACACTTGCAAGCTCTTCAGTCCTTTCAGAATGTTGGGTTATCATTTGTCCCACACCAGAAGTTTTCGACACGTACTTGGTTAAGCTATCCTCACTGTGCCAGGCCCTGAAGAGGCTGAGGGCTGAGGAAGCCTGGGAGCAGGGGGGCTGCTGGGCCCAGCATCTCTCCTGTGGGATGAGGGCAGGGACATGGAGACCCTTAATCCAGAACCTCCTCCCCTCTAGCTACCTGAGCTTCTGTAAGTCAATTAAACTTTCTGAGCTTCAGTTTTCTTATCTAGAAAAAGCAACAATACCCTCTGCCCTCTAGCTTCACTGGACTCACATGAGGTCCCACAGGGGCAGGCTTTGCCCAGCTCTCTGCAGAGGCCTGTGGCTGCAGAGCATGGATGGGCATCCTGGTTCTCCAGGTCAGGGAACTGAGGAGCCGAGACAGCAGGGGTCCGCCAGAATTCCCCGGCAGCGTGGGCTTCCAGCCGGGTCTGGAGAAGAGTCTTCCCAGAGTCCCCTCCACCAGCGAGATTTCCATAGCTTTAAGGGTTAACTTAGTTGGCTAAGATTGGGGGTTTTAATTTAGACATTTAAGTCACTTGATTTTCAGTCCATCAGAATAATGACTTTTCTGTGTTAGCGACTCTGGAAACCAGGAAGGGCCGTCGATGAGACAGGCTCTCAGGCCCAGCGGTTCCTCCTCGGCTACTTCAGTCTCACCTGCATTTCCCTTCCCTTTCCTCTCCCTCTGTGGGGACTTAGGGGTGCGTTTAATATTGTTCATGTATCCCATGCACCAACACACAGCCCCAGCCTAGGGCAGGGTGGGTAAATCAGAAGATCGGTGAGAAACAGACCATCCAAATGCCAGGCAGCGGCCCGAGGGGCGGGTTCCCACTCACCACGCCGCTTCCACGCACTGGATGCCCTTCAGCGGTGACTTTCAGAAATGAACATTGTATCTGCATTAAAACTGCAAAGCTGCTTTTCAAAGAGGCATGATTTCAACCCAGTCTTCCATAACTGGAGTAGCAAACACTGCGGATTAACATTTTCCGGTGAAAACATGGATCACGTAAACCGTCCCTTTTGGAGTTCTACCTAGAACCGCCTGATTCAGAGTTCACGATGGGCTTGCCTGGCCAGGCCTTCCCTACAGGAGAAGAGGAAAATCTGCCTCCATTTTCTTTCCAAATGAGGTCTTTGGCCATAAAATACCAACTGGAAAGAGACACCTGGCCAGTGAGGCAAGACTGGGCCACTTCCAAAAGCTCCTAGTGCCAGCAGACCCGCCCTGTCTGGTCACCTCCACCCTGTCCTGTCCTGCTGTGCATTTGGAAAGCTTCTGGGCTGCTGCTCTCTGGGGCAGAGTCATTCATGATGTTTCTATAGCCAGGAAGAACAGGGAGGGAGCTGAGGAAGGAGAATGCCAGGGAAAGACCCGGCCCCCAGCACCAAGCAGGCTAGAAGTCCCGGACCGTGGCTTCATGTCATACCGGGACAGAGGGCTTGATGACTTCCCAGATCCGTGCAGCTCGGGTGCACACTGGATTTCTGCCAAAGCCACAAGCTTTCTCTGCACCGTGAAATGATTTCAACAAATAGTTTCAATGAAGAAATCCTCAGTACTAGAGTCAGCATCTTCGTGACCCACCGTCAGAACTGACATCATGCACAGGTAGAGAATAATAACGCCCTCTGACTTTGACTCCTTGGCTCTGAAAAACTGTCTTGATGGCTCATCAGCCTTGTGAATGATCAATTGTGCAATGCGGCAGAGGAAGGCTGTTTGTCTCTCATGTCGTTTGAATCTAAAGCCCTTGCTAGGTGAGTAGCTTGTTTCCTGGGATGGAAATGGGAGTTCTGTGTGGTGTGGTGAGCAGACGCTGGCCCCAGATCCAGGCAGCCTGGGGTGCTCCTGGCTTGCCAGTTACTTAGTCTTCTCCAAACCTCAGCTGTTTTCGCTCTGAAACTGGGGTAATGATAATAATCATCTTCCAAGCCTCAGATGAGGACTAACTTAGATGACTTAGCCTTTAAGTGCCTGATGTTGTGTCTGGCCAACTGTAGGCAATCACTGTCTCCGACAGACCAGAACAGAGAGAAAGGGCAGAGGGAGGCACTGCCTGCCTCATCACCATTCGTTCCGTCTTAGAACAAAACGTTTTTCCCCAAAACAAGGGCATTCTCATCATCTCTGAGCCTGCGGAGCGTGTAGGGCGTGTAGTCCTATCTCTGTTGCACCAACCTCAAGCAGGCACACGCACAAGCGCCGAAGCACAGCAGAACGAGCCTCCAAGGAGTGTGGCTGGCTACTGGGGAGGACCAGGCTGGGAGTGCCAGATCTCAGGAGACCCCAACTCAGCATGCTTCCCAACCGGCTAGGAGTGCCAGGTCTCAGGAGACCCCCAACTCAGCGCCCTTCCCAACCTGCTAGGAGTGCCAGGTCTCAGAAGACCTCAACACAGCGCCCTTCCCAACCGGCTGGGAGTGCCAGGTCTCAGAAGACCTCAACACAGCGCCCTTCTCAACTGGCTGGGAGTGCCAGGTCTCAGGAGACCTCAACACAGTGCCCTTCCCAACCGGCTGGGAGTGCCAGGTCTCAGAAGACCCCAACTCAGCGCCCTTCCCAAACTGCTAGGAGTGCCAGATCTCAGGAGACCCCAACTCAGCGTCCTTCCCAACCTGCTAGGAGTGCCAGGTCTCAGGAGACCTCAACACAGTGCCCTTCCCAACCGGCTGGGAGTGCCAGGTCTCAGGAGACCTCAACACAGCGCCCTTCCCAACCGGCTGGGAGTGCCAGGTCTCAGGAGACCTCAACACAGCACCCTTCCCAACTGGCTGGGAGTGCCAGGTCTCAGAAGACCTCAACACAGCACCCTTCCCTACCTGCTGGGAGTGCCAGATCTCAGGAGACCCCAACTCAGCATGCTTCCCAACCAGCTAGGAGTGCCAGGTCTCAGGAGACCCCAACTCAGCATGCTTCCCAACCAGCTGGGAGTGCCAGGTCTCAGGAGACCTTGACACAGCGCCCTTCCCAACCGGCTAGGAATGCCAGGTCTCAGGAGACCCCAACACAACGCCCTTCCCAACCGGCTGGGAGTGCCAGGTCTCAGGAGACCTCAACTCAGCACCCTCCTCAACCGGCTGCGCCATCGGCCCTGAACCAGTTTCTAAGACGAAACGTGCAGAGCAGTCCGACAACACAACACAATGCCAGGCTGTGCACTTTGTCTCTGGAGAAGGTACAATGGCACGTGGGAAAGAGGAGTACAGCTAACATGTGATTCTGATGTCTATTCTGACTGCATGTGGGTGGGTGAGGCACAGACCGGCCCCTGGTGGCCAGCAGGCAGCCTGGCTGAGGCTCTAGCACCATGGCCTGCAGAAGCTCAGCGACAGCTGGTGTGTGTTCCAAAGGCTCCTGGGCTGCTCATCCTCCCAGCTGAGGGCTGGTTAAGCTGAACCCAAATCCTCGCTGAGAGGCCCTCCCCTGCCCCAGGAGCCCACCCCATGGCCCCCACACCATAGGTCATCTCCCCTCCCTCCTCAGTGCCTAGCAGTGCCACTGCAGCTGAGGAGCTGCTCCTGGCATTCAGGTTTCCTACACAGGATAGAACCAGTCTGCACCACATGGAGGAGGAGGGAGGAGGAAGGGGGAGGGAGCCTAGCAACCACGTCTCCATAGCAACGCTCTCCTGCATCCCCCCTGCCTCTCCGCCCCAGGGCAGGCCCCTGAGTGCCAGAGAAGGGGGGGCACAGAGAAGGCAGCCAAGGAAGGGGCCCCCTTCCCTTCCTAGGTCTTCAAAGAGCCTTCCCCCCAGCTGGTGACGCCTGCCTGGCCTCGGCGGGGCGGAGGATGGGGCTCTGGAGACCTGCTCCTCGCCAGCGCTGATAAGACGGGAAGATTAAAAATGCCTGCAAGCCTCTCATCCTCTGAGATCTTTCCCAGTTGTCAAGGGTTTCTTCCTTCCTTCCTCTTCTAGAAAATCATTCCTGTTCTTTCTTTATAGCTTACATAACAGATCATTTTTTAAAGGAGATTCTTTGCCTAAGAAACACATTTTTGATATTATGCAAGTGCAGTTTCTATTAAAATACACTCTGAAACAGACACATTTTTATTTTATTTTTTTTATTGCATTTTAGGTTTTGGGGTACATGTACAGAGCATGCAATACAGTTGCATAGGTACACACATGGCAGTGAACAGACACATTTTTAAATGATTTTCTTAAAAATTAGAGCCAAGGCCAGGGACAGTCGCTCACGCCTGTAATCCCAGGACTTTGGGAAGCCAAGGTGGGCGGATCACCTGAGGTGAGGAGTTTGAGACCAGCCTGGCCAACATGGTAAAATCCCATCTCTACTAAAATTATAAAAATTAGCCAGGTATGGTGGTGGGTGCCTGTAATCACCCCCTACTTGGGAAGCTGAGGCAAGAGAATCTCTGTAACCCGGGGGGCAGAGGTTGCAGAGAGCTGAGATTGCACCACTGCTCTCCAGCCTGGCGACAGAGTGAGACTCCATCACAAAAAAAAAAAAAAGGAAAAAGAAAAAACAGAGCCAAAGTTGCTTCCGATTGAAGGTGCAGAAAATACAGCTATTTCTATATTTAAATTTGCCACAGGGAGCAGCCCCGGCCCCTCTCCCTGCCACAAAATGTTCTTTTACTTGGAGCAGTACTGGGACAGAAATGAATGGAGAATCACTCCTGGAATGAAGCTGCCGTGTTAACAATGGCCCTGGTCTGCGTATCTGCATTAATGAGCACATCTATATTTAACCACCAGACTCTCTGCGTCCAGACTGCCGTGAGTGGGAGTCGCAGACAGAGCCATATGCACCCTCCGTCCTCTCTGGGAGGACGAGCCAGGGAATGTCCCGAGGTCCCCCTGCCCCCCAAAACCTGTGATGTGGCTGCCAGGGCTACTCTTGGCATGTGCCATTCACTGACTTTGAGGTCCTCCTAATCCTCCCTCTAAAGATGAGCTTCCTCTCCCAGCCAGAGGCAAGAAATACCCTTGAGACTGAAGATGAGGACTTTGGACTCACGTTGCTGATTAGTGGTACAGGAAACCCTGCCAGACATCTGAACCCAACCTCCAGGGACGAGGCGTGGGTAGGCAGGGGGAAACGCCGGTGTGGGGCACGGGGTGCGAGCCAGGACAACGGGGTGTCTGCAAAATGCTTGTGGCCTGAGTGCTGTCTGCAACCTCTCGGCTCCACTTCCCAGCAAGGCCCACCTTCATCCACACCTTCGCCCACAGTCTCTGTGGGAGGTGCGTCACCCCACACCCTTCTCTCCTCTCGGTGACTTCCCCGGGGATAAAGCTGCTTCCCGTGTGTGTGCTGCTCCGCTCTGTGCTTGCTGTGAGCAAGACTCTGTCTCCCTCCTTCCCTCCCTCTCCCAACCCACCTCTCCCATCCTTCTCTGTCTGCCTGCTTCTCTTTCCCTCTCTCTCTCTCTTCTCCCTCCCTCCCTCCCTCCCTCCCTCTCTTCCCCCAACCTCTCTGTCCTTGCCTGCCTCTCTCTCTCTCCTAATCTGTCTGCCTTCTTCACTCTCTCTCCCTCTCTCCGCTTCTCCCTCTCTTCCCCACCCCCTCTTTCTCTGTCTCTCTCCCCATCCCTCTCTCCCCGTGCCCTCCCTCTTTCTGCCCCCTCCCCCTCCCTCTCTCCCTCTCTCTGCCTCTCTCTCTCCCCACCTCCCTCTGTCCGTCTCTCTCTCTCTCCTCTCTCTCTCTCTCTCTCTGCCACCTCTCTCTCTCTCTTCCCCCCACCCCCTGCTGCCTCCCTTTCTCTCCATCTGCCTCTGTCTCTGGTCTTTGTGAGACTATCATCATCTGCACCTGTGGAAGCTGTGGGCAGCAGGTGCTGGGGCTGGAGGTGTCTGTGGAGCCGTCATCCTTTGTCCACTCACAACACCCATTGTCTTGACTCTCCCTAGCTCTCACCTCTGTTGTAAGTGACCGTCCTTGTTTATAAAAAAGATCTCTCTGGCCATGGTCCCCACCTCGGCTTGACTGGCCTGCTTCCACCTGGGCCATCCTTCTCCCCGCAAGGCACCTCCGGGCCGTCTCTGGATGGGGACACGTACTCTGAGCTGCTCCATGGCAGGCAGCTTCCTTCACACCTTTCAGTCCACACCTGCTGCAGAGTTCTTGTTCTGGCAGACGGCCCTTAGACACTGGAGCTCGGAGGCTGAACCGAGTGCCTCTGAGGTGGGACAGCTTGGGTTCAAAGCCTACTCTTTGCTGTGGGTAAACTTCCAAAGGCCCGGGTCTATTTCATCTGAAACAGGGATGGCAGCCATCACCTCTTGCTTGGGGGACTGATGGGAAGAGCGAGTGAGCAGGCAGGGTGTGGGAGCAGCTTGTACGCACACAGCTCTCCTGGCTCTTCCCATGGGCCATGGAGCCTACCATGCGCCTTGTGTACTGAGCAGCTTCCGAGCGCTGGCTCTCCTCACCCACCCCTGCAGCGCTCAGTGGTCTTGCTAACCCCATGAAAGTCCATAGGTCCCCATGTGGTCACCTGCACCATCATGCTGAAGAAGGCCACCAGCCTCCAGGGGATCTGGGACCTCTGTCACCTGGCCTGGCTGCTTATTAAAAAAGCGGGGGAGCTAAAATTCCCTGTTCTACTAGGTCTTGACTCCTAACAGAACAATGCGGGTGGCGTTATGTTTCCTATTTTACAGATGCAAAAACTCAGGTTCCTAAAGGTTCGGGGGCTTGTTCTGAATGGCAGACCCTCAGGGCAAACCCTGTCTGGCTCACTGACTGCTGACCTGGAGCTCTTTGGCCACACCCCTGAGTGCCCCAGCCTCAAAGCGCACAGGAACCCTGCAGGGCAGCAGGGGCTCGCTGCATGCCAGGTGATGCATGCAGCTAGGTGGTGGGGGCTTCCCTCAGCCCTGCCAGCCCCTCTCACCTCCAGGGCAGGTCCCACCTTTGCCTGCACCTTCCTCAAAGCAGGAGCTGAGTCCGCCAGTCCCCAGCCCAGGTCTCCACACAGACACCCAGGGAGCCCATAGCCCAGGGCATTTGCAGCAGCCTGGCAGGTTGGCAGGCAGACACAGGCAGGCACCCTTCCCTGCTGCCTTCCGCAAGAGCCCCTGGTGGGGACAGCGCTCTGGGGCTCGTCAAGTAGCAGCCGCTGGCAGAAGCCTGGTGACAGGAGAAGCAGTATTGTAAACAGAGTGGAAGCTCCGCAGTGGGCCACGGCTAAGCCCGGCTGAGCCCCAGCTCCCAGCTGAGAGCCAGGAAAGACCTCGGAGCAGGCCAGCCCCTCCTGCAGCAGCCACCATCCTTCCCCAGCCCTGCCAGCCTGGTGTGTGGCTGGCTCCTGTGAACCTGCAGAGCACGAAGGCTGCCCGGAAGTGGCTGCTGTGGGGGCTTCAAGCAGGAGCCATGGACCTCCCATGCCTCCTTGGGAGATGCTGAGGGTCAGCTTCAGGTGTGCCACCCATCAGGGCTCAGCCCTGCCCTCCCAGACCCTGAGTAAAGGAGATGCCTGAACACAGAGACAGCTCTGTGCATGGGCAAAGCAGGAGCGCAGCCTGAGGACAGCGACTGGAGGAGGACAGGGTCAGGTCTCCCCAGGGGAGGGTCCAGGAAACCTTATGCAGGCCCCGTGGTGAATAGGAGGCCATGGGACAGACAGGGCCGGAGCTGAAGCTGGAAAGGCTAGTGCTGTCAGGAAGGGAGCAGAAAGACTGTGGAGGGCCTGCTGGAGAGTGGACACGCCCATGGCCAAGAAGCCTCCTGGGAGTCGCTGAAAAGGCATCTTTATCTCCCAGAGGGAAGGCCTGGCCCCCAGCCCCTCGCAGTCCCCCCACCACCCCCTGGGCCATGTTAGGCTGTGGACAAAACCTGCTGCAGCCCTGGGGGCTGTGAAGCCCAGTGGCAGGCACCCATCCAGCCACCGTGTGACACCCCCACACTTCTCAGCAGTCCCAGAGCAGCCGGAGGGTCAGAGCCTCTTCTGAAAAGGGAGTCCCCAGACGTTCATGAATTTCAGAACAAGGTGTCCTTCTGCCTCACAGCGTTTTTCCTTCCAGCTCACTTTCTGCTTCCCTTGATTCTTCTTCTCTGAGCTAAACATCCCTCCAGATACTCCCAAATGCCCCCACGTTTTGTTTTTGTCTCTCAAGTGACTTGGTTTAAGTCCTTCCACCATGGCTGCCTCTGCTGGAACACAGTCAGCTCACAGTCAGTCTCCATCCTTCTGGGAGTCTGGGCTGGAGCAGGGCGGTCCTGGGCTAGCGGCTCCCGTGCAGAGGCTCGTGAGAGCAAGTCTGTGGGGAGGAGGTGGGAACCCCACACACATCTGAGCTCAGTCTCTGCCCATGGGCACCTCGTTGTCTTGCTGTTTTGTTCTTGTGGGCACATCTTAGCTGCTTTCATCCAGCTGATCTCCCCTGACTTGCTCTTGAAACATGTTCCAGCTGGCATCGAACCTGTGCACTTCCCGCAGGTGGCCGTCGTGGACTAGGCTTGCCGGTGACACCCTCCCTTCTAGTCCCAAAGGCCACGGGATCCATGAAAACAGCACACTGACACTCAGCTGTCCTAAGTTAGTGATCAAGGCACCCAATAGCAAGTCCAGAGTCTCAAGGAAGCAGGCCTTGCTTTGCTCTCCAGGAGGCAGGGCAGGGATTGAGCCCCAAAGCTAGCACCATCTCCGGGGGCGCCCAGCGTCTCACATCTGGACACGTCACCATTCCTAGAGCAGACCCCGTGTCCATCTGGGCCTGCCAGCCATCCCCGGCCTCCTGGGTCACCCCACTGCTGTGAGGCTGATGTTGGACATTCTCAGGTCTGAGGTGTGTTGTAAGGCACCTGCAGCAGCTTCTCCTCTCCTCCTCTCTCCTTCTCCTCCTGTGTTCCCCTCTCTCCTCTCTCCTTCTTGATTCTCCCTCCCCTGTCCATTCGGCCGATTCTCATCTTTTTCCCGGGGAACACACCTTCCTGATTCCAGAGCCAGAACGTGACGGCCACATCCCTGCCACGTTTGCCGCAGGTGCGCCGACCTCTCTCTGCCCTCCGTGGCTCTCTTCGTAACCAGAGGGAAGACATGAGAACCAGAGGACAGTGTCATTTTTAGCAACCACATATGGATGGCTACTTCCTGACACAGAAATCTAGATAAGTTTTATTTTCTTTTCTAGAATCTTCTTCATCTTCCAATTTTATACCACCTGGAAAGTCCATGTGAACTGCTCAGTAAAAAGCACAAAGAGAGGAAGGAATGAGCCTTTGAGCTTTAAAACAAATGAACCCACCCCATAGATCACACCACAGATTCTAGATTCGGAGGGGGGCATTATTGATAATGAGGGTTCACGTAAGAAGAGTTTAGTCCAGTAAAACGCAGAAGGTAAGACACATTTCCTGTCGTCTCAGCTTTGTTGCTCCTTTTTGGCCTTAAAGGTACCTAACTCTTTAGATCTCTTTCCTTGCCTGCAAAATAAAGATCTTTTTGATTATCTATTTTTTAAAACCTCTTGAAAAATTAAATCTGTGAAATAATTTGTAAATTTGACAAATAAAACAAGGTTTGAAATGAGGGAAAAGGCAGACTCCACGGTAGAAAGGAAGAATATGTTATTTTTTCTTTTTTTAAATAAGAGGCTGAAAGAAGAGAAAATAAACCTCAAAAAAGTTTTGAAATCATACTTATAAACAAGAGGATAGGGGCATGAGGCAGAATTTGGGAGGAAGAAAGAGAAAATATCAAGTGACCCCGAGTGTGAAAACCCTCCGCGAATTCCAGGATTACAGGCGCTGCAGGAGCAGCACAGTCTCTAACACCCTCAACCCCTGATTAGAATAAAAACAGTTTTCCCTATGAGACAAGGGCTGCAAAAAATGAAAGGTTCACCACCAGACAAACAAGGAAAATAGAAAGCACAAGAATAACAGGAATGTTAAGGTTAGGGTCGACATTTCAGCTAAAGAGGAAAAACATGCGCACCTCCTCCTCCCCCAACCCTGTCTAGGCGGCTCTAGAAATCTTCCCTTTCTTCTGCCCTGGAAGACCTGCCTTTCCTAAGGCAGCTGAAGTCTACCAGCTTCTGGAAACCGACCTGCTTTTAAATTCTCTGAACCTCCTCATGTAACTGAAAAGGAGTCTAAACCCTCCCGCAGGGAGGTAGGAAGTGACCGTCCCCTGCAAGGACCAGCAGTGGACAAGCGGCTGCCCTCAGGACCCTCCAGGCCCACACCCAAGTCTGTGTCTGACCCCACAGAATGGGTCTCTCAGTTCTTCAGGGCCCCATTGTCCTCAGATTTGAAAAACAATGCCTGAGCTGTGTTGGGTTTTTGGCCACTGTTGCCACTTTCCTCTGTGCCCTCGGGGGCTGGAGTGAGCCTGTGTGCGTGCGTGTGCCTGCGGTGAGCAGTGGTGGTGCTGGCCATGAGCGTGGTTGCCATGGTGCTGGTCAGTCATCCGTCTCTGTCTCACAGGCAATCCAACGGGTTCTTGGTGTTGGAAAATTGGTGTCATCAATTTTCCAAAAATTATGGCTTTTCCAAAAAGCCTTTGCAAAGAACCCTTCCCAGCCCCCAACCATTAACCCTCCAGGATGAGTGACTCCTCATTCCACATGGGGTTTCTTACCCTAAGGGACAAACAGTCCTTGCCTTTGAGAATGAGAAGGACAAAGGACCATTTGTGAAGCGTCTCCAGACCCTCTAAGGATGGCTGTGTTGAGAGTAGGGGAGAGACCCTCAGCCTTACACATCTCAATCCCCATCCCACTGCCAGAAAGGAGTTCCCTGCTACAAGCTGCATAGAATGTGTTTTAAAACGTGTTTGTACCACATATAAATGGTGTTAGCTGCCTTAGAGCTCAAGGTGAGTACCTCTCTTGTGACCCCAGGCCCCAGCGTCCCGGCCCTGAGCGAGGTCCCTTTGCATGTGGAATCGGGGCCCCCGCCTGCACCCTGAACGTGTGGTTGAATGCATCAGGCCCTGGATGAAACTCGCGCTTCCACGCGAGGGCGAGAGGCTGGGGTGGTGTTTCTGTTGCCTTGCGTCAGCTGCACCAGTCACCTTTTGTATTTTTTTTTTGCATGGGTCCTCCGAGTCCAACCCCAATACTGGCTCCGGCTGCCCCAGCCTCTTGCTGAGCCGCTCCACTGCTGCTGGACGTGCATGTGCTCTGGCAGCAGTTCCCATGGACACACCCCGTTAAGTGAATGGGACGTCAGGATGTGCTAGGTACGTTCTGCCGCACTGGACAGGAGCCAATCGCTGGACGTGCCTGGGCGCCTTTCGGCCCTGCCGCAGTTCACAGTGTTGACAACAAGGGCAGCATGATCAATACTAAGGGACAAGCGGAGGTTCCTAGGCTGCATGGTCGGGAGACACACACAGTGCATGCAGCATGGGCGGCGAAGCTGCCGTGGTGGCCCTGGGTGCTCCCCAGACAGCAGTGGGAGAGTCCCCAGAACACAAGCCTGGGAGCCGGGAGCAGGACCAGAACATCAGCAGTGCTGCCCAGGTCCACCTTCCCAAAGCCCCTCTCATCCAGTGCACTGTCCCCAATGCTGGGGTGGCACGCCTGCATCCTCCAGACATCGGGGCACCAGGGCTGGGGGCAGGGCGGCTGGATGGGACTGGTGCAGGTGAGAGGCTGACCCAGTGTTAATGCAGGCCCTGGAGCCGTAAGTCATGGTGTAAATCCACTGGTCAGTATTCTTGCTGATCAATGGGTGGTACCATCTGCATGTCATCCAAATGAACTCTAGAGTGGGGGGTATGTTATTGGGCATCATGGAACTAGTAATGCTTCTTCACCCTCCAAACTGCTATTTTGCCTGCCACGAGCTCACGGTTCTTGGACACTCTCCGCCACAACCAGAACCTTTGAGTCTTGTTTGCACGATGATCCTCGCACGTTCTCGGCGACCTGGGGCTAGCCCTTTCCAAAATCTTACCTGAATCAGTAAAAAGAATTTTTTTAAAAAGTAGGATAAGGCGCTTTTAAAATTCTTTTTCATTTATTTGTTGTTGTTATTTTCGAGTGTGATTTAAAAAGAAAAGTGCTGGGAACCAAAAGAAAAAAAGGTGTTTTGTGTTTACGGGTAATATACGTCAGAAAGCATCCTTCCACCTAAATGCCGCTGATATAGACAAAGTCCACTTCACATTTTGAAATGTGTAGGTTTTCCTAATCCTGCAATATCCTAGACACCACATTGTAAAAAATCCTCACCTGAATTTCAGGAAACCAAGCAGAATGGGAGAGCCTCTAAGAATCTCAGGGGAAAAGGCTCCCAGCAGACCCAGAGTGACGGAAGCTTAGTGAGAAGGGCACCCACCACAGGGTGTCAGGGTGTGGGCACAGCACTCTCATGTTCTCTGATATTTCTAAGTAGCAGATACACCTGCCTCACCCTTTAATGAGAGGCCTTGGGAAAGGAAGGAAAGGGAATTTGGAGAGGGCACAGAGCAGGGAGGCTGAGGTGCCTATGGGGGAGGCAGCAGAGACTCCACCCCAGAGGGTGGCTTGGAAAATATCGAAGCCCCATGCAGGCTCCTGCACCGCTGTATTAGCGTGGGAGAAAGCACAGAATCGATGAGCGTCTTACAGATTGAAAAGTGATTTACAGGATTTGCCTTTCCTTGAGTTTTAGGTAAACTCTTTAAGAAACTGGCCAGAAGTGACATTGGATAGCTGTTTGCCAGCATCCCCAGGGGACTGGTCCCAGGACCCACTGAGGATACCAAATCCAAGGGTGCGCCATCCTTAATACGAGCAGGAGTGTTCACACAGAGCCTGCGTATATCCTCTCATGGTTTTAACCTTCTCTGGATTACATATAATTTTTTTTTTTTTTTCTGAGACGGAGTTTCGCTCTTGTTACCCAGGCTGGAGTGCAATGGCGTGATCTCAGCTCACTGCAACCTCCGCCTCCTGGGTTCAGGCAATTCTCCTGCCTCAGCCTCCTGAGTAGCTGGGATTACAGGCACGCGCCACCATGCCCAGCTAAGTTTTTGTATTTTTAGTAGAGACGGGGTTTCACCGTGCTGACCAGGATGGTCTCGATCTCTCGACCTCGTGATCCACCCACCTCGGCCTCCCAAAGTGCTGGGATTACAGGCTTGAGCCATCGCGCCCGGCCTACATATAATTTTTAAATGCTGTTCATGGAGTTGTTCTGGTGTATTTTTAAAATTTGTATTATTTTTATTATTGTTTTTATCATTTTTCTCTGAATATGTTTGATCTTCCGTTGGCTGAATCTGAGGATGTGGAGCAGTCGGATACAGAGGATCAGTCAGGAACTGCTTGCCCATAAGTAGCCTGATTCTTTCTGTTTGGAAAGGAAGTGGCAGCAGTGCAGCCTAAGAATCAGTATTGAGCCTTTTCTTCCCATTGGATATATTTTTATTTTGCCTTTCTCTACATTTGTTTATTGTTTCCTATTTATATGACAAGAAGAATCAAAATTAAAATATTTAGGCTGGGTATGGTGGCTTCCACCTGTAATCCCAGCACCTTAGTCATCCAAGATGGGCAGACAACTTGAGGGCAGGAGTTCCAGACCGGCCTGGCCCGTAAGGCAAAGCCCCTGTCTCTACAAAAATACAAAAGATTAGTTGGGTGTGGTGGCCCATGCCTGTAATCCCAGCTGCTCAGGAGGCTGAGGCAGGAGAATCACTTGAACCTGGGAGGAGGAGGTTGCAGTGAGCTGAGATCATGCCACTGCACTCCAGCCTGCACAAGAGAGTTAGACTCTGTAAAAAAAATATATATATATACATATATACTTATATATATGTGTGTGTGTATATATTTTTTACCATGTTTCTGATGCTTCAGATCAATACATATTTTTAGGACAAGATCTGTTTAGGCAAAAAGCAAGTTTACAAATATGTTTTTCTACTATAGGTAAGACCTGATTTTATATTTGTTGTTATTTTCCTTTAATTAGGGGGATGAAGGAAGAAAAATCTACTTTTCATATCTTGTGTTTTACTAATTAAGTCCGCATGAAACAAAGGAATGAAAAAGATGCTGTGAAAGGGGCTCTCTGAGAAATTCTGAAAGGAACGCAAAGTCTATCCATCTGACATTTACATTATTATCCCGAATGGTCAATGTTTTTCTGTAAATTTTAGCTGCTGAGCTGAAAATCAGGGCAGCCTTCGAGGACTGGCTCAATTAGGTGAGGGCAGCCTCAGAGACCATTAATCCAGACAGCACTGAAACATACTGGTAGTCCTTTCAGCCTTCATTTACAAGACTGCTTTTTTTTTTAATAAAAAAGTAAGTCATTAACTCTATCAAGATGAGAGATGTGTGTCTCTTCCGGCTAGTCCTTGCTTTGGACTGATTTGGGAGATGGATGGTGGTGGACCGGCTGGGTCTCCCCTGCAGGCCTGCCCCTGTGCGATGCTGAGTTGGGCCTGGAGGATTCCCAGGCCCGGCCTCCCAGGGCTCTGGGCTCTCAGCCTCCGAGGGCGCTTGCTCTGCAGGCGATGGTGGGAGGTTGCCCTCACCGACTCTGGGCGTTCAACACGTGTCCAACAAAAGCACATGGCAGCTTGTCCTGGCCCGTGGACAATGAGTATGTATGGTGTGGACTCTGTCCTGGCCTCCGTCTCCAGGAGCCTCTGCCTGGTTTTCTAATAATATGGATGTAAAGCAAGGTCCTCGATGCCAGCCCCCGGTAGGCAGTAAAATGAGCTCTACTGTGAGCATTCCTCTAACTGGAGGCAGCCTTGTCCTGAAGAGCATGTCTGGCATTAAATGCCTTACTGAATAGAACTGCAAGGTTTATTTAATTTCCATGCGATTTCCTTTTGAACGAGAGGACGGGATGACAGATGCTAGAGGGAGCGCTCTCAGGACATTCCTATGAATAACCGGCTACAGTGCAGCTTCAGTGGGTAAGCAGCTCTGCTTCGTGTGCACCACCCTGCCTCAGGCTGTGCTTCTGTAAATGGGAAGGAATCAGCACAGCAATGGGTTTATGTCCTGGGAAGGACACATCAGAGGCCATCTGAAAAGCCAGTTGGGGGGCATCCCGGCTGTGCAATGTGCACCAGTGGAAAACGCCGTGACATTTTGTGATGATGTATTTTAATGCCTAGATATGGAGCTCTTCTTTTATGTTAGGGGACACATCTTACAACCCATGGACATGTGGTCAGTGCCGCTTCTTACATGGGCCCACGGAGCCGGTTTCTCTGGCGGTGAATAGAAAAGACAAGGCCAGGAGCACAAAGGGGACAGGTCGGGTCCAGGGCCCTCGATGCTCAGATCAACGGGAGCAGCTGTTTCTACCTGAGAAGGGCTTCTGCCTGAAAGTCACCTTCACGAGCTTAGGAGTGTCTCTTTTGCTCTTTGTTTTGTTGTGCTTGCTTGGGTGTTTTTTTTTTTTCATTTTGTTTTTTAGAATTTGCCTGACGTGTGCATGTCAGCTCTAATGTAAATACTGTTTAAAATATTTTATTGTGATGTGGCCATCACCATTCTTAAATGTCTATACAAGACAGATTTTCAACCAGATAGTAATATCTACAACCAAAAGTTATTTTCTCTTGAATTCTTTTTTTTTCCTTTTTTTTTTTTCTCTTAAATTCTTAATCTCAGGCAAACCCAGAGATGAAGCAAAATCAGGAATATTTTTGTCTTGAAAATATCCATAGGGTGGCTCATGTGGGCTTTCAGATATTTGTCCATCATTTTCTTTCTCCAATTGTTTTTACCGACAGTGTCTTTGGAATAGAAAAGGATATGTATATAACCAAGCATCTCATTTAATGCAACATTGCACCCTTAACCGTCCACAGGAACTTAAAATAGCGGTGTTGCTATTGGTGGTGGTAACTGTCAGGAAGGCAGGCGGGGCGCTAGGTGACTGGCATTCTTTCCGACCCCACTCTGCTCCCCAGCAGCCTGAGTGCTGCCGCCAGAGTGGGAGCCTCTCTGAAAGGGAGCTGAGAGGCCGTTTCCATGGAAACCCAGTCACTCTCTTCTGCCGTTTCCAAATCCAGGCTGTGCAGCACGAGCTGCCGTCTGGTTCTGTCCACGGGGGGTGCTGATGCTCCCACACGCACTTCCCTTCGTGGAAATGGCATGCTCCCGCAGGGGCACATGTGCATCACATGTTTGCAAATGGATTTCACACCACTCCCATTGTCGAGGACCCTGGAGCCGACTCTTTTGTTAGATGAGCAGCCACTTCCCCATCCGTCCACTTCAGAACGTTGTATGTTTTAAATGCTGAGAACTCTTAAAGCTAGGAAATCTGTATGTTCAGTAACATAATAATGAATACCAAGAGCGGTTAGAAGGAGGAACCGTTGAAAAACCATTCTGGGCTGCCTCGTGTGGTCTAGAAGCACCACCTAAAGATGGAAAGGCTGAATTACTACCCAGAAAACCAGGGGCTGGTTCTTTCAGGGAGACACAGCCAGTGTTTCTAGCATGTCTCTGCTCTGGACGCTGGTGTTGGGAATTGAGGAGGCTGAGGGCGGCCTGGACTCGGGGTTCACAGGAGCCTGTGCAGGAGGGAGGGCAGAGAGGCGTCTCACCAGGAGGGGAGAGCATCAGGCCCAGGAGGACGGTGAACCCTGCCAGGTCAAACGGTTTCCCCACATTCCTTCACACGGCCAGCAGGTGGCACACCTGGGATGTTCACCCCACCAGCCCAACACAAAACCCTGGAAATGAAAACAAACCTTTTGAGAGAGAAAGGCCTCTTTCCTGTGATTTCTTTTTTCTTTTTCAATACCGTGAAAGCTCTAAAAATGAGCTAAATCAATATAGCTTTATTTTCATAATGAAAAGGGACATTTTTTAAAACGTTCTTTTTAACTGAAACTAGTTTTATTTTAAAATTAAGAGCATAGCACGCGTCTAACTGCGTTGGTGTAGCCTTGAGCACCACACCTGCCATTTGCAGTGAGCCTGGTCACACAGATGCTTGTGCTTGCAGCCTGAACCTGAGTGACGATTATTTAGTGACCTTCAGTGCAGCCCTCCATACATGTAATTAATCTCCTCACAGTGCACACGTAATGATGTTCCAGTAATTTTAAAAAACAAAGCCCTACTCTAAAGACTAATCAATGCATTAAACAAAATGAAGCCCACACAGTGTCTCCCCACCCCCAAGCTAGCAGCTGTGAGCTGTGTTTCTGCGGAAACCTGATGTTTTGAAAGTAGCTCTGGTTCTCCAGCCGCCCATCCCACCCTGGAAACGCAGCAAGAGTCATCAATTCTGTTATTCTACCCTCCCAGAGGATTATTAACCCAGCGTTCTTGAGCTTTTCAAGATACAAATTGGGAAAGTGTTATTAATTACTTTTTTCAAAAGGCATATTCCTTTATAACGAGCACATATAAACCAGGCCATAGAAGTATTTGGCAGGACATTAAGTTACCACAGGCACTGGTTAAAACACCTATTTTCTTATCAAACAGTGGATTATACATTCATAAATGACATTTAAGCATGTAAAACTACCACAGAAACTTCTATAGGCAGTGAAATAGGATTTTCACTCACTTATTTGGCTATAATACCTCACTTTAAATTTGAGTGGAAGAACCGACTTCCTTCCGCCCCAACCAAAAAGAACATCTCAAAAATGTTTAGCCATATTAAAATAAATGTTCCCTATGTACTTGATTTAGAAAGTTTCAGAATCTTTTTCTCAATTAAAAAGTAATACTAAGTATATATTAGTGGCTGGTAGGAAAAATTCGTTTCATGATACAGTTTTAATACAGACACTTGCACCAAGATTAGCTTCTCTTGGAAAGAATGATTTTTGCTGCTTTCAAACATGCTTCCATATGTGAGTGTACGGGTTTGGAGTTTACCCCCATAAGGTGCCATTTGAAAAATCAGCTAGTTAGGTTCAGTCTTTAGTTTATTTTTTGGACAGTACTGACTTAGCAACTGACTGAAGTGTCTCATGATCAAACTTTAAATGTGTATAAACAGCTGTCACTTTAACAAAATCAGGTCTGACGACTGGATTTGGAGTTGTTGCTCATGATATTCAGAGACTATCGTCACTGTCCCTCGTCACTGTTCTGCCTCAGATTCCTCTTTCAAAGACCCCAGTTCCCCTTAGGCTCAAGGGCGGTGAAAGGAGCACCCGAAGAACACTCCAGTCTTCCTCACACGGGACCTTCTCATTCTCCCTGGGAGCAGGTCATAAATGAGACTTCTCCTCTAACATAATAGGAAACATCAACTTCTATGCCCTGAGATCTGGAGTTCTGTTCCCTTTCTAAGGACTAAAGAAGAATACTGAAAACCATTTACACATCGAAGTGTCCAAGTATGACACTGAGACACTTAAAGTGAGGCCAGTTTCATGTATTTCCACTCTAATCCCCGACGTTGCCCTCTGGTCTCGAGAAAGCCCCCATGTAAGCAAGTGCTTTGCTGGCCCGGCCTCAGCCCCCAGTGTCCACAGTGACTTTCTGAGTGGAAATTGAAAATCTCTAGGAGCAGTAGACGTGTGGTAAATATTTTTAAATTGTGATTCTTGACCTTGACAAGAATTCAGGTGCTCACTGAGGCGGGACGCGGCCTGGAGGGTGCGCGATTCTTCCTCCCAGGGTGATATTGGGCACTAAGTTGCTTTATCCTTGTCATTTTTGGAGAGTTACAGATGCAATAGAAATAAGGAGGATTTTTTTTTCTTAATTTTTACATTCATGGTGGGTGCAAATGCAACTGAGACAGCTCAGAGTGAAAATGTGTGTGCAGTGCTCCCTCATTATTCTTGAGACGACCTCGTTAAGTTATATGGAGGGCAATATCATTATAAAGCTCTTTTTATAAAAAATTGTCGGATTAGAGAAATGTTAAGACCTAAATAAGAAACAGGATGGGGCCACCTAGACAGGCTTCAGCAGATGAGTGTATGTGCCCACGAGCTGTGCAGGGCCTCTCCACAGGCTGACCTGGTGGATCTAAACTGATCTATGTTCTACTCATGTCAATCAAGAAGAGCAACTCTTTCAAGGTGTATCAAACCTGCCTGAGTGCATGGTGGTCATCTGAGACTGGTGGCCTGTATTCCCATGGCCCACATACTGGCTGCTGCCCTCACTGCTCCCTGGGGACACTCAGGCTGGCCGCAGCCCCGGCCAGTCCATATAAGGGGCACCTTTGTAGTGCTGGGGTCTGAGTTCAGACTAAGACCATTCCCTGAGACCTCGGTGCACGCCTCTTCATGTGTGAGCCTGGCTCGTGTGTGGGCTAGTGTGGTAACAAGCCTGTGGTTCCCGGCCCTGAGAACGAGGAAAGAAAAGGCGGGCTGTTTGGAGGGAATACAGATTCTAGAGTGAGCAGCCTTGGGACCAAAAGCACAGCGTCTGCTCCAGAGACTGTGGGGTGCTGAGCAGCCACGAAGCTCCCAGGGGTCTGGAAGGTGTGTGTGTGGCCGAGGCCGCTTCCAGCTCCACCAGGGAGCTTCCTGCTCCACTCAGCCTCTTTCACGTAGGCGGTTAAGCAATAGAGTTAGTTTGCTTTTGGGGTTAAAAAAAGTTAATTGTTCAGGGAATTTTATTTCTTTCTATGTTAACACAATTTGCATTTTTGATTGTAGGTGCCCCACGCCTGGCTGTGACGGTTCTGGACATATCACCGGCAATTATGCTTCTCATCGGAGGTATGTGGAGATGCTACTCTTCTTCCAAAATGCTCTTTCTCACTGAAATGATGGGAACAGCTTCAGGCACCAAGGCTTGCACAGTTTGACACCATGGGCAAAATTCAGGATCTAAAGACTCTTAGTGCCAGAAGCAGTGGTGTCTTCACTGGAGCTTCACTTAGAAAGCAGCCCCTCCATTTCCAGGGCCCCCAGCTCCTTTCAGGATCTCTCACGTGCAGTGCACGGGGCCCCGCTGAGAAACAGTCCTAGTCACCCAGCAGCGCTTCTTTCTAAATTGGAAGAGTAAAGGAAAGAGAATAGTATCTGCTATAGGAGCCCTGAGAGCAGCCATCAGGAGGCACACATTCTAATACCTTGAGAGCTGGTCTCTTAAATATTAAGACTGGACCACAGAGCTGCACAGTTATCCTCAGCAGGCATCAGTAGAGCTCAGAGCTGCGGAAGTGCTTATGTCACAGTCTAGGCACTGTCACTCCCAAGGAGAGGGTAGTGTCTAAAACATAATACAGAGATTTGGTCATGTGAGATAACAAAATTTCTATCCTACTTGACTTTCAGTAAATACTGAATGAACACGGATTTAGGACAGGCACTATTTAGCTGAGAATTGAAAGAAATGCTAGAACTATTAGAGAACAAGTTTGCAGTTGTTAAAGACGGTCCGTGAGGACTGTTCGCGGGGGAGTAGGCATGGCAGGGGCACAGGGACTGTGCAGTGAGCCCCGGCAGTGGGGAGACTACACTCGATCCCAACCCTAATGAGGCCAGGTGGGAATTTACAACCAACGAGTTGGACCAAGGTTGGGGTCAGTGGATGGAGAAGTCCCCACGGGAAGCATCAAGGAGAAGGGATTTCTGGCCAAATGGACTTGATGGGGTCACTGCTGACGGCCGGCAAGGGTGGTAGGATATCCAAGGACTCAGACACTGAAGGTGGGGCATTTTTCTTAAACTGACTTAGAAGGATTCTTGCTCACGCTGGATCCTACAAGGACAGAGAGGGAAGCCAAGGTCAGGCTCATTCTAGTGAAGGACTCAGAGGCGCTCAACTGAAGTTTTGGTCAAGAAAAAAGCCCTTGTGAATATATGGTCCACACAAAGCTGAATCCACTACACACAATAAATGTTTAAGTCACGTTAGGTGGACCAACAGCAAATGCCAAGGTAAGGACAAGAATATTTCTGAAAGACTGATCTAAAGAAAGTCTCTCAGTGTGGGAAACAGTCCTGCATCTATCAAATAAATAAACCAAGCTGTAAGACAGCTGCTGCCTTTCATCTCTCTAAGTTTCAGATTATAAAGTAGGCAGTCCAGAAGCAGGTGAGGCCTCCTGCTGTTAACATATTGCTTGCAAGAAAAAAGAAAGAGAGAAAAGAAGGAAGGGAAGGAAAGAAAAGGGGAAAAGAGGGGAGGGGAGGAAAAGGAATCGAGGTAGAGGAGAAGAGGGGAAGGGGAGGGAGGAAAGAGAGGGAGGGGAGGAGGGAGACAGGAGAGGGAGGGGAGTGGGAGGAAAGGACAGAGGGAGTGGGAGAGAGAAAGGAAGCTAGGAGAGTTAAAGAGAGTGTCAGCAATTGATAATGGCCCCCACCCAGGGCAAGGTTGCCTGCAGAGTAGCTGTGTGAAACCCGCGGTCCGTCCCTGAGTGACCAGATCCCTGTCGTCAGAGTGGGGGACCTCACCTGACTAGCTGGCATTTGGATTAGAAGCAGAACTCAAAGGCTAATTGTTTTGTCATTAAAATCTCACTGAGAGTGATTTGCTCCTGTGCTCACATGCCAGACATTTGGGAGCTGTGTTTAAACAGCAGGTGTCTATGAAAAGCGCAAATTGTGGATGCCACCAAGGAAACATGAAGTATGTAACTTCTTCAGACTCAGTGCAAACACCTCATGCTCCTGACCCGGATTCCTCAGCCTCTGCAGTGCTGGTTGTGGGGGCAGATGGCCGTTTGCCATGGGGACCATCCTCTGACTGTGGGACCTGTGCGGCATCCCTGAGCCTCACTCACCAGGTGCCAGTAGCATCCACCCGTTCATGACTACCAAAGATGCCCGCAGTCACTGCTGAGTTCCCCTTGGGACACCACTGCCACAACTAGATCACCGGTTTAGAGTAAATCAAAATGTTTTAACACTCCAATTCAATATATGTAGACAAGCACATTCCAAGCTAGACTTTATTCCATCTTAGAAAAGCAATGTCTCGGTCCCCTCGCGCGGCCAGAGCTTCCAGTATGGCCTAATGTCAGCGCCTCTGGAAGGTGAACACTTCCTGGTCCTTTTGTGTCCAAATCTCTGTTTTTCTACTGTTTTTTTTGGTGGGGCGTAGGCATCGTGTAAATTTAGTCGTAACGTGGTTTGCACATTTTATTCGTTTTACGCCCGTTAAGTATTAACACTGCCCAGACCCAGATGAAAATCTAACCTGAGCTTGAATGTAAGCTGCCGTCTGTTCCTGGAGTGAACGGTCCGGTCTGTCCACTGAGACGGAAAGTAGATGTGCTTTTGTGTTGGGCAGATCTGAGAACCAGAAGGAGCCCTCTTGGGTTCCAGCGTGTCGAAGGTAGAGGACCTTGTGACACGGCTGGTTCTGGCAACAGCTTCCCTAGCATCGGCGTCTGAGCGTGCTGACACAGGCATCCCAAGCAGAAGTGCTGCCTTCAGCTGACACTTGTCACGTGAAGTCACTGCGAAGGAAGGATGGAGGCCACCGTGAAGCCAGCGCAGTTCTGTGTCAGACGCCAACCAGCAAGCAGGGAAGCTCGTCCAGGACTGTTGGCACTTGGTCGCCAGAAACCCAAGTGGGAGGAACTTCTTTTCATTTTAATCTCCTGTTTCCCAGGAACAGAAACATAAGGTTATGTACATGCAACGGTGGAGAAAATGTCACTGAGACAATGATTCACCGGCGTTGTCCCCTCACATGTGCCACAGTTCAAGGTAGTTGTGTGGGTTCAAGGCATCCTCCTCCCACATTGGGGTCTGTCATGAGAGCTGAAGTCACAAAACAACGATCCTGAAGGTTTTCAGGACACAGATCCGCCCGCGCACCTGTGGTGTCTGGAATTCTCCCTCCTGCTCCAGGACAGACGCAAGCACTCCAATTCTGTCTGCAGTCACAGAGTGTTGCCAGCCCCCTCCTGAGAGAAAAGCAAGGCCGAGCCCCGGCCTTCTCCTGGGCCTGTTCTGGGAACTCAGGCAAGGAGCTGTCCTCCACCATCTCCACAGCCGTGCTGAGCATTCGCAATTTCATTCACTTTTGGATTTGAGGAAACTGAGGGGCCAAGAGATTAAGCAGCAGAGCTGCGCTGGAGCCCGCGTCGTCTGGCTCCGAGTCCCATCTCCCGGCAGCCCACGTGCCTAGGATGGCCTGGAGGAAGCGTGTGTGCTAAACCGCCTGGAGAAGGTGGGGGTTGCACCTGCCTCTTGGCCATGGTGTTTTCCGGCCTCCACATGGCATCTGAAATGTCCCTAAGTCCATTTCAACAGATGTTCCTTGGTTGTGATGCTCTATCAAAGAATCCTCCGTCCACCGCTTTGCCGATTCTCCATTGTCAGTAAACAGAGGGAGGCCCTGTCGACCATGTGCCTACAAAGGCATCCACCTCATTCACAGTCATCCAGGGGCCCCTCTTTGCACACTTGTCTTAAAACAAACAGAAGTGTTTCTTGAGTATATCCTCAAAATCCTGTTTTCCAAGCACCTTTACTCTGTTATCCAGCTCTCCCAGGCCCTCTCCTTCACCCACAGCCCCGCAGCAGGGTCTCACCAGGCAGGCTTGCAGAGGGCTGCTCCCCGTTCTCTCTGTCCAGCCATCCCACGTGCCTTTCCGTGGGATCAGACAAGAGCAAGGGCTCCAAGAGCCCTGAAGTTGTTCCAGTGCAGAAGCCAAGGCCACATTTTCCACAGAGGATGATGCACCAGGAATTCGATTCCCACGAACACCCTGTGCCCCCTATGGTTCCAGAATGGCCTCTAATCACAAAAGAGCATTCGCTGGGCGCCTGCTGTGTGCCAGAAATTACAGCAAGCATTTCACATATATAATCTCACCATCAGCTGCGATGATTGGAACCCTGACTGCGAGTGAAGACGCGGGCACGGAGATGCTCAGCTGCCCGTCCCGTCAGCGCCCGCGCTCACCCGGAGCACTTGCACTCTGCTGTTTTACAATAACGTGCAAAATCAAAGCCTCCAGGAGTGCAAACAGCCGGACGGTGTCTACCTACGCCGCCCCCATGCCATGGGGACTTTAAACAGGAATCCCAAAGGCCTCACCTGCTGTGAAATGAGGCATCACCAGGTCCTAAGGCAGACAGTGAAGAAACAGGCTCAACATCATGCAGAAGAGCCAGGAGCAAGTCGGCCTTGGAGGGTCTCGTGTCCCGCTGCCAAAATCTGGAGAGGCGGCTCCTCACCAGGGAGCCTTGGGAACCTTTTAAGGCAGTGCCGGTCCAACCCATCAGATCTGCTCTCACAGTGGGGGTAAAGCTGTACAGTCAGAGGGCCAGGAAGGCACAGGAGCCACCCTCACACAGGCCACAGAGCTGCTTCGCTGGAGGTCAGTGCAGTCTATGCTCTCCCCTGGGCTCTGGGCCCAACATCCACCCTAGCACCACTTTGACCTGGAGGCCCCAAGGTACACTGCCCTTGACCACAGGTCTCCCGCTATCCCAAATCCTCCGGTTCCCCTAATCCTGCGCTCACCTGTGGTTTGCTCTTGCTTGCTGGAGCTGTCCATGTGCTCACCCCAGCCTTTCCCTGCCCCAGAGAACACGGGGCTCTGAAGTGTTTATAGCGTCTCCAACATTTATAAACTTCCAGGTAAAGATGTAAACATACAAAGAGCCCCGGTGAATAGTGGAAAACTGTTTCTGTCTAGGAAATTGTTAATCATTTAAACGTAATCCCCAATGTCAACGTGGAATTCCAGAAACCTAGGAAACTAGCAAATGTCTATTTGAGTACATCAGCTGTCCCTGAGGTCAAGACATAAAGGCGAACCATCCTGGCACACTCTAGTATGTTCCTGCACGTTCAAGGGAAACAGAGACGGGACCCAGGGCCTTGGGGCCTCCAAGCCAGGATGTCACTAGGGTAGGAATCCAACCTGAAAGATACTTTTCAAATGTGTATGTACTTATCAAAACCTAAAGATAATGAGTAAGTCATGTCTTAATTCTAACCAGGTGGGTGGGTCGGAGCAGAGGAGAGAGGAGGTAATGCTGAGCCACAGGGTAATGGATGGTGAGGGTCTCCAGGAGGTTGTGTGGAGCTGAGCCACAGGGTGACGGATGGTGAGGGTCTCCAGGAGGTTGTGTGGAGCTGAACCACAGGGTGACAGATGGTGAGGGTCTCCAGGAGGTTGTGTGGAGCTGAACCACAGGGTGACAGATGGTGAGGGTCTCCAGGAGGTTGTGTGGAGCTGAGCCACAGGGTGATGGATGGTGAGGGTCTCCAGGAGGTTGTGTGGAGCTGAACCACAGGGTAATGGATGGTGAGGATCTCCAGGAGGTTGGATGGAGCTGAGCCACAGGGTGATGGATGGTGAGGGTCTCCAGGAGGTTGTGTGGAGCTGAGCCACAGGGTGACAGATGGTGAGGGTCTCCAGGAGGTTGGATGGGAGCTGAGCCACAGGGTGACGGGTGGTGAGGGTCTCCAGGAGGTTGTGTGGAGCTGAACCACAGGGTGACAGATGGTGAGGGTCTCCAGGAGGTTGTGTGGAGCTGAGCCACAGGGTGATGGATGGTGAGGGTCTCCAGGAGGTTGTGTGGAGCTGAACCACAGGGTAATGGATGGTGAGGGTCTCCAGGAGGTTGGATGGAGCTGAGCCACAGGGTGATGGATGGTGAGGGTCTCCAGGAGGTTGTGTGGAGCTGAACCACAGGGTGACAGATGGTGAGGGTCTCCAGGAAGTTGTGTGGAGCTGAACCACAGGGTGACAGATGGTGAGGGTCTCCAGGAGGTTGGATGGGAGCTGAGCCACAGGGTGATGGATGGTGAGGGTCTCCAGGAGGTTGGATGGAGCTGAGCCACAGGGTGATGGATGGTGAGGGTCTCCAGGAGGTTGTGTGGAGCTGAACCACAGGGTGACGGGTGGTGAGGGTCTCCAGGAGGTTGTGTGGAGCTGAACCACAGGGTGACGGATGGTGAGGGTCTCCAGGAGGTTGTGTGGAGCTGAGCCACAGGTGACAGATGGTGAGGGTCTCCAGGAGGTTGTGTGGAGCTGAGCCACAGGTGACGGATGGTGAGGGTCTCCAGGAGGTTGTGTGGAGCTGAGACACAGGGTGACAGATGGTGAGGGTCTCCAGGAGGTTGGATGGGAGCTGAGCCACAGGGTGACGGGTGGTGAGGGTCTCCAGGAGGTTGTGTGGAGCTGAACCACAGGGTGACAGATGGTGAGGGTCTCCAGGAGGTTGTGTGGAGCTGAGCCACAGGGTGATGGATGGTGAGGGTCTCCAGGAGGTTGTGTGGAGCTGAACCACAGGGTAATGGATGGTGAGGGTCTCCAGGAGGTTGGATGGAGCTGAGCCACAGGGTGACGGATGGTGAGGGTCTCCAGGAGGTTGTGTGGAGCTGAACCACAGGGTGACAGATGGTGAGGGTCTCCAGGAGGTTGTGTGGAGCTGAACCACAGGGTGACAGATGGTGAGGGTCTCCAGGAAGTTGTGTGGAGCTGAACCACAGGGTGACAGATGGTGAGGGTCTCCAGGAGGTTGGATGGGAGCTGAGCCACAGGGTGATGGATGGTGAGGGTCTCCAGGAGGTTGGATGGGAGCTGAACCACAGGGTGACGGATGGTGAGGGTCTCCAGGAGGTTGTGTGGAGCTGAACCACAGGGTGACAGATGGTGAGGGTCTCCAGGAGGTTGGATGGAGCTGAGCCACAGGGTGACGGATAGTGAGGGTCTCCAGGAGGTTGTGTGGAGCTGAACCACAGGTGACAGGTGGTGAGGGCCTCCAGGAGGTTGTGTGGAGCTGAGCCACAGGGTGACGGATGGTGAGGGTCTCCAGGAGGTTGTGTGGAGCTGAGCCACAGGTGACAGATGGTGAGGGCCTCCAGGAGGTTGTGTGGAGCTTAGCCACAGTGTGATGGATGGTGAGGGTCTCCAGGAGGTTGTGTGGAGCTGAGCCACAGGGTGATGGATGGTGAGGGTCTCCAGGAGGTTGGATGGGAGCTGAACCACAGGGTGACGGATGGTGAGGGTCTCCAGGAGGTTGTGTGGAGCTGAACCACAGGGTGACAGATGGTGAGGGTCTCCAGGAGGTTGGATGGAGCTGAGCCACAGGGTGACGGATAGTGAGGGTCTCCAGGAGGTTGTGTGGAGCTGAACCACAGGTGACAGGTGGTGAGGGCCTCCAGGAGGTTGTGTGGAGCTGAGCCACAGGGTGACGGATGGTGAGGGTCTCCAGGAGGTTGTGTGGAGCTGAGCCACAGGTGACAGATGGTGAGGGCCTCCAGGAGGTTGTGTGGAGCTGAGACACAGGGTGATGGATGGTGAGGGTCTCCAGGAGGTTGTATGGAGAATGATATTCTAAGCAAAGGAACAGCATTAGAGAACATGTAACAACACCAACATCAACGCACATTTGGCAGTGAGTAGTTCAGCTTGGTATATAGTTCAGCTGCAAGTCTAAGCCTGTGGAAGTGGCTGCAAGTGAAACTTGTTTTAGGAGTTCTGTTGAATTCCTTATAAGAGGTTAAACTTTATTTGCTAGGAAATGGGTAATTACCCAAATGCAGGCTTGGTGTTTAGCCTAGAGAGCAGTACTGGAAGCGCACTTGGGAGATGACGGTGACAGCTGGGAGAAGGGCTGCTGCAGGTGATGAGAACAGTGATGGGGTAGTGACCAGCAGGCCGCAGCGGGTGAGGCCCTAGGGAAGAAGTCAGGTGCTAAAAAGGGAGGGGCTGGGATGCACCAAGAACCCCATCCACGTCGTCATCCGCAGAAAGAAGCCAGCCAGGAGAGGTGGGTTTTACATTCTGTCCAGACACATCAACACTGGGATTCTTAGGGTATATCCAGGTGAGCAAAGCAGGAAGGGTGAGAGGAGAAAGGCAGCTTTCAGAGTCGCCAGCAGATGAGCTGTTCCAACTTATTCACGAAGAGAAAACGAGACTTTTAAAAATGGAAGGTGGTGGCCAGGTGCAGTGGCAGCCCACGCCTGTGATGCCAGCACTGTGGAAGTCTGAGGCAGGCAGATTGCATGAGGCCAGGAGTTTGAGACCAGCCTGGCCAGCATGACGAAACCTCCTCTCTACTACAAATACAAAAACTATCCAGGCCTGGTTGTGCAAGTCTGTAGTCCCAGCTACTCAGGGGGCCGAGGCGGGAGAACTGTTTGAACCTGGGAGGCAGAGGCTTCAGTGAGCCAAGATCTCGCCACTGCACTCCAGCCTGGGCCACAGAGCAAGAGACAGTCTCCAAAACAAAAAGGAAGATGAATCCAAATCCTATCCTAAGAAATGAACTCCGGATGTGAGCCCTGAGCAGAGCATGGAGCCATAGCTCCAAGACGCCCAGGAAAGGAGGGACTATTCCCTTCCCTCCAGGGCTCCGGAAGAGCCTGCAAATGAATCTCTGTGTTTCTAAACATTGGAAGGAGAAGACAAGGTCAGGTGACTTTTTGTTAGGTTCAGATCTGGGCTCTACAGCAGGGATCCCAGTGCAGGTAAAGGTGAGAGTCAGGATCTAAGATCACCGAGCTCCTTCCCGGTGCCAAGCATCGTACATATCTCGTTATCACTTTCAGTGTTCACAGCCGATGACGCAGGCGTTTCTGCCCCAAAATACAGACAAGGAAACCGAGGCCCAGATGCTGGGGCCGGTCTGCACAGCCCATATGCCATCGCCTCTTCCTTCTCTCCCTCGGCTACCTCTGGGAGAAGTGGCCATTCAGATCCTTCTCCAAATAGTCATTCTGTAGAGAATCTCCACTCTGGGGGCTGTAGCAAGTACTGGCTTTCCATTCTACATTGTAAGCTGAAAAGGGGAGTTTTAAATACTGAAGAAGTTCTAATTCCATTGCTCCTAGAGTTCTAGTGCTTAGTTGGTGGGTAGGGAAATGTTCCCTTGTTTTCATCAAGCCTGAAAAGTAGCAAGAAGTAAGCAGCATAAAGTCCCAGCCACACATTAAGACGCTGCCGTGAGAACAGGGCACCTCGGGGGGCCCTGGATTCATGTGGATATTCAGTGCTGAAGGGGAAGCGATGCCCTGCTATCCTGGGGATGGGAGGGAGGCCCTGGGCTATGGCAGGTGGAAGAGAGGACCCCGTGGGGCACAGGCGCTGAGCTGCTTACCAAGTGAGTTGGGGCTCATAAAGACCATGCCCCTCCATGTGCAGGCTTCTCACAGGTGCCCTGGCCAGCACCCTACAAGAGACCACTGGGTCTCCTCTCACTGACAGACATGGCTTTCAGATAAGTGCTCCGGAGCCCCAGAGCAGGCATTTGAGGAGTCTAGACCGGCCCCAGGGCCAAGGCCAAGGCTTCCTGGAGGATATCGCATTGTCAGAGCCAAACCTTGTTGTTGCAGATTTTTTCTGTTTGGTTTAGTTCTGCTGTCAGCCCAGGCCTGCATGGTGGCCCAGAGCTGTCCCTGGCTCGCAAGTCCATGGGGAGTGACTCAGGGACAGGGCAGGGAGCAGGGCCTGAGGGAGTCTGGCCTCTGTGGCGGGGTCAGGGGCTCAGCTTCCCCCACATCAATTCCGTATCTCCCAAGATGGGATCCTGGATAGGACACCATAATTCTCCCTAGGAAGGACATCATAATTCTCCCTGGGTAGGACATTATAGTAATTCTTCCTGGGTAGGATATAATAATTTTCCCTGGGTAGGGCACCATAATTCTCCCTGGGTAGGACATTATAGTAATTCTCCCTGGGTAGGACACCATAGTAATTCTCTCTGGGTAGGATACCGTAATTCTCCCTGGGTAGGACATTATAGTAATTCTCCCTGGGTAGGACACCATAGTAATTCTCTCTGGGTAGGATACCGTAATTCTCCCTGGGTAGGACATGATAATTCTCCCTGGGTAGGACACTATAGTAATTCTCCCTGGGCAGGATACCGTAATTCTCCCTGGGTAGGACATGATAATTCTCCCTGGGTAGGACACCTTAATTCTCCCTGGGCAGGATACCGTAATTCTCCCTGGGTAGGACACAGTAGTATTTTTCTCTGGATAGAATACCATAATTGTCCTCTTGGTTCCTCTTTCCTTCATTCATGCGTTGATTTACCCACTCTGTGCAAGGCTTTGAGCTAGGAACTGGGGAACCGCGGATGAACACTTGCATGGTTTATACTCCCAGGAACCCCCTCTCAGAGGAGCCTGTAGAGAAGACAACTGTGTGAGCCCTGCAGCGGCCATACTATGAGGACAGCCAGGCCCAGGCCTCTTGCAGGATGCAGAGGCAGGCAGAGGCCATGCAGCTGGATGCGAGCCACAGACAAGGCAGGGACATCGGTCAGCCTAGAGGATGGCAGCAAGGCTTGCAGGAAGAGCCCAGAGAGGACAGAGGGGCTGTGGCTGGAGAGGGGCCTGTGTGGCGGCGGGGCCAGGCCTCGAGGAGCTGAGGAGCCACGTGGAGGAACTTGGGCCACCCACCGAGGAAGTGAAGAGCCCTGAGTGACACTAAAGCACTGGCCTGGAGGCGTTCCCAGCCTGGGCCGGCCTGTTCTAACACTGCCTGGAAGAGAAGGTGGACGGACAGACAAACAAGGAGAGGCCTTGGGTGTGACATCATCCATGGAAACTTCGGGAAGCAAAACCCAGCACAAGGGCAAGAACACATTCAGTCTGCTGGCCTGGGGCTTTGGGTTGGTGATGTGGGTGATGAGTCTAATTATGGAAGATCCAAGCAGTTGTGCAGCCATCAGTGGGGTGCAGGGGTGGCCCTGAAGTCACCCCACACTGGCCACAGAGCCCCAGTGACCTACAGGAGGGTCGGGAGCCAGAGGCTGGGACAGGGGCAGAGGAGGATGGGGAGGAACAGGGAAAGGTCGGGAAAGCACAGGTGGGCCCCTCTTCCCAGATTCCCTCCTGTAAGAGGGCAGAGAGAAGAAAGGCCCCAGCAGGCAGCAAGCTCGGGCGCCCTGGCCTCACCTCTTGTTTCCTCTTCTTTCCTCTTCCCGTGAAAGAGATGGGGAAGGAGCGCAGAGACTCCTTGCGGGCACCAGGAGGTGGGGCAGCGGAGGGGCTGGGAGTGAAGGCGCTGTGGGGCCTGACAACCCCTTTCCTGCCCAGGTCTAAACCTGAACCCTTGGCCACCGCCTGTGCTCAGGTGCTGTCCCCACCTGAAGAGGAAGGAGGACCACCAAGGCTTGAGAGGCCAGACAGAGCCTCCCTTTAGGGGAGTGAGCACTTCCTCCTGGGAATCTGCATGTTTCCAAGAATCAGAACTGACCAGAAAAACTACCCTGGAGCTCACGAAAGCCAGGGAGAGCAGTGGCCTCCCGCCTGGACCCACCCGTGGCCGGCACCAGGGCTGTAACCTCCACAGGACCCAGTGGCACTGCCAGAGATTGCCCAATTTCTGGTTCTTCCTTTCCTTTCCAAAATTCCCATTTATTTTATATAGTCTTGTGTGTGGTGTGTATGAGTGTGTACTTTTCTGTTCCAGCTCAAAAAATTCCTCTAGAAACATGCCCAAAGCCTCTGTGCCCAAAAGGTTGAAAATTAAATAAAATAAGCGCGTCCAGCTCTCAGTCCTCCTTCCGCAGCACGTCCAGCTCTCAGTCCACCTTCCGCAGCACGTCCAGCTCTCAGTCCACCTTCCGCAGCACGTCCAGCTCTCAGTCCACCTTCCGCAGCACGTCCAGCTCTCAGTCCTCCTTCCGCAGCACAACCCGAAGTCTGGAATAAGTCGCTGTCTCCCAGCCCCAAGCCTGCGATGGAAGTGCCTGGGAAGCTGCTGGGAGAGACGGAGTCACCAAGGACGAGGCTGGAGGCTGTTTCCTTCTGTCATGTTCACCCACGACATGCAGGCGTCCATGTGCTCCCGCTGGGTCGCTCTCAACAAAACCTCCCTCAGCACCTTTCCTGGTGACTCCGACTGCTTCTGCCCCTCCCAGGGAACCAGGTTCTCTCCGGTTCACAGAGTCCTAGCCCACCCCAGTCTCCTAAATGTCTTGAAAGGGGCCTGAAGGTGCCTCAAGCCTTGGAGAGAACTCGGGAAGAACGCTCCTCCCTGAATTTTCACTTGGTACCCAGAAGCACAGGTTTCTGGGGAGAATCAGGTCACAGCCTCGTCGGTTAAGAAGGCAGCTGGAATCAGCGGTGTGGGGTTCAGTGCTTTCTGAAACGTGTTTCTTATTTAGCCTTTCAGGTTGCCCGAGAGCAAAGAAAAGCGGTATCAGGATAGCGCAGAGCAAAGAAGATAAGGAAGATCAAGAGCCCATCAGGTGAGAGCACCAGTGGGGTTGAGAGCCGTAGCTGGGCTGCCATGTGGGGACGCGGCGTTCAAGCACAGCAAGTGCACATCAATCAGAAAAAGAGACAGTGGGTCTTAGTGGACATTCTTTGAGATTTCAACAAATGCAAGGTCAGATAGCTGACACCCAAAGCAAAGCACATCTGCTGGATGGCTGAAAAGTTACAGGGGCTGTCCAGCAATAACCTGATATCCATCCATCTGAGGTTCCATGTAACCCAAATCCCACCCCCCAAAAACAACCACCCTCTCCTCTTGGTGGGAAAAGCAGCTGAATTCTTGGGGAATGGTCCTGAAGGTAGCATTTACCACCAGAAGTGGATTTTCACTGGAATTCTGGCCTGTAAAAAAGTTTAGGTTAACCTTGTCTTGTTCTAAGGCAGAGCTTGGGGCCACAGCGGACACTGGGCTTGGGGTCTGTGACAATTACCAGCTGTCAAAGGGGGTATTTGTTCCCATCTCACGCCAGCCATGCCTGGGCCTCAAACCCCACACAGTAAGCAACCTCACTCCACATCGCCAGAAAAAAATTTTAATTAAAACAAAATAAAAATAAATTAAAGCATAAAGTATTCAAATAAATTAAGATTTGTCAAAATAAATAGGTAGCGCAAACTCTGGGGAAGGCGAACTTTCCTGTTCATAAAAACAATGCAGGCAGACTCAGCGCTTGGGACACACGGAGCACTTAGCCAGCCCTGCCTGCTCCAGGCGCATCACTGTCCTGCTGTGTGTCTTGGTCCCGCCGGGCAGAGTTCCAGGAACACACCTTCACCGTGTCCCTGTGCCGGCCAACTCCAGGAGCCTTCGTGAGACGTCTCTGCAGCTCAGGATCTTCTCTAGCTGGAAGGGAATGTTAAGGCCTCCAGACGACATGGCCAGACAAATAAATGTTTTCTAGCTCTTGAGAAAAGCACGAAATGGCCTCTTTAAAAATCATCCCACCACATCTTACTGACTGCATTTTTTCCACCCGAAAAGCGGAGGTTCTGTCCCAAAGCGGTGTCTTCTAAACCCACGCTTGTGAGGCTGCAGGCGCCTGCGTGCTCTTCGGCGTGTGGACCCCTCATTCCTCACTCCTCACATTCACTTTGCTCCAGAAAATTCCTTCCGTCCACGTGGCTCAGGCCTTCTGCGCAGGTGAATAGTTCAGCCTGCCACTAGGTGGTGCCTTTCGGTGATTTTTCTTCCTTTCTTCGTTTCCTTTTGCCCAGCCAGGAGAGTATGGTTGTTCTTTCTTCCTTCATGCTGGGTTATTCTGACTGTGTTGCAGCGTCCACCAGCCGACAGTGGCCAGACAATCACGTGTGTCCCCTCTGCTGCCCTGCAGGTGTCCCGTCCCCGGGTGCGACGGCCAGGGCCACATCACCGGGAAGTACGCGTCCCACCGCAGCGCCTCTGGGTGCCCACTGGCAGCCAAGAGGCAGAAGGACGGGTACCTGAATGGCTCCCAGTTCTCCTGGAAGTCGGTCAAGACGGAAGGCATGTCCTGCCCCACGCCAGGGTGCGACGGCTCGGGCCACGTCAGCGGCAGCTTCCTCACACACCGCAGGTGAGGTCGCGTCCGTGCCCCTGGCTGGGGTGGTGCTGCCGGGAGCCGACTGGCACAGCTGGTTACGACAGAGCAGGTGTCAGCTTCTCCCATCACTGAGTGTAGAGAGAAAAGCCTGGAAACTATCAGACCAACCCAGGAAATGCGAAGGTCTGGGGAGAGCGTTTACGCATCTTAAACTTCCATTAAGGAGCAGAGACTCCTTCAACCCAGCCTGCAGATTTCACAATAGTTTTCCACTTTTTATATTAGAATCCACAGTAAGATGCAGATTTTCATCTTAGACACACACAGGAATATCTCTAGTTATTTATCTCACCCGAAATTCACATGCAGGCCTCTCTGGGGGAGAGAGGATGGCACTTGGCACGGTGGCCTCCTGGTGAATGCCTGCGCCAAAGATGCATGAGAAAATTTCCAAAAGATCCAGCCAACCTCGTTCAGTTTTATTTGCTTTGTTTAAAAAGAAATCAATGAAGTTACAGTGTCTCAGAAGAGGCTGGTTCTGTGCAGTCGGGTGGTGCAGTCGGTCCCTCCATGGGGAGGGAGGACCTGGGTTGGGACAGGTCTCCAAGGCTGATGGCACCCATTCCACTGGGTGTCCCTTGGCTTCCTGGAAGAGGCAGAGGGGAAGGTTCACGCATCACACGTACCGTGCAAAGGCCAAGCCCTTCAGGGAGGTTTACGACGGTTTCCTTTCTGCTACCCTGTATGTCACTTTCTATGAAACCTCGCGTGCGCCTCAAATCCATCTCAATCACAGAGTGAACAAAGGTGGGTACGAAGATTACAGAAATAGTGGCATGTTCAGAAATAGGTGACTCTGACCATTGAAAAACCTTAAGGAAGATTTTTTTAATTATTAAAGAAATTCCTGCTCAGGTACAAAATTCAAACAATATAAATGAGTTTAAAGAGAAAAATTGGCTGGGTGCAGTGGCTCACACTATAATCCCAGCATTTTGGGAGGCCAAGGCAGCCGGATCACCTGAGGTCAGGAGTTGGAGACCAGCCTGGCCAACATGGTGAAGCCCTGTCTCTACTAAAAATACAAAAGTTATCTGGGCATGAGCCTGTAATCCCAGGTACTCAGGAAGAATCGCCTGAACCCAGGAGGCAGAGTTTGCAATGAGTAGAGATCCTACCATTGTACTCCAGCCTGGGGTACAGAGCGAGACTCCCTCTCACTGAAAAAAAAGAGAGAGAAAAAAAAATTGAGTGTCCTTTCGCCAACCTCATCTCTCAACTCCCTTCTCAAAGGCAGGCAGCTCCTATCTTCTCGGTAACTGAATAGCACCCCTATTTATACACACAGGTCTCAGTGTCTCCCAGAACCCTGCATAAGGACAGGGTATTGGCTACTCACCAGGACTGCCCAGGGCTCAACAGGTGGGGCATTCCCTGTTAGGTGCACAGAGTCCCACCGTGTCATGGAGCCGCCTCACCCTCCACAGTGAGCCTGCTCCTGTGGGTGCCGCCCCATATCCTGTCCAGGTTGGATTGTTACGAAGAGCTCCACGTGGACTTCCTCCCGCACACAACTCCTCGTCCTTATGCAAGCAGACCTTCAGGGTCTACTCCTGGAAACAAGAATGCTAGCTTTAAAATGTGGACAGATCCTGCCAAAATGCCCACCAAAAAGTATATACTTTCCCAAGCCTTTCACCATTAACAAAATGTTTAAAAACATTTAAAACCCTGCCCATATGGCCTAGGAAGAAGGGCTTGTATGTTTCGCTAATCTGACACAAACAAAAACAATTCCATCCTCTCAAGTGAGCGTTTCTGCTCTCCAGTGGACGGCACAGGTGCAGGGCTTCCTCTGCAGAGCCCGCTGCATTAGCTTTCCTCCTTTCCCACTGGGACTTTGCCCATTTGACTTAAGCAGCAAATACCAGGTGCCAGATGGGTGCTGTTTCCTCCCACTGCCCAGCCTCTGGGGGAACTGCATGTTAGGGTCAGGGGGACAGCCGCCACCAAGAGCTTGGTCCATGTGGGAGGGCTGAGAGCTCAGGAGCCACTGAGGTGGGAAGCAGGACCCAGCCCCCCACTGCCCCTTCCCAAATGCCCAGCATGCATTTCTGCTGCTAGGACCTCACCCACACACCTCTGTTCACTCTCTTACCAGCCTCACCTCAATTTCTGCCCTTCCCTCTTTCTTTTCTCCAAAGGGGACCCTCTTCCCCAGGGTCCATGGCAGAGAGTGGAGAGCATGTTCAAATGCATGTGCTGGCCTCAACAAGCTGATGGAATATTGGGGTATAGGCTAATGGAATACTGGGGGCAGGCTGATGGAATTTTGGGGCAGGTTGATGGAATCTTGGGGTACAAGCTGATGGAATCTTGGGGTACCAGCTGATGGAATCTTAGGGCACTACCTGGGGTGCAGGCTGATGGAACTTGGGACACATGCGGATGGAATCTTGGGGCACAGACTAATGAAATATTGGGTTGCTGGCTGATGGAATCTTGGGGGCAGGTTGATGGAATTCTGGGGCACAGGCTGATGGAATCTTGGGGCACAGATGAATGGAATATTGGGGTACAGGATGATGGAATCTCGGGGCAAAGAATGATGGAATCTTGGGGTGCAGGCTGATGGAATCTCGGGGCCCAGCTGACGGAATCCTGGGGCACAGGCAGATGGAATCCTGGGGCTCAGGCTGATGGAATCCTGGGGTGCAGGCTGATGGAATCTTGGAGTGAAGGCAGATGGAATCCTGGTCACAGGCAGATGGAATCCTGGGGAGCAGGCTGATGGAATCCTGGGGCACAGGCTGATGGAATCTTGGGACACAGGCAAATGGAATCCTGAGCACAGGCAGATAGAATCCAGGGGAGCAGGCTGATGGAATCCTGGGCGCAGGCTGATGGAATCTTGGGGCACAGGCTGATGGAATCCTGGGGCACAGGCTGATGGAATCCTGGGCACAGGCTGATGGAATCTTGGGGCACAGGCTGATGGAATCTTGGGGCACAGGCTGATGGAATCCTGGGCGCAGGCTGATGGAATCTTGGGGCACAGGCTGATGGAATCCTGGGGCACAGGCTGATGGAATCCTGGGCGCAGGCTGATGGAATCTTGGGGCACAGGCTGATGGAATCTTGGGGCACAGGCTGATGGAATCCTGGGCGCAGGCTGATGGAATCTTGGGGCACAGGCTGATGGAATCCTTGGGCGCAGGTTGATGGAATCTTGGGTCACAGGCAGGTGGAATCCTGGGGTGCAGGCCGATGGAATCTTGGGGCACAGGCTGATGGAATCCTGGGCGCAGGCTGATGGAATCCTGGGGTGCAGGCTGATGGAATCTTGGGGCGCAGGCTGATGGAATCCTGGGGTGCAGGCTGATGGAATCTTGGGGCACAGGCAGGTGGAATCCTGGGGTGCAGGCAGATGGAATCTTGGGGTGCAGGCTGATGGAATCTTGGGGTGCAGGCTGATGGAATCTTGGGTCACAGGCCACATTAGTGAGTAAAAATCACAGCTTACAGTCTCACGTTACTCGGATAATTCGCAATGCCAGAAGCTCCTTTCTCTGGAAAGCTGCATGCCTCTACTTCACTCCCACCTGGTTGCCGCCACTCTTGCCCCAGAGCTCAGCAAGCTCCTCTTTCAGGACCCCAGGTCCCTGGAGGGCCCACAGGAGTCCAGGTATGATGAAAATGACTCCAGCTGCCTGTGCCCCACCCAGCCTGCAGGGCCACAGCTTGATGGGAGAGGCCCCCAGCTCCAGCCCCGGGTGTCGGTATTCACGTGTGGGATGTGGGGGTGGAGGCATCAGTGTGCCAGGAGCAGCTCCAGCTAGAGCCCTGCCGTGGGCTGGCAGAGCTACCAGAAATGTTGACACTCCTCCATGTTATGGAAAAGCGCCGTCAGAACTCTGAACTGCCGGCTTTGGTGACCTCCAAGCAGAAAAGGGGACCTCCCTGTATGTCACAGGGCATGCTTTCCCGGTGACCAGCACCCCATTTGTATAGCAAAGGAAAACTCAGGGCAGGGGCAGAGGGGAAAGGGGGTTGTCCAGGCCTGAGCATGGCGGACCTGGGTTCTGTTCTGTTCTGTTCTGTTTTTGCAGTTGTGGCATGGAATTGACCATCTCGCCCATCCTGAGGTGTATGGTTCAGTAGTGTTAGGTATACAGATGGACCCCGACGTATAATTTTCAGATTTTACGATGGTGCAAGAGCAAAACACATTTGGTAGAAACAGTACTTTGAATATGCGTGCAACCAGTCTTTCTGGCTTTCATGCAATACTCAGTAAACGACATGAGCTGTTCAACACTTAGTGTAACTGGGCCTTGTGTAAGTTACCTCTGCCCAACTGTAGGCTGACATCAGTGCTCTGAGTGCATTTAAGGTGGGCTGGGCTAAGCCAAGCTATGATGTTGAGTCAGTACGAGTATTAAATGCATTTTGACAAAATATTTTCAATATACAGTATTTTCAGCTTAAGATGGCTTTATGGGGATGCTGATCCATGCTGTGTCAAGGAGAGCCTGTATTCACATTGTTGTGAAACTGATCTCCAACTCTCATCTCCATCGAGATCCTGTCTCCATTCTACACTGACTCCCCATCCTCCCCTCCCTAGCCCCTGAAACCCACACTATGCTTCCTGCCTCTGTGAATCTGACTCTTCTAGGGACCCCCTATAAGTAGAGTCACACGGGGTTTGCTTTTTGAGTCCATCTTATTTCATGGAGCCCCGTGTCCTCAAGGTGGTAGCATGTGTCCGAAGTTCCTTCCCTTTTAAGACTGAATAATATTCTAACATGTGTTGAGCATGGCTTTCATCTGTTGAACAAGTCTTCATCAATTTTATTAGATAGAAAAAATATTATTTTCTGAAAGTGTATTAGGACTGGCAAGAACACAGCTGAGCATATGGAAATACACTCATTAGAACGCCTCAGACACTTCTCTTTCCTAGGAAGCCCTGGGCTCGCCCAGACTGCCGGGACTGCCTGGTGGTTTTGCCAAACCTTCCAGGGCCTGGATTGGTGGAAGCCTCCCCACAAAGCCCCCACATGCACATCGAGATTGGAGTTGGGGGGTCCCTGTTCATCCCACCCCCTGTGCAAACAAAGCAGTGGTAAGAAGCAGCAGCAAAAACAGATTGAAACAAAAGTTGCCTGTTTTATTTCTTTTTCCCCCAAACTGTGACAATCTAGACAGAGGATGAAGAACTGCTTTCAAGCAGGTGCCAAAGTATAAACAGCAGAGGAAGCAGGAACCAGAGTCCACGGCTGGCGCCCGGCTCACACGCCCAGCCCGCTCCCAGTCCCAGGTCCTGGACCTGACAGGAGCCCCAGAGCACCCACCCCATTTCCTGTGAAATCACTTACACTTCACTTCATAGTGGGTCCTGGCACAATCCCTGTTCGTTATGCATTTAAGGTTAGGCAGGAGGGCTCCTTTCCCAGATCCTTCTCCGTGAGCTAAGTCACATCTGAAAAGAGCAGAGCTGATATAAGAGAAATAGAAAAGGGTTTATCTTTACAGTTTGCCGGGTCTTTCTAGAAAAGCCACGTCTAAGATTAAAAGTCAAGGCCCCATCCCGGCTCCTGGGCGCGCGTACATGGTGCGGTTACCTTTGCGGCGGATGCCATGTTGTGATTGTAAACGTAGCTGTGACAAGACCCTCAGGTCGGGCATAAGGGCAAATCCCCCCCCCCCGAAATGAGGGAGAAAACTAGAGGCACATGGAGAAGCCAGGAAGGAGGAGTCACACAGATAATTCTACAACGACGGGGTAGAAAATGTTGGTTTTATATATAAGGAAGCAGCAGAGCAGGCGGCTCAGGACAGGAGGATGACCTCCGTCCCAGTGAACTCAGACTGAGGACAGTACCAGGCCATGAGTAGGGACCATTTGGCCTGTGCAGCCCCCCAGCAAGTGTTCTGGACACCTGCTAAGGCCGAGCCGCACAGCAGACGCGGCAGAGCCTAGGGTGGTGACGGTGATAAGACCTAGCACTCACCCCCCAGCCCAGAGCCGCATAGCGAAGGAGCCGACTCACCTAAGAACTTCGGATGTGGGGCACGGGAGCCAAGCCAACCGCGGGACCGATGCAGTGCCACCGTGCATGCCATGGGGGACACTGGCTTTAGACCCAGAGGAATCCAAGAAGGCTTCCTAGGAACTCGAGACCCTTTGGGTCCCTGCCCGAGGAGAGCTCCACCTGCAGCTCACCCTCCCCTGAGCCCCTGATGGGGCTCATTCATTCACCTCATTCAGCTGACGCTGGCGGACATGCCTCCACCAGTATCCATGATCTCCGTCCAGTTCTGGCCTACAGAGTTGAGTACCATGGTCTGCTGTTTAGAGGAGAAACGAGGCCATCTTGGAGAGAAAGCTGTGGCTCGGGTGAAAGAGATGAAAGACAGTCCAACATCATGCCAGCCAGCAAGCAGCAGCAGAGGAGAAATGTCTCGTCTGGACCGAGAGAAGACGATAGGCCCTTCAGGAGCCGAGATTGCAGACGAATTCTGAAGAAAGGCACAGCTCACCGCAGGGAGGAAGCCTACACCGAGAGCTCCAAGTGAGGCTTGCAGTTCGGGCTTGGCCGTGGAGGAGAGCACCAGGGGACGGGCCGGCAGACACGCAGAACTGTGCCCAGGGACCCAAGGGAGGCGTGCTGAGGACTGGACCTCCAGCACCAAAGGAAGAACGGATTGGAGGACTGTTTAGGAAGCGGAATCAGCAGGGCCTGGTGGGTGAGCGCTGGTGGGAGAGGTGGCTCCAGCCTCAGCAGCTGCACGGGCGGTGATGCTGGAAGTCGGGGACGCAGGGAGAGAGCTAAGTCTTGACCACGTTGGGCATCTGAGCCAGCTCAGCTGGGACAACAAAATGCAGTCCACCTCTGTCACCTCCCCTGTCCCTGGGCAGGAAGCCTGAGATCAGGTTCCAGCTGATTTGGTTTCTGAGGAGGCCTCTCTTCCTGGGCAGACAGGTGCCTTCTCGCTGTGTCCTCACAGGTGGAGAGAGAACAGGATCGCTGGTGTCTCCTCTCATGAGGACTCCGATCCCATCAGATCAGGACCCCACCCTTGCAAGCCCATTTACCTGAATATTCCTTAGGGGCCCCAGCTCCAAACACACCCAGGGGTTAGGGCTTCAACACAGGGACCTCGAGGGACACAAATGCTCACACCGTAACAGTGGGGAAAATGGTGATTTCGTTTTAAATATGTGAGCTTGAGATTGGTGGGACTTTGAAGTGGGAATACCCACCAGGCAGCTGAGAACCAGGCTTGGGAAATGTCTCGAGGAGAACCGTGTAGGAATCAGGAATCAGCAGCACTGAGGTCACACATGGTCCTGCCGGTTCCCCGCGAGACCACACCAGAGGTCCAGGGGGAGAAGCATCAGCAAACACACCCCTGGGTAACTCACACAGTTTGTGGCAGGTGGAGGCGGAGAGGCCGTGATGAAGACGGGCTGCAGGGTGGCGTTAGGGGAGCCAGGTGTCACCATGTGCAGAAGCCTCCAAAGAAAAGAACACGCAACACTGGTAAAATGGCGAGAGGCCGGCATGGTAGACAGTTCAAAACAACTCCGGGCTCATTGCGGGCCCTGGTCTTGGGAATGCAACCGAGGCATTTTGTGGAGAGTTTAGGGAAAAGGTCGGGAACCAGGACCAGATTGAGATAGGACAAGAGTCAGATGGAAAGTTTTAGAGGTCACAGAGGATGCAGTGAATTGTTCCAGAAATGCAGGTCAGATGAGAGGGGCCAACGCCTCGACAGTGGCTGAGCAGGACTCATAGGCAGAGGCAATGGGGGTCTGGCCTTTGTCTGAAGAGGAGAAACCAGGAGGAAGAAATGGGTTAAAGATACGGAAGGTGGCAGGAGGACCAGGTGGAGACAGATCTTGGTGGAGGTCAGGAGCTACAGACAAGCTGGACAAATGTGAACATAACTGCATCAGGAGATGGGGGTCTTCGGAGCGGAGCCCCACCTAGGCAGGGATTTCATGGGAGCTGTTCACACAGGAGCTGGGCACCTGCACGGGTTACAGTGCATGGTGCTGTCTGGGACACATTCAGGAGAGGGGATTGATTCCAAGGGAATCACAGCTGTGCCCAGGACACACGGAACTGGAGACCGCCTGTTGGCCACGTGTGGAGAGGGCACACTTTTGTCCCAAACACTCAGTTATCTGGGTGAGGGGAGGGCAGCAGCGTGGGAGCCTTGCTCCAGCCCCGGCAACACGTGGGTGCGTGTGGGGAGGTGCAAGGGAGCAGCCAGGTCCCCAGCCACTGAGGGGCAATGGAATGTGGAAGATCCCATGAGGGAGTCCTGAGTCGGCCGGCAGGGAGGACAGAGTGAGGAGCCACGCTCCACAGCTCCCCGAGGCCTGGCGAGGAGGCTCCTGAGGGTAGGACTCCTGCCACATGTCCACAGCTCCCCGAGGGCCAGTGAGGAGGCGGCTAAGGAAGAAACTCTTACCACACGTCCACAGTTCCCCCCGAGGCAGGGCAAGGAAGAGGCTGCTGAGGGTGGGAGTCCTGCCACGCTCCCCAGCTCCCCTAGGCCTGGCCCTGCTCCTGCCTCCAGGAGCGCCTCCTCTTAGCCATCCTGGGCTGCCTGCTCCCCATGGTGTTTTGCACCTGTGAGCCCATTGGGGTGCCGAGAACACCCTTTCCTCCGTCTCCCCATCTGTCATGTGATGCCTCCTCACCTTCCAAATAACGTGAGTGGAAGCTGTTTAGGCTTATTATGGGCCAGACAGAGCTCTAAGCACCTCACATACCAACCTTCTTGATCCTCACAGCGCCTAAAGAAGTGGGCTCTGTAATTATTCCTGTTTAAACATCAGGACATTGAGGCAAAGAGAAGAGAACTTCCTGCCTGGGTTCTGTAAGTGGCCGAGCCAGGGCTCCGGTCCAGGCTGCCTGACCCTCGGGAGCGACCCTTCAGCACTGTGTCATCTCTCCCTGATCATCTTGGTGAAACTGCTCAGCCTCCTCTCTGCAGGCACCGTCCCCTTCCCTTTCTGCCCGATACTGAGTAGCTACAACATCCATCACTCCATGGCAATGTCTGGGTGTGGGGGCCTTTGGTTTCCGTCCTGCACGTCTGTGGCTCCTCATGTGGCACTGCACACAACAGCTCCTAAGAAAAGTTGCCACACATCAGCGACTCAATGCATTTTATAAGAGATTTAAGTCTGTGTTTAAACAGGAAGCAGCTCTGTGTTCGCCGGGTGCGGATGAGAGGAACGTAGGGCCTGCCGGGACACAGGTGCAATTCACAGGTGTACGGGAAGGTCAGCTGGTGGGAGATTCTAGTCGAGCAGAAGGAGTCAGGAGGTAAAGGTGGGGAGAGGGAACCAGGGAGGCTCTGCCCAGGCCTGAGCACCCCTGAGGTGAGGGGCCCAACGGCTATCTTCATGGGAGACCCTCACCAAGCACTGGGCATCTATAGATGCAGGGGGGAGAGGGCGGAAGAGGGAGGGCAGGGGAGCGGGGCGCCTGTAGGTGTGGGGGCTGGGGTGGAGGGAGGGCGGGCAGCAGGGGCCTCCGCTGAGCCTCTGTCTTGCCTGCTGTGCTGTCAGCATCCTTCTTTGTCACCACTTCAGTTTTCATTCCACTGCAGTTACATTAAGGAAGATTCACCAAACTTAAAGTTCTAGCTCTAAAAAACAAATATTATTAGAAGTAACTTATATCTTAAGAGTTTTGACCAACATCCATTTTTTAAAGTCCCTTCCTAGATGCTCGTAAACCTTTTCTGCCTGGAACATGTGAATTCTTCTATTTATTTTTCGATTCCTCTCTAGTCCACTAGAAATGAGAACACAGCCATTTATAGAATGTTTGTCTTGCTTGATATATCTCAAGGGAATTGTCGCAAAAATAAGTCGCCCTATTGAGTACTTACTATGTGAGCTATTTTTTTAAATCAATCATCTCATGTAATGGAAGCTTAGCTAGGACAGCTGACAGCCACGACAAACACAGCCAGAGCTTTTCCAGCAGATGAAGATTACTTCCTGCACACAGCACAGTGCTGCACAGGGCAGCAGGGAGATGGGCGTGGCACCTTCAGCACACCTTCCAAGCGCTGTGTGGATTCCATGATGAGAGAGGAAAATGGTGGAGGATCCCAGGAGGGAGGTGTGTGGGCTCTGGATCTGGAGGAGCACACCTCACCTCTTCCTCACTCCATCCATAAAAAACAACCCACGTGAAGTAGGCTTTAAAAGGTGGATGATAAGAAACTTCTGGGAGTTAAAGGAACTTGTTCTAACCCAATGTAAAGAAACTAAGAACTTGGAAAAAAGGTTCGATGAAATGTTGAAAAGAATAGACAATATAGAGAGGAATACAAATGAACTTATGGAGTTGAAAAATACAACACGAGAACTTAGTGAAATTTGTACAAGCTTAAACAGCCAAATGGATCAAGCAGAAGAAAGGATATCAGAGGTCGAAGATCAACTTAATGAAACAAAACAACAAGACAAGAATAGAGAAAAAAGGATAAAAAGGAATGAGCAAAGTCTCCAAGAAATATGGGACTATGTGAAAAGACCTAATATACGCTTGATTGGTGTACCTGAATGTGACGGAGAGAATGAATTCAAGCTGGAAAATACTCTCCAGGACATTATCCAGGAAAATTTTCCTAATTTAGCAAAGCAGGACACCATTCAACCCCAGGCAATACAGAGAACACCACAAAGATATTCCTCAAGTAGACCAACCCCAAGGCACATAATCGTTAGAGTCACCAAGATTGAAATGAAGGAGAAAATATTAAGGGCAGCCAGAGAGAAAGATCAAGTTACCCATAAAGGTAAGCCTATTAGGCTTACAGCAGATCTCTCAACGGAAACCCTACAAGCTAGAAGAGAGTGGGGGCCAATATTCAATATACTTAATCAACAGAACTTTCAGCCCAGAATATCATATCCTGCCGATTTAAGCTTTACATTTGAAGGAAAAATAAAATCTTTCAGGAACAAGCAAGTACTCAGAGATTTTATTACCACCAGGCCTGCTCTACAAGAACTTCTAAAAGAAGCATTATACACAGAAAGGAACAACCAGTATGACCCTTTCTAAAAATACACCAAAAAGTAAAGAGCATTAACATAAAGAAGAATTTTTATAAACGAAAGGACAAAATAGCCAGTTAATATCAAACAGCAGCAACCCTAAATTTAAATCGACCAAATCTCCCAATTAAAAGATACAGACAAAATCTAACGGTATATCCAAAGATATACATAGACTCAAAATAAAGGGTTGGAAAAAAAAAATGTACCAACCAAATGGAGAGCAAAAATAAATAAATAAAAAGCAGGAGTTGCAATTTTCACATTTGACAAAATAGATTTCAAAGCTACAAGGATACAAGGGTAAAAGGATTAATGTAATAATAAGAGATCTTAACACCCAGATACATAAGACCCATAATGAGATTTAGATTCAACGAGACAGAAAATTGATAACGATATCCGGGACTGGAACTAAGATCTAGAACAAATAAACTCAATAGAGCTCTCCATTTTAAACACACAAAATATATATTATCCACAAAATCTAACGATATATCTAAAGATATACAAAGACTCAAAGCAAGGGGATGGAAAAAAAACTCACCAACCAAATGAAGAGCAAAAATAAATAAATAAAAAGCAGGAGTTGCAATTCTCACACTTAATAAAATAGATTTCAAAGCTACAAGGATGCAAGGGTAAAAGGATTAATGCAACAATAAGAGATCTTAACACCCAGATACATAAGACACATAAAGAGATTTAGATTCAACGAGACAACAAATTGATAACGATATCCAGGACTTGAACTCAGAGCCAGAACAAATAAACACAATAGAGGTCTCCATTTTAAACACATAAAATATGCATTAACCACTTTAAACACTCAAAATATTGATCGGCCATTATTGAAACCCATTTTAGGAATGAAGTAATATTCCTTTTTCCCTCTTTTTCTTTTTTTTCCCTTCTTTAAAAAAAAATTAATAAATAAATAAATAAATAAATAATAAAGAAATTCAAACTAACTGAATAAAAAAAAAAAAAAAAAAAAACCCACGGCATCACCTACCACCAGGGAAGCTGGGAATTCCATAAGTAAACTCAGCCCAGTGTGACCTAGCACCAGGGAAGCTGGGAATTCCATAAATTCACCCCAATGTCACCTAGCACCAGGGAAGCTGGGAATTCCATAAATAAACTCACCCCAATGTCACCTAGCACCAGGGAAGCTGGGAATTCCATAAACTCACCCCAGTGTCTCCTAGGACCAGGAAAGCTGGGAATTCCATAAATAAACTCACCCCAGTGTCACCTAGCACCAGGGAAGCCGGGAATTCCATAAACTCAGCCCAGTGTCACCTAACACCAGGGAAGCTGGGAATTCCATAAACTCACCCCAGTGTCACCTAGCACCAGGGAAGCCGGGAATTCCATAAACTCACCCCAGTGTCACCTAGCACCAGGGAAGCTGGGAATTCCATAAACTCACCCCAGTGTCACCTAGCACCAGGGAAGCTGGGAATTCCATAAATAAACTCAGCCCAGTGTCACCTAGCACCAGGGAAGCTGGGAATTCCATAAATAAACTCACCCCAGTGTCACCTAGCACCAGGGAAGCTGAGAATTCCATAAACTCACCCCAGTGTCTCCTAGGACCAGGAAAGCTGGGAATTCCATAAATAAACTCACCCCAGTGTCACCTAGCACCAGGGAAGCTGGGAATTCCATAAGTAAACTCAGCCCAGTGTGACCTAGCACCAGGGAAGCTGGGAATTCCATAAGTAAACTCAGCCCAGTGTGACCTAGCACCAGGGAAGCTGGGAATTCCATAAATAAACTCACCCCAGTGTCACCTAGCACCAGGGAAGCTGGGAATTCCATAAGTAAACTCAGCCCAGTGTGACCTAGCACCAGGGAAGCTGGGAATTCCATAAATAAACTCAGCCCAGTGTCACCTAGCACCAGGAAAGCTGGGAATTCCATAAACTCAGCCCAGTGTCACCTAGGACCAGGGAAGCTGGGAATTCCATAAACTCACCCCAGTGTCACCTAGCACCAGGGAAGCTGGGAATTCCATAAGTACTCTCACCCCAGTGTCACCTAGCACCAGGGAAGCTGGGAATTCCATAAATAAACTCAACCCAGTGTCACCTAGCACCAGGGAAGCTGGGAATTCTATAAATAAACTCACCCCAGTGTCACCTAGCACCAGGGAAGCTGGGAATTCCATAAATAAACTCAGCCCAGTGTCACCTAGCACCAGGGAAGCTGGGAATTCCATAAATAGACTCAGCCCAGTGTCACCTAGCACCAGGGAAGCTGGGAATTCCATAAATAGACTCACCCCAGTGTCACCTAGCACCAGGGAAGCTGGGAATTCCATAAATAAACTCAGCCCAGTGTCACCTAGCACCAGGGAAGCTGGGAATTCCATAAACTCACCCCAGTGTCACCTAACACTGGGAAGCTGGGAATTTGGTCTCCCACGAGCCCAAACAGGCATGCCCTCATGCTCTCTTGTCCCTCCGTGGTCCTGGGTAGCCATAATTTTACACAAACACAAGTAGACATTTAACCAAAGTGCCCTGAGACTCATGTTGCCCTTTTTAGAGATGAGGGAACTGAGGAGGGCATTGCCAGTAGGGAGAGACACTGGGGCTTCTCCGGGGCTGCTGGGGCTCATCTGTGGACACACTCACGTGATCTAGGACAAGATGCTCAAGGTGCAGGGCATCCACAGCAAGCAGGCAGCTCGTCTACTAGGATTGTGGTTTTGATCTCAGGACAGATCACTAGCTGGTAGCTGGAGGTGCAGATGAAGTTAAGTGCAGAGCCCCAGCTGCCCTCGCCCTGCCCTGGACCCATAGGAGGGTGGTTCCTCGTCTGCCTGCTGTGTGGAGGGGAGGGGTCCTTGCTCTCCCTGTTATGGACCAGGACAGGCCACCCTGTCCAGAGACCACTATGTGAACAGGGCACACTCAGGAGGTCCCGTTGTTCTGCACTCAAGTCTCTGATGGTGACTCCAAATTCCACATCATCAGGGAATACAGATTTGTGTGTCAGCAACGCTGACCCCTGTTGTAGACAGAGCCCTGGGGCCCTGTCACCTCAGAGGGCTCCTCCTGGACTCTCCTGGCGCTTCCTGAAAACTCCCCTTTCCCCACCCAGGGAGGTCCCCTCAACTCTCTGAGATCCCCCTCTGGCAGAGAGTGGCAGGAACGATGGCTACATTGCTAGAGGCTCCTCCAGGCCCACTGGTAGCTTTCTGTTTGTCCCAGAGATGCTTCAAGAGTCATACCTTGTTTTATAACACAGGAAAAAAGTTTCCCAAGCTCTGGGTCTCTCTGTGATCTGCAGGAGGTGGAAGAGAGGGTGGCCCCATCCCAGGAGTAAATGCGGCACAAGGGAGGGGGACGGACAGCAGTTCCATCCAGGGCTGAACCCTGAGCAGCATCAAGCTGCCTCTGTGCTCCGGCTCCCGAGAAGCCCTGCACCCCCATTCCGGGCTGGCAGCCCCTCACTATCAGCCCTTCAGTCATGTGGCCAGGTCACCACCTCAGGGGAAAAGAGGAAGTGTCACTGTGCTGTGTCCAAGCCATGATATCTAGTCCTGGAGGACCGGCAGATTGACCCATTCAGAGCCCTGCAGGATGGGGAGGGGTCTGGGTCACCAGCAGGGGTGAGGAATGCTACAGTAAGATCTTGCCAGGACACACGGCCTCTTGCATCTGCTCTGGGAAAGAGAGCAGGACTCAGTGAGCCCCCCACCACCACCTCCTGCTCCCGGAGGAACCACACCTCAACCCCCACCCCATCCTCACCCCGCCAAAGCCACTGCTGTGGATAATTGACCTTCCTGGGCTGCCCTGTCACTTTACAGGATGCCTTCAGGGACTTGACCTCTCTGCCCTTTGGAGTCAGCTCCCTGCTCTGCCCCAGGCCCAGACACCCTCCATGGGGAGACCCTGCATCAGGTGCCCTCTGGTTTCCCCGACGCCTGCCCTGCACTGACCCAGTGCCCAGTGCTGCCTCAGGCTCTTTGCTTATTTTACTTTAACCTCCATCTTTTAGTGTTTCATGAGAAGCAATTGGGAGGGAAAGAGTCAGATTCAACATCTGTCTCAAACTGTGAATCCCAAAGGCCCTGTAAATGGTCGGAGTGAGAGTTGACATCTGGTCAACCTCCTCTGTCTGAGACAACCCAGCCTTCTGGCTCAGTGCCAACGGGGTGGAGCTTGACCCTGCTTTAAACAACCCAGCGTTCTGGCCCAGTGCCAGCAGGGTGGATCTTGACCCTGCTTTGTTTTTGCAGGAGGATTTCCTCCTGATGCACTCCCACCTGTGCCCTTCCTCAGCCCTCCCCAGGCCCTGGCAAGCATTCAGCAGATGCTGAATGAAGGCAGTGAGCTTCAGCAGGACCCTCTGCACCAGCCCATGAAGCCAAACCATGTTCCATGTCTGAGCACTGTGCTGCTCTTCCAATTCCTTCTCTAAAGTGGCACAAACAAAGCAGCTTAAACTCAGGCCCATCATCAGCCCAGTTTTCCAATGGTGGAAGCTCAGGCCAGCCTACAGGGGTCCTCTGCAGGTGGCATCCCCACTGGAGCTCAGGATCCAACTCACAGCTCATTCAGGTTCCTGAGCTTTCAGCTGTCAGGTCCAACCATCTGGCTGATGTTGAACAGAATCATCCTCCACGGAAAAGGCCCCAGGTCCTGGCCATGTAGCTGGTGGCCTCACCACTTGGCAGCTAGCTGGGGTTTCATAGGACATCAGCCCCGTCATGGAAGCAAGGACTGCACTGTGTTCACAGGGCCACCCACGCTCAAGGACAGGGGCCCATGTAGATAGGTGCACACGGGGAGACTTGGGGCCCCCCTAGGCTTCTGCCCACTAGCAGGGAGCTATCCAGCCACTGGGCTAGGACCTTCAGAGAAACAAAAATTTCAGGATAGTCTCTGTCCCAAGAAACTTAGCTCGTTATAATTTTATAGGGAAAACCAACATACAAACAAAAAACTAACAACACAAACAAGATCATTCTTATATCCAGTAAAGAGATGGGGAATCTGATCTTTTAGAAGCTAGTTCCCATATGTGAATTAATCTCAATTAAACAAACAAACAAAATTTTGAAATTCTTATAATTAGTGGGAAGCTAAGATTGTAATTCCAATCTTTTGATCTCTCCAAATAATTTCTAATAAGCACAATATTACTTGATTCTTAAGGGAAGAGTGAGCAGGTTTTTAGGAGGATGCCACTTTTTAATGCAATTACGTTGTAGTGTGTAAATTCTACCAATGTATCTGTTTCTGTAACAACGAATTCCTGTCTCCTCCACTGCATGGTGAGAGCTTGCATTCCAAAACCGAGGTTGCTGCGGTGCCTCCCCATCCCTTCATCCCAGGTTCACCTCTGGGGCGAGTGGCGGCTCCTGGGGGGCCACTGTCCCTGCCCAGGCACCAGCCTCATGGACAGCTCCTGCACCTTCCCAGCTCCTAGCCCCAGGGCCTGTCTGTGTCTGTCACCATCGAAAAGGCAGCAGAGTGGAGGGTCTGAGGTCTTAACTCCATACTGCTCAGGCAGAGGAAGAAGGTCTGGCTCCCAGGCCACTCTCTGAGGACTCACAGGAATCTAAGCCCCGTCACTCCTGTCCTGTACCTTCTGCGTCTCCTCCCTGGAGATTCCTCAGCCACTACCTGATGTGGGCGCATGCTTCCAAGTCTACGGCTGCCGCAAGGAGTTCCTCCTGTCTCTGGGATTTGGCATCCACAAAATGAAGGCTTTGAAACTCAAATGCCTTTTCTCTGGTTTTTGCCTCTAACAACTCTTCCTTGAAGCACTGAACACTAGCCAAAATGGTGGAACAGCAGCCGTGGTGAGGCCGTGGCTCCTTCACGGGAGAGGAGGGTCTCATGGTGGACACAGCAGCTGTGGTGAGGCCGTGGTTCCTTCATGGGAGAGGAGGGTTTCACCATAGACACAGCAGCCGTGGTGAGGCCGTGGTTCCTTCACAGGGGAGGAGGGTTTCACCATGGACGGAGCAGCTGTGGTAAGGCTGTGACTCCACAGGAGGGGAAGATTTCACCCCATGGACACAGCAGCCGTGGTGAGGCCGTGGCTCCTTCACAGGAGAGGAGGGTCTCATGGTGGACACAGCAGCCGTGGTGAGGCCGTGGCTCCTTCACAGGGGAGGAGGGTTTCACCATGGACGGAGCAGCTGTGGTAAGGCTGTGACTCCACAGGAGGGGAAGATTTCACCCCATGGACACAGCAGCCGTGGTGAGGCCGTGGCTCCTTCACAGGAGAGGAGGGTCTCATGGTGGACACAGCAGCCGTGGTGAGGCCGTGGCTCCTTCACAGGGGAGGAGGGTTTCACCATAGACACAGCAGCCGTGGTGAGGCCGTGGCTCCTTCACAGGAGAGAAGGGTTTCACCATGGACGGAGCAGCTGTGGTAAGGCTGTGACTCCACAGGAGGGGAAGATTTCACCCCATGGACACAGCAGCTGTGGTGAGGCCATGGCTCCTTCACAGAAGAGGAGGGTCTCATGGTGGACACAGCAGCCGTGGTGAGGCCGTGGCTCCTTCACAGGAGAGGAGGGTCTCATGGTGGACACAGCAGCCGTGGTGAGGCCGTGGCTCCTTCACAGGAGAGGAGGGTCTCATGGTGACACAGCAGCCATGGTGAGGCCGTGGCTCCTTCACAGGAGAGGAGGGTCTCATGGTGGACACAGCAGCCGTGGTGAGGCCGTGGCTCCTTCACAGGAGAGGAGGGTCTCATGGTGGACACAGCAGCCGTGGTGAGGCCGTGGCTCCTTCACAGAAGAGGAGGGTCTCATGGTGGACACAGCAGCCGTGGTGAGGCCATGGCTCCTTCACAGGAGAGGAGGGTCTCATGGTGGACACAGCAGCCGTGGTGAGGCCGTGGCTCCTTCACAGAAGAGGAGGGTCTCATGGTGGACACAGCAGCCGTGGTGAGGCCGTGGCTCCTTCACAGGAGAGGAGGGTCTCATGGTGGACACAGCAGCCGTGGTGAGGCCGTGGCTCCTTCACAGGAGAGGAGGGTCTCATGGTGACACAGCAGCCGTGGTGAGGCCGTGGCTCCTTCAAAGGAGAGGAGGGTCTCATGGTGGACACAGCAGCCATGGTGAGGCCGTGGCTCCTTCACAGGAGAGGAGGGTCTCATGGTGGACACAGCAGCCATGGTGAGGCCGTGGCTCCTTCACAGAAGAGGAGGGTCTCATGGTGGACACAGCAGCCGTGGTGAGGCCGTGGCTCCTTCACAGGAGAGGAGGGTCTCATGGTGACACAGCAGCCGTGGTGAGGCCGTGGCTCCTTCACAGAAGAGGAGGGTCTCATGGTGGACACAGCAGCCATGGTGAGGCCGTGGCTCCTTCACAGAAGAGGAGGGTCTCATGGTGGACACAGCAGCCGTGGTGAGGCCGTGGCTCCTTCACAGGAGAGGAGGGTCTCATGGTGACACAGCAGCCATGGTGAGGCCGTGGCTCCTTCACAGGAGAGGAGGGTCTCATGGTGGACACAGCAGCTGTGGTGAGGCCGTGGCTCCTTCACAGGACAGGCAGAAACCAATTAAACAAACAAGGCTTACAAGGGAGCAAAAAAAGCTGAGAGGAAGCAGAAACACTTCTGGCAAAAGGAGGAACGTTTTTTAAAACCTCTAATTTGTCACCGGACCAAAAAAAACCTTTAAAATATATTGTACTCATAATACAAGAAACATTCAGAGAACATGAAGATCTATTTTAAAAAATAAATAGAAAGTTCACTTTAAAAGTTAAAATGTAAAATTGAGATAATGTCCCATAAACTGTAAAGAGATGAGAAAAGAAGATAAAATATTTTTTTTAAGAAATAATAGAAAAAGAGTTAATAATCAACTAATAGGAGTTTCTTTCTTTTTTTTTCCTTAAGACGGTGTTTCACCATATTGGTCAGGCTGGTCTTGAACTCCTGACGTCAGGTGATCTGCCCGCCTCAGCCTCCCAAAGTGCTAGGATTATAGGCGTGAGCCACCACGCCCAGCTTAAGAGTTTCTGAAGAAGTAAAGAGAATAGAGAAAACGGAAGAAAGAAAATCACCAAAGAAAGAAAACAAGGAAAATTCCTATGGCAGAGATCTTAAGTTTTCAGATATAAAGGCCTCGTTGAGTAGCCACACAATCATGAAATGGTTCTGTGCTGTCCAGGGCTCTACCTGAGAAGCAGGACAAGTAGGATATATATACAGATGGGTTCATCACCAGGAGCTGGCTGACTCCATCTGGGGCTGGCTCGGCAAGTCTGAAATCTATAGGGCAGACAGGCAGCCTAAAGCCTTGTTCAGGAGCAGTTCCATTCCACAGGGATAATTCGTTCTTCCTCAGGGAAACCTTAGTTATATTCTTAAGGTCTTTTGACTGCTTGAGTCAGGCCCACTAGAGTATTGAGAATAATATCCTTACTTAAAGTCAACTAGGCCAGGTGTGGTGGCTCACATTTGCAATCCCAGTATTTGGGGAGGGGGAGGCAGGGGGATCTCTTGAGCCCAAGAGTTTAAGACCAACCTGGGCAACTTAGCAAGACTTCATCTCTACAAAAAATTTAAAAATTGGCCAGGCATGGTGGTGCCTGCCTGTGGTCATAGCTAATTGCTTGAACCCAAGAATTGGAGGCTGCAGTAAGCATGATCAAGCCACTGCACTCCAGCCTAGGCAACAGCAAGACCCTGATTCAAAAAAAAGAAGCCAATTGATGGTAGATGTTAATCACTCTACAGAATACCTTCACAGCAACACTTAGGCAAGTATTTGATTAAACAACTGGATTCTGTGGCCTCTCCAGGTTGACATATAAAATTATCACAGCCAACTACAGAGAAGTTCATCATGTAATTTTGAGAACCTGGAGTGAGGAGGATACAGACAGAGAGAGACAAAAGAAAAGGAAGCTAAGAGATGTACTCAACAGTAATGCTGGAAACCAGAATCAAATGGAACAATGCCTTCAAAACTCTCAGGAAAATGCTTGCACACTCAGAATTCTATACCCAACCAAACTATCAGTTTGGAGTGCAAAGGCAGGAAGACCTATCCAATGGGTGACCAAGCCCCAACCCTTCTTACTCTTCTTGAGTGGATGCTCTCTTCTGTACCCTTGCCATTGCTGCCTCAGGATGTACTCCCTCATTCCTCCCCCAGGTCCCTCTGCCACCTTCATCACTGGCCCTCCGCTGCCCTCTGCCCTCTGTAAGCATCCTCCATGCTGCTCCCACAGTGAGCTCTCTACCAGCAAACTCTGCTGTGTTGTTGCCAGGATTCCATGCTTCCAATCCTTTGTCATTGCCTAGAAGCTAAATCCAATGTCTTCTGTAAGGCACTTGAGGTCTTCCCTAATCAGCTTTTGCCCATCCCTCCAGCTCACTCTGTTCCTCTGCCCCTTGGTTGCACCCAGATCTAAATTCAAAGCTGGAGACTTGGTGCTCAGGCTTCTTCTGCCCTTCCACTGCTCCTTGTCCCCCTCAAACAAATGTCTACCTTTAAACACCCATGCAAACTTCACCTCCCTCTGTAATGGTGCATAGCATGACATCATAGGTCCCATGAGGCATGTGTATTCACAGGGACCTCTGCCTGTGCTGCACTGGCAGAGCCCAGGTATAGCATCTGTCACTCACGGGTGCACAGAGAGAGGCCGCAGGAGGAGGAATGGAGAGTGAGGCCGGTGCTGGATGGCCTGGGTATAAACTGAGCCCTTCCTTTTCTGACTGTATGGTGCAGGGCAAGTTAGCTATTCTGTGTCTCCGTTCTCTCCTCTGTAAATGGGGTGGTCATCAATTGTTTGAGCAGTGAATTAAGTCCAAAGAGCATGCCAGGACGTGCTAACTGAAGCATTTCAAGCAGCTCCCCACTGCCCTTAGCATGTCATAACCCTCCTGTTACGGCTGTGCTTGAAGACAGGAGGTGAGTGTTGCTGATGAGTGAACAGAGATAGATAGTTTGACAACCACGGAAGTGGGTCTTAAAAACGTCTCCTCACAGGCTTCATTCTCCTAACAGTATTTTGATTGTCAGTGCTGAATAGCAGTGGCTCCAGAATCCACCCCTCAAGCGGGAGGCAGGTGGACTCCCTGGGCTGCAGGATGAGCTGTGTGCAGCTGCCATCCCTCAGGCTTGTGCAGCCCGGTGGGAGGGCCCTGGGCTGGGACTGGTGGGGCTGGGGGCCATCTGGGTGGTCACACAGCCCCCACAGCTGCACTTCCTGCACCACTTGCCCGTGTGACTGTGACTGAGTCCTCCTCTTGGCACAGAAGTCGCTGTCCTGGAAACGCCTCCCTCTCTGCATGGCTTCAGAGCACCCTGTTAGGCACAGAATGTTTTTAGGGGAGAAAACTCCAAATTCTGGATTGAGAAGGGATCACAATGGCATCGCTTCCCACTGAGATGGAAGCAGATCTGATAAACAGTCAGAGGCAGAAATGTCACATGACTCAGAGAACACCCTTCTGCCCTTCCTCACACATGCCCCCTACGGGCCAGAGTCCAGGAAGCAAACCACAGCAGAGCTGCTCTCATGGGGACCCGGCAAACGCAGGGGGCTGTGGCTGCCGTCCACATCCACGTTCGCTTATTATGAGAGGCTTTTAGTCTTCATGACTCAATCAAATATAAGAATAGGATTGAAAAATACAGTAATATTGTATGTATGCACCCAGAGCGTATGTGTCTCATATACGTTATTTATTATATAGTTAGAGTATTATAATGGTAATGGTGGAATAGTGAATGGTAAAAGAAATAAAACATTATTAGCGTGACACTCAGTGTGAAGGAAACTGTTTGCCCGGCTGTGTGGAACTGATTTTCACAGGACACCGAATTGCAGCAGCTCCTGGCTGGGCTTTTCCCACCTGGGACTCTGTCCTGAGTTCTCATCCCAGCACCTTCCAGGGAAGGCAAAGTTTCTACACACACGCCTACCTCCTCTCAAATTACTTATTTTTCTTCCCAATGAACAGTTCCCCTGTGTCTCGGGGTCTTGGTAAGTATATCCCCCTTCGAAAGTTTCACTTAGTTTTTTCCAACTGTTCTCCAGAAAAAGGCATTTCTGGGCTGATGTCCTGATAGAAATGTCAGGGCCTCCCCCATCTCGGTTTGAAGCCCTTCTAAAGCTTTTCCCTGGAACCTTCATCTGGAATTCCTGGTGCTGGCGCCTGGTGCCAGACGTCTGGGGCCTGGCGAGCGGGTGGAGCAGCCACTTAACTACTTGCTGCCCAGAACTTCCCCACACTGAAAGTTGGTGACTTCCAAACCTACAGTCAGCAGCACTTGCCTTTAATTGGAGAAGTTTCTGTTGCAGGCTGCTGGGCCTCGTGTTCAGAACGAACATGAATAAAATAGTAAGCGCCCTCCCACCACCCCAGACCAGCCCTGGGCTGACTTCCCTGGCTGAGCCAGGTATTTGGACTTTCCCTAAGAGCCCTGGCCAGCATGACCCCCAGGTCCCCAAGCCCCCAGGCTACCACTAGATGGCACTGCCCCTATTCCGGGGCCTCCACCACCCACCAGGGCCACGTGGGGCCTGCCCACAGGGCTTGCTTCCAGATTGAACCCGAGCTGGTGGTGTGGTCTGGACTGGGATTGGCGGCCAACACAGCTGCGCTTGGACTGTGCATCATTCTTCAGGCCTGTCTTTGTTTCCTAATTTAGTTTCCCAAACTCTTGCTGGAGGCTCCCGCTCCTTAAATAATACCATTACGTATCATTCCCAGCAGGCACTTTTATGAACTGAAAGTGAAGAGAAGCAGCGTGAGACTGGGCAAAGCCGGTGTGGAACCTCAGTGTGGGTTCAGCAATGTGGACTCTGCAGTTTCTGGCCATGTGGTGCCCCTGCCCCCCATCGGGGAACCTGCATCCTGGCACCGGTGGCCACTGCTTCCCAGAGGGTCCTCTGGGCGGTTTTCCCCCACTCACTGCACATAACTCAGTTCCGTTCCTTTATCTGCAAGGTAGGAGAAGTCAGAATGGGAACATCCCTAATAGATGTGACTATTTAAATATGCTCAATAAGGAACTTTTTAATCCAGCCATGAGAAAATGGGCCATTTTGACATGAAGGTGGACAAGTGCCCCCATGCCCACCTCCCAGTGGGAACCACCTTCAGACCGCACTACATGGTTTCAGGAGCTGAGGCCCCCACAGGGAGGTGAGGATGAGGCCGCCGTGTGCAGCCCCTCTGGGGCACAGCATCTGCAGGGGCCCCTGGGTGTTGCTGACAACAGGGGTCCAGCCTGGGACGGAACCATCTGGCAGGACCCTGGGCTCCTCTGTCTGCCTCTCAGCCTATGAGGCAGGCCCAGGCCCCAGGCCCCAGCCGGGCATTGCCCAGTACACACTCTGTGACATGGGAACAGACAGAGCCACCTCCAGGTGGCCCATAGCTGTCACTCAGCGGCCTTGAAAGAAGCGCCTGCTGCAAGAGAACATGGGTGACGGGTTTCCCTGAAGTCAACTCAAAGCAGCGGACAGCACAGCGTGTCTGTGATGATGGCAGACCCTGCGACATGTCTGTGATGGCGGCGAGTCTGTGACGGTGGCGAGTCTGTGACGGTGGCGTGTCTGTGACAACGGCAGACCCTGCGGCATGTCTGTGGTGGCGGTGAGTCTGTGACAACAGCGTGTCTGTCAGGGCAGCGTGTCTGTGACGGTGGTGTGTTTGTCAGGGCAGTGTGTCTGTCAGGGCAGCGTGTCTGTGACGGTGGTGTGTTTGTCAGGGCAGTGTGTCTGTCAGGGCAGCGTGTCTGTGACGGTGGTGTGTTTGTCAGGGCGGCGTGTCTGTGACGGTGGTGTGTTTGTCAGGGCGGCGTGTCTGTGACGGTGGTGTGTTTGTCAGGGCAGTGTGTCTGTCAGGGCAGCGTGTCTGTGACGGTGGTGTGTTTGTCAGGGCAGTGTGTCTGTCAGGGCAGCGTGTCTGTGATGGTGGTGTGTTTGTCAGGGCGGCGTGTCTGTGACGGTGGTGTGTTTGTCAGGGCAGTGTGTCTGTCAGGGCAGCGTGTCTGTGACGGTGGTGTGTTTGTCAGGGCAGTGTGTCTGTCAGGGCAGTGTGTCTGTGACGGTGGTGTGTTTGTCAGGGCGGCGTGTCTGTGACGGTGGTGTGTTTGTCAGGGCAGTGTGTCTGTCAGGGCAGCGTGTCTGTGACGGTGGTGTGTTTGTCAGGGCGGCGTGTCTGTGATGGTGGTGTGTTTGTCAGGGCAGTGTGTCTGTCAGGGCAGCGTGTCTGTGACGGTGGTGTGTTTGTCAGGGCAGTGTGTCTGTCAGGGCAGCGTGTCTGTGACGGTGGTGTGTTTGTCAGGGCGGCGTGTCTGTGACGGTGGTGTGTTTGTCAGGGCGGCGTGTCTGTCAGGGCGGCGTGTCTGTGACGGTGGTGTGTTTGTCAGGGCGGCGTGTCTGTGACGGTGGTGTGTTTGTCAGGGCGGCGTGTCTGTGACGGTGGTGTGTTTGTCAGGGCAGTGTGTCTGTCAGGGCAGCGTGTCTGTGACGGTGGTGTGTTTGTCAGGACAGTGTGTCTGTGACGGTGGTGTGTTTGTCAGGGCAGTGTGTCTGTCAGGGCAGCGTGTCTGTGACGGTGGTGTGTTTGTCAGGGCGGCGTGTCTGTGACGGTGGTGTGTTTGTCAGGGCAGTGTGTCTGTCAGGGCAGCGTGTCTGTGACGGTGGTGTGTTTGTCAGGGCAGTGTGTCTGTCAGGGCAGCGTGTCTGTGACGGTGGTGTGTTTGTCAGGGCGGCGTGTCTGTGACAGTGGTGTGTTTGTCAGGGCAGTGTGTCTGTCAGGGCAGCGTGTCTGTGACGGTGGTGTGTTTGTGTCTGTCAGGGCAGCATGTCTGTGACGGTGGTGTGTCTGTCAGGGCGGCGTGTCTGTGACGGTGGTGTGTCTGTCAGGGCAGCGTGTCTGTGACGGTGGTGTGTTTGTCAGGGCGGCGTGTCTGTGACGGTGGTGTGTTTGTCAGGGCGGCGTGTCTGTGACGGTGGTGTGCTTGTCAGGGCGGCGTGTCTGTGACGGTGGTGTGTTTGTCAGGGTGGCGTGTCTGTGACGGTGGTGTGTTTGTCAGGGCGGCGTGTCTGTGACGGTGGTGTGTTTGTCAGGGCGGCGTGTCTGTGACGGTGGTGTGTTTGTCAGGGCGGCGTGTCTGTGACGGTGGTGTGTTTGTCAGGGTGGCGTGTCTGTGACGGTGGTGTGTTTGTCAGGGCGGCGTGTCTGTGACGGTGGTGTGTTTGTCAGGGCGGCGTGTCTGTGACGGTGGTGTGTTTGTCAGGGCAGTGTGTCTGTCAGGGCAGCGTGTCTGTGACGGTGGTGTGTTTGTCAGGGCGGCGTGTCTGTGACGGTGGTGTGTTTGTCAGGGCAGTGTGTCTGTCAGGGCAGCGTGTCTGTGACGGTGGTGTGTTTGTCAGGGCAGTGTGTCTGTCAGGGCAGCGTGTCTGTGACGGTGGTGTGTTTGTCAGGGCGGCGTGTCTGTCAGGGCGGCGTGTCTGTGACGGTGGTGTGTTTGTCAGGGCGGCGTGTCTGTGACGGTGGTGTGTTTGTCAGGGTGGCGTGTCTGTGACGGTGGTGTGTTTGTCAGGGCAGTGTGTCTGTCAGGGCAGCGTGTCTGTGACGGTGGTGTGTTTGTCAGGGCGGCGTGTCTGTGACGGTGGTGTGTTTGTCAGGGCGGCGTGTCTGTGACGGTGGTGTGTTTGTCAGGGCAGTGTGTCTGTCAGGGCAGCGTGTCTGTGACGGTGGTGTGTTTGTCAGGGCAGTGTGTCTGTCAGGGCAGCGTGTCTGTGACGGTGGTGTGTTTATCAGGGCGGCGTGTCTGTGACGGTGGTGTGTTTGTCAGGGCGGCGTGTCTGTGACGGTGGTGTGTTTGTCAGGGCGGCGTGTCTGTGACGGTGGTGTGTTTGTCAGGGTGGCGTGTCTGTCAGGGCGGCGTGTCTGTGACGGTGGTGTGTCTGTCAGGGCAGCGTGTCTGTGACGGTGGTGTGTTTGTCAGGGCGGCGTGTCTGTGACGGTGGTGTGTTTGTCAGGGCGGCGTGTCTGTCAGGGCGGCGTGTCTGTGACGGTGGTGTGTCTGTCAGGGCAGCGTGTCTGTGACGGTGGTGTGTTTGTCAGGGCAGTGTGTCTGTCAGGGCAGCGTGTCTGTGACGGTGGTGTGTTTATCAGGGCGGCGTGTCTGTGACGGTGGTGTGTTTGTCAGGGCGGCGTGTCTGTGACGGTGGTGTGTTTGTCAGGGCGGCGTGTCTGTGACGGTGGTGTGTTTGTCAGGGCGGCGTGTCTGTGACGGTGGTGTGTTTGTCAGGGCGGCGTGTCTGTGACGGTGGTGTGTTTGTCAGGGCAGTGTGTCTGTCAGGGCAGCGTGTCTGTGACGGTGGTGTGTTTGTCAGGGCGGCGTGTCTGTGACGGTGGTGTGTTTGTCAGGACAGTGTGTCTGTGACGGTGGTGTGTTTGTCAGGACAGCGTGTCTGTGACGGCGGCATGTCTCTCAGGGTGGCGTGTCTCTGACAGTGGCATGTCTGTGACGGCGGCAGACTCTGCGGCGTGTCTGTGACAGCGGCGGGCCATGCGCTGTATCTGTCCTCGTTTTATGCGCCTCAGTCTTGGCACAGCCTCAGCAGCTGCCTTTGGCCCAGCTTTTAAGCTGTGAAAGAATCTGCTGGGAATGTCCGTGGCCCCTCGTGCAGCCCCCGCTCCCTGCTGGGCTGGTTCCTCTGCCGGATCTAAAGCAGGAGCGAGGAAGCCCCAGAGCGGTGCTGGGGGCTGAGCCTTCCTCCTTCTCTTTTCTCCGGGGCCCACCAGGGCCCGAAGCTCCTGGGAACCCGGAGGGGAGCTCTGCTCCTGAGCCAGGAATTGCCGGACCCCGCAACTGCTGTCTCCAGGGCCTGTCCGGTTTCTCAAGTGCTTCTGGTTGTTTGCTCATGTGTTCAGCGCAGCTCAGTGACCCAAGCACTGCCTGAGCGGGAGAGGACCTGTGTGATGCGTTAGGAATGGATGACACAGCATTTTAACATGGACTTAAGCCGTCAAAATTTCAGTTGTATTTCTTAACAACAAAAAGGCTGGGTGTGATAGCTCATACCTGTAATCCTCGCACTTTGGAGGCTGAGGCAGGAGGGTCGCTTGAGATCAGGACTTCATGACTAGCCTGGGCAACACAGTGAGACCTAGTCTCTACTATAATATTTTTTGTAAGATGTAACTCTGCTACAGAGTGTTCCCTCGTGGATGAAGTGTGCTGACACACGGGCGCTGCACACGGTTCCTTGGTGCCATGCTGTGTGCCACAGAGCAGTGCTGTGTGCCTGGCACCTGGACACCTGGAGCCACGGAGCGGTGCTGTGTGCTTGGCACCTGGACGCCTGGAGCCACGGAGCGGTGCTGTGTGCCTGGCACCTGGACGCCTGGAGCCACGGAGCGGTGCTGTGTGCTGGCACCTGGACGCCTGGAGCCACGGAGCGGTGCTGTGTGCCTGGCACCTGGACGCCTGGAGCCACGGAGCGGTGCTGTGTGCCTGGCACCTGGACGCCTGGAGCCACGGAACGGTGCTGTGTGCCTGGCACCTGGACGCCTGGAGCCACGGAGCGGTGCTGTGTGCCTGGCACCTGGACGCCTGGAGCCACGGAGCAGTGCTGTGTGCCTGGCACCTGGACGCCTGGAGCCACGGAACGGTGCTGTGTGCCTGGCACCTGGACGCCTGGAGCCACGGAGCGGTGCTGTGTGCCTGGCACCTGGACGCCTGGAGCCACGGAGCGGTGCTGTGTGCCTGGCACCTGGACGCCTGGAGCCACGGAGCGGTGCTGTGTGCCTGTCACCTGGACGCCTGGAGCCACGGAACGGTGCTGTGTGCCTGTCACCTGGACGCCTGGAGCCACGGAGCGGTGCTGTGTGCCTGTCACCTGGACGCCTGGAGCCACGGAGCGGTGCTGTGTGCCTGTCACCTGGACGCCTGGAGCCACAGAGCAGTGCTGTGTGCCTGTCACCTGGACTCCTGGAGCCACAGAGCAGTGCTGTGTGCCTGGCACTTGGACACCTGGAGCCACTCCCCCGTTTAAAGGTTTGAAAGCAGGGAAAGCGACCTATGGCTAAGAAGAGACAAAAAATAATTCTAGAAAAGATGAAATACAGGAAAAGGAGAGATGGGCCAGGCAGCCTGGGACACCGGCCTGGCTGACTGCTGCGTAGTGGCCAGGAGTTCTGGGGGCTGGTGTGAGGAGGGGGTGGCTTTTAGGGTTCCACAGAGGTACACCTGGTGGGCTGCACTCCCACACTCCCCCCTCAGAATCAGGGCCAGAAAGCAGCTCCGCCCCTCAGTCCCTCTTGCTTCCTGACCACTGGGAGGCAGAACCATGTCCTTCTATTTTATTCACATGACAGACCTTCCTCCAGGGCCCGCCGTGTCCTGGGCACACACCGAGATTCTGAGTGGAGAGGGTGGAAAGGACACAGGGATGCCCTTGCCAGGGTGGAACTGACAGCGTCTTGAGGCAGGAGCCGCGGAGGAAGCAAATGCACCCCCATGACGAGTGGGGCCGAGGAGGGATCCCAGCCACAGAGAGGACAGGGAAGGGGCCTGTCACCGCTGGTCAGTGAAGGTGGCAGAGATATCCCCAGCAGCAAGCCAGGCCATGGGAGCTGTGTCACCAAGCCCAGCCACAGAGAGGCTTCGCCTCAGGCTCTCAACTGTGTCCCCACAGAGCCAGGCCTGCGGCGGCGGGAGCCCACAGAGCGTGATTTACAGGGCCGGACCTCACCTGCTCTCCCAGGCCGGGCTAGCCCAACATCGACCTCTCATGGTTGCCATTTAACGTCCTTTTTCTGTATTCAACCTTCAAAATATCCCCATGAGGCAGGGAACTGTGTTTTCTCTTTAATTCCCATTTTACAAATAAAACACCCAGCCTTAGAGAGGACCCTGGAATGCGTCAGCAGTGGAGGCAGAACTTAAGCAGAGAAAGTCTGACTTCCCAGCCCGTCCTCTGCTTCTACCTGGAGCTCCTACATTGCAGGTAACGAGAATCTCCACAAGCGAGCCTGGAGCAGAGCCAGGGGAACGAGGTTCTGCTCTCTGCCCCACCGCTAAGGAGCTGCTGGTTCACGGGTTAACGCTCTCCACCAGGCCTGCCCCTACAATTCTGCAAGCATTTAGTCCACTGTGGGAAAGAGAAAGTAAGATCTGAGCAGATCTTTAAAAATTCTGCAGCAAGACCCATGAAAGAGGAAGGGCCTGGGAAGCTCCCCACCCCCAGTGAGGTGGAGGCTGGAGGTGGAAGCTGGAGGGGAGGCCGGAGGCAGCTTCTGCAGAAGCAGAATCCTCAAGAAAGAAATCATTGACAACGTCATTCCATTTCCACGTTCTATTCTGTGGGTTTTTACTAAACACATCTCATCTACAAAGGTTCCTGGACACGGGGATACGTGCAGCAACGTGCTCGGCTTTCCAGGAAGCAGCCTTAGATGAGCAGAAGAGGGAAAAATAACCGGGGATGTGAACCCCCGCGTCCATGTCCCAGAGGCTGCACTCCAGGGCACGGGGGACTTGAGGAAGGCAGCCCCAGTGGGCCCCCTGGTGCAGCCCTGCTTTGTGGGCAGAACAGTAAAGAGTTGGGAGGTCAGTTGGATGGGACGGGACAGGACAGCACACTCAAGTGGGAGTGCCAGGGGCATTCACTGAAAGGCAGAGAAGATCGTGAACTTGTGGAACCCGCAAGCAGACAGTGGAGGTGGCGCGTGTGGGAAGAGCCCATCACAAAGGCTGTCTAGGACGGCTCCCCCAGCCTTTTGGCACAAGAGACCAGTTTCATGGAAGATAGTTTTTCCATGGAAAAAGGGTGGGATGGTTTCTGGATGAAACCAGTTCACCTCGGATCATAGGCATTGGATTCTCACAAGGAGCAGGTGACCTAGAACCTCTGCAGGCACAGCTTGCAGTAGGGTGTGCGCTCCTGTGAGGTCTGAATGCGCTCCTGAGCTGCCTTTGGGCAGGAGGCGGAGCTCAGGTGAGAAAGCTCCCTGGCTAGCCCACTGCTCACCTCCATTGTGCAGCTGGGTTCCTAACAGGGCATGGCCCGGGAGTGGGGACCCCTGCTGTAGGAGATAACCCTATCATTGGCAGCTGCTCTCAGAGAAGCTGCTGGAAGCTCTCCTGGAGGGTGAGGAGCAGTCACAGCTGAGCCCCTGGGGCCATTTCTCAACTGTGGGACAGAATGGATGTGACCCAGGCTGAGGCCCAGGGACCACACTGAGGGAGAAGCACAGGCCTGGTCTGAGGTGGTGACGGAAGGGAGGGGTCTCAGGTGCACACAGAGGAGGCCACTCACCTGCGAGGATGGCAAGGAGGAGGAGGCGGGTCTTTGTGGCCCTCCCTCTCTTCCCACCTGCAGCTCCTAGCCCCTCAATACCATTCACAAACACAAGGCAAGTGGAAACTGCCAGGGAGGTTCAGAGAGCAGAAGACGGGAGCTGCTCCCTGCATTTCCAAGGGTCATGCTGAGCAGGGCTGGGCCACATGCACCGTAGACCAACCAGGAACCACCCTCTTCCCTTGGCCACAGCCTCAGGACCTCTGCAGGAGCCCCTCACCCAGCCCTCCCCTCGGCTCAGCCCAGGGTGGCAGCTGCACTCAGAGTCTTCTTTTATCTTGGTCCAGCAAAATCGTGCAGCAGGCATCTCTGGGGGCTCAGGCAGCATCTTCCAGGTCCTGGGTTCACTCACACTCACCATGGGCCTCCACAAGTTGCATTCCGGTGTTTTATTCTTTCAAAAATGGTCGTCAGGCACCTGTTCTATCTCCAGCGCCATCCCCTCATGGGAATACAGAGCAGTGAACAAAAAAGTGCATTTTAATTCTTACCCTCAAGAATATACTTTCTTCTCACTAAACTTTACAAACACAGTCAATTCACTACTTTATTCTCATTTCACAAGTGAGCAAGCAGGAATGTGTAAGTCTCTCCAGCCAGCTCCACGTCCTGTGTGCGTTTGCGAATGGGAGGTGGCGCAGTGTGAGGGTGATGGGCCTCCTGGCTTCACAAAGGACTTGCCGGATGTAGCCACCTACTGCAGAGTCTACCTGGATGCAGGTCCAAAGCTCAGGCACACGTGCAGGAAACCCTGTGCCACAGCTTCCGTGCGTCCAGTCGCAGGAAGGGGAAAGTGGCCTTATAATCCAGGCATCCTGTTTTAGGAGAGCCTTAACAGATCTGTGGAGAACTTCCTACTTTACAGATGAAAATCTTCAGCCCGCCGTCAGAAGTGGATTTACGGAGAAGCTAGGGAAGCAGAAGTGTCGGCACGCCCTCCAGCTGGACTCGCAGGGCGTCCTGCTGGGATCTGTTGGGGATGGAGGTGGGGGGCCCAGGAGGGGTGCCCCAGAGTGAGGACCACTGCCAGGCCCCACCAGCGTGGCCTGAAGAGGAGTCTGTTTTCTCAGGAAACGGAGGGGTTTGTTCACTCCCCACACTAAAGAGAGCTTGAAGAGCACAGGGATTTCCTATGAAAACAGCAGCCAGGTTTGGAGGCCCCATCGGAAAGCAGCAGTGCCAACATCTAGCACCGAATGAGTGAACAAGGAAAAGCAGCAAAGGGAACCACGAGCCAGGACTCTCTCAGGGACTGTCAGATTCCTGGGGTTGCAGCTGGGGTGAGCAGGAGAAGCCAGGGCACCACCGTGCCCACCCCACCATGCCACCTGGCTCCCAGAGGCCTCTCTGTTCCTGGGGCTTCCCCAGCAAATACTGGGGATTGTCTTAGATGTTGTAGGGCTGCAAAAACCAGTACCACACCTCAGGCAGCTTAGAAACCAGAAATGTATTCCTTTACATTCTGGAGACGGGAATTCCAGGACTAGGCCTCCAGCAGGTTCGGTGTCTGGGGAGGGCTGCACCTTCTCACTCTGTCCTCACATGGGAGAAGGGGTGAAGGAGCTCTCTGTTCCCCTGTTTTGAGGGCCCAGATCCCATCACGAGGGCTCCTTATCCAGGGCTTCGTCACCTCCCACAGCCCCTCCTCCTCACACTGTCACGGTGGGGGTCAGGATTTCAGTTCACAAGATTTTCAGGGGATACAGTCAGGCAACAGCAATGATTTTTTAGAATTTTATGAATATTCTAATATATTTGTGAGGTGCAAACACCACATAAAAAAATCACAGCTTAGACCTGTGGTGCGGATGAAGTCGTGACAATGTTGTTACACGTCACCTGCACTAGCACACAGTGTTCTAGGTATATCTCTAACACGTCACACCACTCACAGACAGGGTCCACCTAACACTTAATATACAGGTGAAAGACGTATTATGTACATACAGAGAATACATGTATGTCATATACAAACATAAAATGTTATAGGCCAGGCGCGGTGGCTCACACCTGTCATCCTAGCACTTTGGGAGGCCAAGGTGGGCAGATCACCTGAGGTCAGGAGTTCAAGACCAGCCTGGCCAACATGGCGAAACTCTGTTTCTACTAAAAATACAAAAATTACCCAGGCATTGTGGTGGATGCCTATAATCCCAGCTTCTTGAAAGGCTGAGGCGGGAGAATCACTGCAACCTGGGAGGTGGAGGCTGCAGTGAAGGCATCACTGCACTCTAGCCTGGTCAACAGAGCCAGACCCTGTCTCAACAACAACAACATTATATGCAGAAGTTTTTCACCTCCCCCATAGTTAAGGCCAGATGGCCCCTGGACTTTAGCATGGTCAGGCCCCCAGTTGACCCTGGGCTGGGCATGTCCAGGAGCCCCTGGGAGGGATGGAGGGAAGGCCCCTCCGAGGCCGAGGAGTTGTGAGGAAGCCGGGGCACGGACTGCAGGGAAGAGGCTCTGCACACAGGACATGCCATCTTCAGCACACACCCAGAAGGACAGACAGAGAAGGAGGCGGAGGCACCTTCCTGCCCGGAGTCCGCCAGCCACGTCTGCCACATGCACTGTGAAGCGCTGAGGCCGACAAACCAGCAGCTGAGAAAAGTGAAGAGACACCAGAAGTTTGAAAATAGGCTGAATAGTTGGTGATGTTAGAGAACTGGCTAGAATTGGGGGTGAGATAAGGTTGCATCCTGTGTTCTCATCTGAGGCTGGGGAAGCAGGAGGAGCGCAGGTGGCTTACCATGAGAGATAGCAACTGAACTTGGGGTTGAGTTCCTTCTTCTGCTCTCTCTACTTTTGTATATTTGAAATTAACTTTTAAACCCACCCTTTCTATAAGCTTGATGCTTTCCATTATAAAGAAGATTCTTAAGCAATACTGTCCCTCTATAAAACTTCCGAACAGCTCGGAAAGTTCTGCAGTGCAGGCAGGGCGAGTCTCCTCCCGTCTCAGCGCCCCAGCTCCCGGGACCTCCACGAGAGGCAGCCCCAGCCGAGTGCCCATGTTAGGCACACAGCACATGCCTGAGTACACGGACACGCACACATGCACACACATACATGCACCCCGTGTGTGCATAACTGGTCATACTGTACGCATCGGTCTTTTTAGTTTTCCTCGATTTCAGACAGCCTTTGCTGGCAACCGACCTAATAAAATAATGCTCTTCCATCCTTGCTTACCACCGCTTCCCTGCAGGGCTGGGGAAGTTGGATGGTCAGACTGTTGACTAATGGCCATCCCGTGTCTCGTCCACAGCTTGTCAGGATGTCCGAGAGCCACATCAGCGATGAAGAAGGCAAAGCTTTCTGGAGAGCAGATGCTGACCATCAAACAGCGAGCCAGCAACGGTGAGCACCCCCAGCCCTGGGCGCACACATGTTCAGGAATGCCCAGTGGGCATGGCCACACCAGCTCTGTGTCCTTTAACCACGACAGCTCACTTTTCTTAGAAAGCAGAGGCAGGGGTGATGCTGCCTTTTTCATCTACAAAGCTAAGCAACTTGAGAAGAAAGCAGCCTTTCTCAAAACCATCTCCCCGCTTCACGGACTCCACTACTCACCCAAATCACAAGCCCAAGTCCTGAGGGTCTCTCCTGCTCCCTGGAACCTCAGGGCACCCACATTTCTGCCTCTGTCCCTCAGGCTCTCATCCTGGGTTTCTCCACCCAAGAGCAGCTTTGGGGCCCCCAGGCCGCAGATAGCAAGGACGGCTCCCCTCCCCTCTTGCCCTCACCCTTGCATGCCTGGTGCCTGCTTTTCCTGATTCCACCTGCAAATCTGTTTTGTTCTGAGGGTCTCTCTTGCCACCAACTGACACAGGTGTGTAAAGAATTCTACTGAGGAAAACTGGGGGCCTCTGCAGGAGCAGGAGAGAGGAGGGCCACTAAGGCCTTAGAAGCAGCCACATTCCCTGCTCATGATCTGGGGACTCTGTTTGTGAGTTCACCTCCCTGCTGAAATTACTCTGTAGCCACAGGCAATGATCCTGGTGCTTGTGCAGTTACTCCTGTGCATTCACAGAGCAGGGGACACTCAGGTTTCCCATGACAGGTTCCAGCAGAGACGGGACAAGGCAAGACTCAGCCCTCTTGCCTCAGACTAAATAAGAGTCCTTCCCGTGGTCTATTTAGCACCCTGTGTTATGTATTTTTGCCCTTTTGGTCGGTGACTTTGCTGTGTAACCTGCCCCCAGATAAACAGCCACAGTGTCTGGTGTTTCTACGTGCAGGGGGCTATAATGTGCCTGCAGGGAAACCATGCGTGTCAGCCAGGCTCCCTGCAGTTGGGAGTCACTGTTGTGACCGGTGGCTGTGAGATCAATGTTAAGGAATCCAATTATCTCTTAAATAAGTTGTCTTTAAATGGGAGCACACACAAAACAGGCAGATGAGTCCATCTCACACTGCTGTGAAGAAATACCCAAGACTGAGCAATTTATAAAGGAAAGAGGATTGATTGACTCACAGTTCCACGTGGCTGGGAGGTTGCAGGAAGCCTACAAGCATGGCGGAAGGGGAAGCAAACGTGTCCTTCTTCACAAGGCAGCAGGAGAGAGAAGTGCAGAGTGGAGTGAGAGAAGCCCTAATCAAACCACCAGATACTGTGAGAACTCAGTATCACGAATAGCATGGAGGTAACCGCTCCCAGGATTCCACTGCTTCCCACCAGGTCCCTCCATGACACATGGGGATTGTGGGAACTAAAACTCAAGATGAGATTTCGGTGGGGCACAGCCAAACCATATTAACGGGGTTTTTTACTGATCAATTGACGAAAATGGGACCAGAGGCTGGCAGGAGGCTGGCAGGAGGCTGGCAGGAGGCTGGCTGGCAGGAGGCTGGCTGGAGGCTGGCAGGAGGCTGGCAGGAGGCCGGCTGGCAGGAGGCTGGCTGGAGGCTGGCCCTGTGTTTCCAGAAGCAGCGATTCTGCTCTCAGTCTGTGTGCAGGTGATTTTGCAGTGCAGAGCCCCTGGGAATGAGATCAGCTGTAATCTGTAACCATTGAGCAGACTGGTCCCCTTCACAGCAGAAGCCCAGCTTCCCCTTCTCAGCTCACACTTGCAAGATGCACCCCTAATTTTGTATTCCTGAAAGGAGCCAGCAAAGCTCTTCAAGCACCACAAAGCGTGGGACAGCCTGGGCTGAAGGCCCTCAGACCTGTGACTCATAGATCTGTCCTAGAAAGCTGGCTCTGGGAGAGCCTGGGACCCCCCGCTGTACCTTTACCAAAGGGTTCCTCCTCCCCACATCTACCAAGATGAGCCACACCTGAGCAGCTCCCAAGCAGGCAGGCATGAAGCCCCAGTCGCAGCCACAAGGGTCTCCTCTCATCTGACTGTGACTGGTCCTGAGAGCAGCACGAGAGAAGCCTGAACGTCCCAGGGTCTGAAGGGTTCCCTCTCCGATTCCTATTACCGCTGCACACGAGGGACACGCTCACTCGGAGGGATAAAGATGAGCAGTTGGTCTGTGACTATAAACTAAAGGAACCAACAGCTGGGCTTCATCCCACCGTTCACCAGAAGAGTCATCAGCTTCCTGACATGTGTCCTCAGAGGCTGGGGCCCCTGGAGCCAGCATCCTGTCTCTCAGGCCAGGCCTGGCAGTTTCTGCCTTCCAGCATACCCCAGGCAGCTTCACACCCTCTCCGCATGGCTGCAGTCCCAAACAATGTAAGGTCCCCCAGTGTGGACCCCGCTTTTGAGACACCAGGATAGAGAGCCGATGTCCGCTTCCCAGTTACTATGGAGCAGTTTTTGTTGCCAGAAAGAAAACACTGCCTGAGCTCCATCTACGTGCCGGGTGGTTTTCAAAATACTTAGCGGGCATTTCACCCCCAAATGCCAGAAAGAAAACACTGCCTGAGCTCCATCTACGTGCCGGGTGGTTTTCAAAATACTTAGCGGGCATTTCACCCCCAAAAAAAACCCTGGATTCGAGCAGAAATCCTTAAATAAATTGATCTGAGTCCACGTTCATGAAGCGCAGTTAGGTTATGGAGGCCAGTTCAAATCAGAAAAGGAAAGAGGACATGGAGAGAAGAGGCCTGCCAGTCCTGGAGGAGGGGCCGTTCACACCGGGACTGGTCCCCCTGGGCAGCCGCGGACAGATCCCGCAGCTGACCGTCTGGTCATCGGTGGGCCTGAGTCGGCCTTTAGAGCCCTAGACGCTCCTATTACTGCCGCACACGAGGGGTTCATTCAGAAAAACAAGCGCTAGCTCAGAGGGATAAAGACGAGCAGCTGGTCTGTGACTATAAACTGGAAGAACCAACAGCTGGGCTTCATCACGGGAAAGCAGTCACTACCAGGGCCTCCCAGGGTCACTGCCCACCCGCTGGGCCCAGCTCCTGCTGCTGGGCAGCTTTCAGCCAGGTCCCTGCATTTCACCCAAGTTGCGGGACACACCATTCCTGTAGTGCTAAGTTTTAGGACAGAAACAGGGCCCCCTGCTGCAGATCTCAATGCATGCCTGTCCATCCATGGGTGACAAAGACGAGCTGCAGGGCACTGGGAGAGCAGGTGGTGGAAGTGGGATCCACCCAGGTCTTCCTAAGTCCGAGTGTGTGCTGAGTCTGGGCGGTCAATTCCCGGCAAGTTCACACCAACCGAGGTGGTTCTTAGTAACCCCCGGGGCACAGCTGTGTGCTCAGCCATCGTTTCTGTCTGTGTAACGAGTCCAGACAAGGCCAGGGGACTTTTCTGCTGCTCTTCAGGGGACTGAGGCACAGCATGCAGTGTCACTGCCATGATGCCATTCTTCACATCCGAGGCTCTGTGTTCCTGCTGCCCTTGCTACAGATGTGGAAAAGACAATTCTTCTCTTTTCCCTTTTTCTTTTTTTTTGGACAGGGTCTCACTCTGTCACCCAGGCTGGAGAGCAGTAGCACAATCTTAGCTTACTGCAGCCTCCGCCTCTTAGGCTCAAGCAACCCTCCCACCCAGCCCCTGAGTAGCTGGAGCTACAGATGTACACCACCACACTCAGCTAATTTTCGTATTTTTGGTAGAGATGGGGTTTCACCATGTTGCCCAGGCCGCACTCAAACTCCTGAGGTCAGGCAATTTGCCTGCCTCTGCCTCCGCCTCCCAAAGTGCTAGGATTACAGACATGTGCCACCATGCCTGGCCTTAAATATTTTAAGAGAGACAAGGTCTCACTATGTTGCCCAGGCTGGTCTTGAACTCCTGAGCTCAAGCGAAATGCCCACCTCGGTTTCCCAAAGTGCAGGGATTACAGGCATGCGCCACCACGCCCAGGCTTTTCTTTCCTATGAGTGTAAAGCCTTTCCAGGGGTCACTTTTACACCTTCAGTGTAACAAGACTGCTCAGCAACTTCCCTCCGTGTGAGGCCTGGACACTGTGCGGGAAAGAGAAGTCACCGGGGTCCACAGCGAGGCACTGACCTGGCCGAGAAGGGCCTGGCACTGGATTTTAGCTCTTTCTCTTGAGCATTTGTCTGAAAGAGAAGCAGCTTTTCTACATGTCCTTGAAGTTCCCTTCTGGCTCTGCAGTATTTTTCATTCTTTCTTTTTTATTTTTTGAGGCGGAGTTTCGCTCGTTACCCAGGCTGGAGTGCAATGGCGCGATCTCGGCTCGCCGCAACCTCCGCCTCCTGGGTTCAGGCAATTCTCCTGCCTCAGCCTCCTGAGTAGCTGGGATTACAGGCACGCGCCACCATGCCCAGCTAATTTTTTGTATTTTTAGTAGAGACAGGATTTCACCATGTTGACCAGGATGGTCTCGATCTCTTGACTGCATGATCCACCCGCCTCGCCTCCCAAAGTGCTGGGATTACGGGTGTGAGCCACCGCGCCCGGCCCTCTTTCTTTCTTTTTAAAGTTTAGGGACTAGCCTCCTGTCGTGTCTTCCCCCGACGGGTGACATTATTTTCTTTGTCCGTGGAGTGACCTCATCGTGCATGAGCACTCAGCCCAGCCCGAGCCGCGGCATGACTCAGCGAGTCTCCCTTCAGAACGGTTTCGCAGGCATTCTCTGGATGCCTCTTAGCACCTTGGCACCTTGGCTGAAGTTGCACCATTAGTGACTTTCTATGGGGATGGGGCAGGGGCAGTCTTTAGGAGATAAGGAAACAAGATCATGCTTTGTTCTTTCCTTTGAATATCAAAGCAGAAAGCAAGCTAGGGGAAGGAGCTCTAGCCCTGAAAATGAGCCCACCCACCCAGAGGTCTCCTCTCCCTGAGGGTCTTCACATCCACCCAGAGGTCTCCTCTCCCTGAGGGTCTTCACACCCACCCAGAGGTCTCCTCTCCCTGAGGGTCTTCACACCCACCCAGAGGTCTCCTCTCCCTGAGGGTCTTCACACCCACCCAGAGGTCTCCTCTCCCTGAGGGTCTTCACACCCACCCAGAGGTCTCCTCTCCCTGAGGGTCTTCACACCCACCCAGAGGTCTCCTCTCCCTGAGGATTTTCACAGCCACCCAGAAGTCTCCTCTCCCTGAGGGGTCTTCACACCTACCCAGAGCCCTCCTCTCCCTGAGGGGGCTTCACACCCACCCGGAGCTCTCCTCTTCCTGAGTGGGCTTCATGACCAGGCACATGTGTCTGGGGACTCACAGTATGTCCCAGGGATGTGGCTGTGGACAGTTCTACAAAATCAGGCCTTCCTCTTCCACAGCCCCTCACCCTCCAGAATCTCATTTCTGCCGAGAGAGCAACTGCAACCTGCCAGGTCTTCCCTGGCATTTCCCCATCTCCCTCCTCTGCCTTACAAAGGACTGGCGTGCTGCACGGGGTGGCAGTGGGTGGCCCCAGGACTCAGGAGTTCCCAGGCTCCCACAAGGGGCCATTGGTGACCACTTGGGGCTCGCAACAGAGCAGAGCTGTGGAAGTAATATCCACCCACCCATCACTCCCAGAACAAAATCAGAGATGAAAGGTTGTCGTGGGACCCATGTCAAGACTTTTATGTGGATTTAAAATGACACTGAGTTCAGTCAGAACAGCTGACCTGATCTGGCAGATCAATTAGGTAACAAACCCTGGTTTGCCTGTTAGTTTGACATTTCTCATAAATTCTTGAAACTAAACATCCTGACCTAAGGTTTCTGATAGAAATATGTTGAAAGCTAATCTGCTATAAGAATAGAGTAAAGTGTGTGTGTGTGTGTGTGTGTGTGTGTGTGTGTGTTGAAAGCACTCTGCAAGATGGGGTCGGAATGTGCTTGAGAAGAGTCCAGCGCGACGGCTCTAGAAGCGAAGAGTCACTTCGCCCCGTGTTCGGCAGCCTCCTTAACGCCGAGTGTTCTAAAGGCATTTGGATGCTTGCAATTTCACAGAAGCTTGTGGAGAACGCGTCTTAAATGATACATTCGTTCATGATTTAGTTGCTTTACAAATTGGGTTGTTTTTGCAATTGGTTGTATTTTTATCTCGAAGTTATAACATTTTTTTTTTCATTTCACTAAAAGCAGCACCTAAGGCCCAATGCCACTAATCCATCCCTTTCTCTTGCTCTCATCTTTCCAACGTCTCAGTAGAGAGGCGCCTCAGCCTCTGTTCCGCCAGTGTCCGCAGGGTTTCTGGGGTGCTCTCAGGCCTCAGCCTCTGGCTGATTGCACCCTTCTGCCCTTCTGTCTGCAGTGCTTGAAAACAGCATCTACCCACTGGAAGCCTCCTCAGAGGCCTGGGCTGGATGTGTTTTCCATTTGTTTTGAGTGAAGATCCATTGTGGTGCCATGTGACCAATGAGAACAGCAGTCTCAAATCCTGAATGTTTTAGGGTAATTGGGTTTGACCAATGAGAACAGCAGTCTGAAATCCTGAATGTTTTAGGGTAATTGGGTTTGACCAATGAGAACAGCAGTCTCAAATCCTGAGTGTTTTAGGGTAATTGGGTTTGACCAATGAGAACAGCAGTCTCAAATCCTGAGTGTTTTAGGGTAATTGGATTTGCAAAACTCCTGCTCTCCTTCCCTATACCCAATTGTGTGAAGTCAAGTGGTCACAAGAGAGAGGAATCTCCATCTCTTTGGCGTTGGCCGTAGAGTGTTGCCAGTAACCAGACACAGCTGGGCAGGGAAGCAGGAGACCAAATGCCCTTTGTAACTATGGGCACCAGGGCCCTGTGCCCAGCTATGCCAAGACTGGTCCATGTAGCCCCATGGACCTCGGCAGGATGGCAGTCACATGCCAGGGTCACTCAGATAGTCAGGTGCACACCTGGCCAAGGTCGTCATTCCGGCAGAGTTTACAAATTGGAAATTCTGTTAGTTAATACATGTTTTTTAATCATTCAGAATGAGACTTTTTATTCACTAAATGTCAAATATTCAGAGAGACATTTTATGGTCACCTCCCTCCAGCCAGCTCCCATGTCCCTCTCTCCCACTTCCCACAGCTTCCTGTTGGTGGATGAGGAGAGGTCATCCTCGGCATTTCCCAGGCTGCACTTGTGTTACACGTCTGTTGTCCATTTTCCTACCCAGAACATAAGCTGAGTGAGGGCAGGGATGACCTGGGCTTGGTGAATGTGCCTGCAGAGCCTGGCTCCAAGTCTGGGGTGTTTGCAGAATGACTGATGCAGAGAGAAATTGAGAGAAAGAATAAAAGCAGGAGAAAATAGACAGGCCAGGCTCAGCAAATCAGCACCTAGGACCACATGGCTTCTGCCTCCGGTCCCAGGGACACACCTGAGACCCACAGTAACGATCCCAGGAGCTCCACACTCCTCGCCTGTGTCTCAGTTGATTGTTTCTTTTTGTGGGGGACCTAAGGCAGGGAAGAGGCAGTGGTAGGGAATAGAAAGACATGGAGATGGTGATTATTTTTTTCTTTCTAATCCAAGGGTATATTTTCCAAGCAAATTCAATTACAAATAAAAAAGGAACAAAGAAAACTCCCCAAATTTTAACTCTAATATTTTTGTATATTATGGTTTTAACATCCTGATATTCATTATCACAGGTATAGAAAATGACGAAGAAATCAAACAATTAGATGAAGAAATCAAGGAGCTGAATGAATCCAACTCCCAGATGGAAGCCGACATGATCAAACTCAGAACTCAGGTAACAGTTTTTGAAGCCCTCAATTTTAGCTCTAGCACGCGCTCTCACACGGCAGGAAATCGGCTTTTAGGAGAGCTGTCGCTGCCTCTTCTTTGCTCTTTCGTTTCCTTCGTCTTTCCACGTAATGATGTTGCTCTTCCGTGGACGTCATTCCGTGGCAGTGTTCACTTTACCAGGGGCCGTGGTCCACCAGCTTTCAGTCTGCCTGTGTGTTTGTGTTTTTTAATAAAGTGCATTTGTGAATAGGGATTTTCAGAGGATCCCCTGTTCCTGCAAACAGTGAAGGATTTCCTTCCAAGATACTTCAGGTCCTCGTGTTATTTAGTCACTGTCTTACATGTATAGTGACAGCCTGCGTTCCCGTGTTCCCAGAATTTAAAATAGGTCCTCCTGTTATTTAGTCACTGTCTTACATGTATAGTGACAGCCTGTGTTCCCGTGTTCCCAGAATTTAAAACAAGCCATGCCTACCACTTAGGACTCCTGGGTGCCTGGGGTTTGAGGAAGTGGCCCCAGTGACTTGTAGCTGCAGAGCCTGGGTTGGGAACAAAGGGGAGTGGTAACTGGCAGAGCCTCTGTGGTCTCCTAACCCCCGCCATGCCCATGGGCAGCCCACAAGCCCACAAAGTAAACGTCCTCAGCCTCATCTTACACAGTTTCTTTTTTTTTTTTTTTTTTTGAGATGGAGTCTTGCTCTGTCACCCAGGCTGGAGTTCAGTGGCACAATCTCAGCTCACTGCAACCTCCATCTCCCAGGTTCAAGTGATTCTCCTGCCTCAGCCTCCCATATAGCTGGGATTACAGAAACGCAGCACTGCGCCCCACTAATTTTTGTATTGTTAGTAGAGATGAGGTTTCACCATGTTGGCCAGGCTGGTCTCGAACTCCTGACCTCGTGATATGCCTGCCTCAACTTCCCAAAGTGCTGGGATTACAGGTGTGAGCCACCGCGCCCAGCCTACACACACAACTTCTAAGACCGAGAGGCAACATCCTCAGCCAAGCTGAGGCCACAGAGGCCAGGCCGGACCCTGTTTACCTGAAGCCTTGTGCCTGCTGTCCCATACCTAGCTGTGTTAGGGTCCCAGTCAGCGACGTACAACCTGGGAGTGGAATTTATTTGCTGACTGTGCGACCCTCACGTTGCCCACAAGGAGAGCAGAGGTGTCCTTTCCTCCATCCTGGCCCCTCCACAGCAGGCCATGGTGTAATGAGGTTCTCGGGGGATGCTGACCGGCCTCTGTGAAGGTTGCTCGGTTTGCTGGGAATGAGCCTGGAGGACCAGATGGAGAGGAGGATGGTGACACCGCCAGCCACCTACTGATGATGTCCTCCTAACAAACTCTGAGGGGCTCCCTTATTTTCCCCCTCTGCAGATGAAGAAGCCGAGGCTGGGGAAGGGGGAGGGCCTTTCCCATGGTTAGCCAGGTAGTGTATGAAGAAGCCGAGGCTGGGGAAGGGTGAGGGCCTTTCCCATGGTTAGCCAGGGAGTGGATGAAGAAGCCGAGGCTGGGGAAGGGGGAGGGCCTTTCCCATGGTTAGCCAGGTAGTGGATGAAGAAGCCAAGGCTGGGGAAGGGTGAGGGCCTTTCCCATGGTTAGCCAGGTAGTGGTCAACAGCTCTGCTCTGCTCAGCCAGTGGTTTCCAACCCCTGGACACAGCGTCCCCAGGGATGCAAATATCCTCTGGGACTGGGGCCCCACCACGCAACTGAAAAGGATTTCTAGGTCCCCTTGTGGGTACCAAGGATGAGGCCAAGAGTGGGAATTCCCCATGGGCCATGTGGCTGCTGCCTGGGCATTTTGATGCCAACCTACTTCCCCACTACTTACTTACCCCACAAGGGTATCACTGCCTTGATCTCACAGGCCTGGTAGCCCCAGGGGCTGTGCTCAGCCTTTCCAGAGTCACATTGGCCTGGCCAAGGCTCACCTGACACAGGTTGGAATTTCCCTTGAGACTTACCTGAATGTTGGGCTTGGGGAATGGAGTGATAGCCTATGGTTTTCTCAGCCCCAGGACCAGCTGAAGCCATGGAGGTGGCATCTTGGACTTTACAGGAGATCCCATGGCTGCAGGAGCACCCACGAGCTGCTGGTTCTGGGACAGAGTAGGAGGTGGCCAAGTCAGCAAAGATTGTTTCACTAGGACAGATCAGAAATTCACCCTTGAGTTGTTTATTAGTCCGTTCTCACACTGCTAATAAGGAAATATTTGAGACTGGATAGTTTATAAAGGAAGCAGGTTTAAGGGACTCACAGTTCAGCATGGCTGGGGAGGCCTCGGGAGACTTAGAATCATGGTGGAGGGGAAGGGGAAGCAGGGCACCTTCCTGGCAAGGCGGCAAGAAGGAGAAGTGCAAGCAGAGGAAATGCCAGATGCTTATTTATAAGATCTCCTGAGACTCACTCATTATCACAAGGACAGCATGGAGGAACTGCCCCTATGATCCAGGGACCTCCACCTGGTCCAGTCCTTAACACGTGGGAATGATGGGGACTCTAATTCGAGGTGAGATTTGGGTCGAGACACAGAGCCAAACCATTTCCAGTTGTGTTCTGTTCATGAAACTCTTAATTTATTTCCTCCTCTGAATGGCACCTCGCAAGGCACTCTCTCATGAGGCAGAGTGTCCTTGTCTGTCCAGGGTGTTCAGTCCACAGGCTACTGGGGCAACCCAGTTCCAATAGGATGCCTTCAAGAAAAGGGTTCTTCCCACTCACTGAAATCCCTCCCGCTGCGCTGTGGCTGTCCACGAGGGATAGACGGCAGCTCTCACGCCAGCTGTGGACGAAGCACTGGCCGTTGGGGCTCAGCCAGGGGCTGAGAAGGCTTAGAGGTCATGCGCCCGGATCCAAACCCTGGGGAAGAACGCGTGCACCTGCTCAGGCTGCATAGGGTAGGAACCCCGGGCACTCTCTGCATGCGCCTGGGCGTGGCCTCCCTCAGGAAGCACCCAGGCCTGCGTCTGCTCTCACTGGCCTCTTTGTGCCTTTCGTTGTCTCTGAGATGAGTGGCTGCTCCTCGCAGCGTCCATTTGGACCTGACCTCAAAACTGAATGTTGAGAGCTCACATTCATTCTCACTGACTGGGCTGATGAGAGGTGACTTCCCAGATGTGCCCGGGGATGGACCTTGCCCTATTCCAGAAGGCATGCCTGTGTCTCAAAAGGGACAGGAACGCTCTGAGCCAGAGTCCCCCAGCCCTGCAGCTCAGGGTTGGCGGATGAGCTCCAACACAGAGGTGGTTCTGGGGGCACCAGGCCTGAGCTCAGAGCCCAGCAGCTGCTGACACAGGTGACTTAGAGCCAGATATTCCTGAAACGGGTTGCACTGGGGGCAAAACTTATCGGAAAACAGCTTACACCCACAGCCAGGCGCCCCCTTGCTGCCTGTGCCTTGGCCACTGCTCTAGAGACTATGGAGGAGGAACGTGGGCCGGCAGACTCTCCAGGACATAAAGCGGCCCTGCCTGATGGCCTGGGCCTCCCTGCAGCAGCGCCACGCCCCTGGCACTTCCCTCTATAAGGCCCTGACTTTCCCATGCTTCTCAGGCCCTCACACCCTCAGGGAGCAAGGCCAGAAAGGGAACAGGCCCAGACCTGTGTTTTCTTGTCCACTCGGACCAAGAGAAAGGCAGACTTCTCCCAGTGCCCCATGACACGCTCAAGCCACACTGACTCAGGATTGCAGAGCTGCGCATGGAGCCCACGCCAGAGATGATGCGGGGCCACAGGGCTGCGCATGGAGCCCACGCCAGAGATGATGCGGGGCCACAGGGCTGCGCATGGAGCCCACGCCAGAGATGATGCGGGGCCACAGGGCTGCGCATGGAGCCCACGCCAGAGATGATGCGGGGCCACAGGGCTGCGCATGGAGCCCACGCCAGAGATGATGCGGGGCCACAGGGCTGCGCATGGAGCCCACGCCAGAGATGATGCGGGGCCACAGGGCTGCGCATGGAGCCCACGCCAGAGATGATGCGGGGCCACAGGGCTGCGCATGGAGCCCACGCCAGAGATGATGCGGGGCCACAGGGCAGTGCATGGAGCCCACGCCAGAGATGATGCGGGCCTCAGGGCTGCGCATGGAGCCCACGCCAGAGATGATGCGGGCCACAGAGCTGTCCCAAGACCCAGCCATGAGTTGACTGATAAGTGCATGTCCATGTCCCGATGTTCTTTCTGGAATGGGAGTGGAGGGAAAGACGTCACAGTCAGTGCTCAGGCCTGCGGCCCCGTGATGAGGGTCTCACACAGGGAGGGAGGGGTCCAGACTTAAATCCAGTAAAGAACAGATCCAAGAGAAGGAAGAGGAAACTCCGTCCATCCCTTTACATTTTACCCCTGTGCTGGATGGGGAGACCACCCGGCCACTCTCCTCAAAACAGGCTGTGTGTTACATCTCAAGCCCAGGAGCTCTTCCTAAAACTTTGAAAGGGGCTTTTTTCACTGTTCAGTTGTAAGAATTCAAATTAGGACAAATGCAAGGTGATTCAATTGAGAAGATGAGTTTTCCGATTTGGAATATGTTCAAACACTATTTGGTCCAATTCGCGCAAGCAACACAATTCCTATGTGGCTGAAAGATCCAGACACCATTATGCTTGGTGGCTTGAAAAGGAGAAGCCTGCATCAGGGTCTTCACCTCATGCAAACGCAATCAGAAGTCCCAACGCCCAGTCACAACCCAGTCTAACCCAGGCTTCCTCCCTGGACAGCTCAGAACCAGCAGAACAGCTGGCCAAGGTGCCTGTGGGCCCTGCTGCTTCCCCAGCCCCACTCTCCCAGTGGATTCAGTGTGATTCCACTGAATCAAGTGGATTCAGTGCAGCCTCAGCTTCAGCGGCTGAGGCACCCAGGCTGGGCACACCCAAGCCTTGGTTCTGGACTCCAAGATTCCCTGGACACGTCTCACCTGATTCAACTCAGTTCACACCAGAGCCTGGAGCAGAGATGAGAAAAGCTCACATTCTGCCACAGGGGACACCCAGAAGTTGCTTGTTATCAGAATCTGGAAAAGAAGAAGACAGCCACTGAGAAAGAGAGAGCAGGGGGCTCAAGTGCTGGGCACATCCTGGCACGCAGGGTTCCTGTGAACCACGAGTGCCGAGGGCCTGGAGCAAGGAGCCTGAGGAGAGACGGTGGGAGTCCTGCAGATGCGGGAGGTGGAGGAGGGAGAGGAGCACTCCCTCCTAGAGGAGGACGGCTTCGAGCAGGCTGGAGGCTGGGAGGCTGCTCTCCCACTGCCCAGGGTTCCGCACAGGAGTTTGTCATGGGGGTGGGGGTGGGGGCATTTGAGTATGAAAGGGAGCTCGTGTTTTCAAGCCAGGCTGTTCATGAGAAACCCCCAGCTCCTGGTGCAAGGCCCGGATGGAGCAGCATGAACAGCCCCGTGCAGCTTGACTGCTTCTGAGATGAGCAGGTTGGTTAATCCCACAGCCCGCAGCCCTCATCAGGTGGTGGCTCCTGTCCCTGGGCTCAGCCTCTCTGCGACCCTCTCTCTGACACGGGAACCTGCAGCCTCCCTGGAGCGCCTGCCTCGTCCCTCGGTCAGCACAGGCCTGGGCAAGAGGCAGTCCTCCCACTCGAGGGCGCTTGCCTTGGGGTTGCACCTTTCCACCGCCCCACTGCTCACATCTCGGGATTCTCGCCCTTTACACTTCTTCCGGAAATGTTTTCTAAACACAGCACGCCATCCAGGTGCTTGGTCTATGCCCCGGATTGGCAGACATTTTCCACAGAGGACCAGATGGCAACCGTTTTTGGCTTCTGGAGCCCGCAGCTGTGTTGCTGCACGGCAGCCTCACAACACGTGTGCGTGCAGCCCTGCTTCACACAGCAGCACGCGGCCCTGCGATCTGAATTTAACATGGCTCCTGTATGTTACAAAATGGCTGTTGTTCTTTTTTTTTTCTGACCACTAAGAAATGCAAACGCCGTTCTGAGCTGTCTTAGCTTTCCGTGTCAGGCCGCGGGCTGGGGCTGACCTTTCCCTGCTCCAGGTGTAGTCAGGGACTGTGCAGTTTAAGAACATGAGGCCCGGAAGGAGAGAAGGTGTTGACGAGTCTGTAAAAATGCAGGTTTGGGCCTAGACCGGCCATCAGCCTGCTGCTGACACGGGAACCTTCTTGGGAAGTCCGAGAGTGCACTGCTTCCTAGCAGCCTGAAAAAGTTTCTGTGCTTCTTAATCAAAGACAGAGCCCACCTTCGCCTGGAGCTGCCCCCTTTACTGGCAACTCGATGTTCCTGGAAACATAGACTCAGATGTGCCCATGCACATCACCCACGATGGCAGAGGCAACGGGCCCAGCTGCCAGCCAGGCCCCCAGACCCACTCTCGATGCCAGCCCCACCCCGTGGAAGCACCTATGATCAGAGATGCCTTCCAAGTGTGAGGAACCACGTACCGTGGCTGCTAGAGGTTGCGTTTGGAGGAAGACACCTGCCTCTGCGCCCCTCCCCAGCCTGCTTAGCCCCATCTCAGCCTGGCGTCGGAGGGGCTGGGCAGAGGCCAGCATCAGAGGGGCGGGGCGGCACCCCTGCCTCACCTTTCTCAACAGCACTGTCTCTCATGACCACCACAGCGTGCTGGCCAGCTCCATGGCTGCTGAGAGGCCTTCCCTTTGCTCCGGGCTCCTAAGAGTGGGTTGGAGGCCCCAGGAATAACAAATGTCTTCTCACGGCAAACACACTGCACATCAGCGTGAGTTCATGTAGTGGGCCAGGAGGGATTCCCATTTTCCAGAAAAAGAGCCCACCATTTGCCTGGCTAGCATAGTAAGGAAGGGGCAGCCGCACCCCTGAGACACTCAGCCTCTAGCCATCCTGTGGGAAGGTCTCAGGCAAGCGAGACCTTGCTGTCTGTGTGTGAGAAGCCTAGGGTCCCACGTGTGTGGGCTGGGATGCAGGAGATCCAGGGGCCACGGGCTGCACTTGCAGAAGGTGAGGCTGTGGGACCTGGCAGATAGCCATCGGTTCTGGTTTCGGGTCTCCAGACATCCCCTCTGACCCTGGCTGAGGCTCGCCATGCTGCCTCGTTCAGGAGATAATGGATTTCCAGAGCCACAGAGGCACGACCAAGTGCCCTGGTAGCCAGGGCTTTCATGGACATTCATTCAAGCCACATATTCCATTCCACTGCTGAGCAGGTCAGCACAGTGGCATTTGTTCCACTCTGAGAAAAGCAAAACATACATTATAAGCACCCAGCTACAGACCCTGGTAGCATGGGAGGGAACAGCCTAACTCCTGAGTCCCATAGAGACTCCTGAGCACAGGAAGACATTCCAGCCTCTGCAGGAGGGTCTGGGTTTCTCGGCAGAGAACACAGGTTGAAGGAGGAATGGACCTAACATGTGTCCCCACGAATCTTGCTGCAGCCAGGAGATGGGAGCATCCCTGCCTTGGGCATCCCATCAGCTGCTTCTCTGCTCCACCGGGGCAGAGATTGGGTCAGGAGCCCCAGGAATAACAAATGTCTTCTCACTGCAAAGACATCACACATCTCGGTGTGAGTTCATGCTGTAGGCTGGGAGCATTATTCCCATTTTCCAGAAAAAGAGCCCACAGTTTGCCTGGCCTGGATAGTAAGGAAGGGGCAGCCAGACCCCTGAGACACTCAGTGACAGGTGAGCCAGGCTGGGCTCATCCAGAAGGGCCTGCTGAGGCCCAGTGATGGGGAGGCCTTTGTAGGGTTCTCTGAGCACAGACAGGAGGGGCTGAGGGGCCTAAAGCAGCCACCATCTAGCAAAGCCACCAAGTGCAAAGGGCAGGAGCCGCCCTGTGCTCAGGGAAAGCACAAAGGTGCCCATCCTGCTGCTAGGCTTCCTCATGTGTGTACCCTGAAGCCTCGGCCCTGGGCAATGGGCCTCGCCCTAGATTAGATTCCAACACACATGTGTGTGTACCCTGAAGCCTCAGCCCTGGGCAATGGGCCTCGCCCTAGGTTAGATTCCAACACACATGTGTGTGTACCCTGAAACCTCAGCCCTGGGCAATGTGCCTTGCCCTAGATTAGATTCCAACACAGAAAGCCCACGTCTGCTTACACTGACGTTCTCTCTAGTGAGGTCCCAGCCACAGCTGCCACCAGCTGTAAGTGCAGGCACATGGCCGCCCAGGATGTCTACAGAACGCTCTGGAGGATAAGCGCCAGGCACACTGCCCCTCAGGGCCCACTCAGGAGTCGTGGGAGGGCAGGTGTCCACTCCTGAGCCTGCAAGGGGTGGCTGGGAGGGAATATTAATTTGAAAAATAATCCAAAGGAACACAAATGACGAGGTCACCCAGCACATGCATGAAAAGAAAGCTGTGTGATTTTGGCGGGTTCTCCCTAAGGCACCGTCCCTGCAGGAATGGGGAGGGGGGACTCCATTTCTTCCAAGGAGAAGGCCCACCCTCCCCACTTCATCCTGGAGGGCGTCTCTGAGGGGTTCCAGTTTTCTAACAGAGAGTCTGGGCCTGAAGCTGGTGGCTGAGAGAACCCGGGATTTGACCCAATACAGTCAAGGGATGGCCAGAACATGGGAGGAGGCAGGACCGAGAGGGGGAGGAGAGGGCAGGTCAGGCAAGCCAGCACTGGACTCTGTGGGTCGGGTTGGTCTTCCAGGGAGAGAACCCCCTGAGTGCCCAAGGCAGACACCCCCATAGACAGGGCAACTCCCTGCCTGCTGCGTGCGACGCTGGTCCTGTATGGCTGTAGGCAGAGGCCCCGAACTCAAACCCCTTGAGTTAAATTAAATTATCTCTGGAATGTGCGAGGAAGGGTCCATGGTGGGGCTTTATCCTTATAGAAATGCAGGAAGACCACCCCTGTGGGCACAGGGCCTGCCTGGTGCAATCTGAAGAGACTCTGACACCCCCACAAGGAAATGAACATTGGAGGGTGTAGCTGTGGCCGCATTTGATTCAGGCTAGAAAGGACAAGAATTCGCGTCACGTCAGTAAAGCCCGCTCAGCACTGCAGTCCCATGGGGCCAGCTCAGAGAACAGGATCACACAAGGGAACGGTCTCAGCTGCCCAGCTGTCGAGGGCTATGAATCCAAAGCATAGGAAGCAGGCCCTCAACCACAGGCTCTCACGGCCGGAGCCTTTCTCTTTCCTCGAGAGGCCCCTTTTTCACGCCCAGTAGACGGCGGCCCCTGGCGGCAGCCACGGGCTCCCAGGGCCGCCTGGTGTTACATGTCACACACACTTGCGCGTTTCAGATTACCACGATGGAGAGCAACCTGAAGACCATCGAAGAGGAGAACAAGGTGATTGAGCAGCAGAACGAGTCTCTCCTGCACGAGCTGGCGAACCTGAGCCAGTCCCTGATCCACAGCCTGGCCAACATCCAGCTGCCACACATGGTAAGTGAGTGAGCGTGCACGGCAGGAATGTGGAGTCCTCCACAGCGCACAGCCTAAAGTAGATGCCTTTTTTTATTAGTATTTTCACGGTTCTTCAACCTTTGGCAAATGTTTGCGGTTACCACCCCGAAACCATACTGTTAACGGCCAGAAACGTTGGCGGGGCTGATCCCATAAGCTTAAGTGTGCTCTGAGCCGGCCTTTGACATAGCGTAAGACCAGGGGCACGATGCTGTGATACTATTTTATGCTTTTGTAAATATACTATTGAGAAAATAAAGGTTGTGTATGAACTACTATTTAATATCTCGTAGGATCCAATCAATGAACAAAATTTTGATGCTTACGTGACTACTTTGACGGAAATGTATACAAATCAAGATCGTTATCAGAGCCCAGAAAATAAAGCCCTACTGGAAAATATAAAGCAGGCTGTGAGAGGAATTCAGGTCTGAACAGCTGCTGTAGTGATGAAACTCTTGCTTAAAAAGGATGCCTCTTGTTTTTTCGCTGCTGTAACCTACCAGAAAGTGTTCTATATTGATTTCTGTTGGAAACAGTGTTATGCTTACAAGACTTCACGATGATTTCATGTCTTGCTTTAAAAATAGTACCCGCAGAATAGTTTTCGAACACACCCACATTTTGTACGTTTCCATGTAAGCCGACATAGTGTTCTGCCATGTAATGTTTACAGCTTCTGATGTATGCACATTGGGGGTATACCTGTTTCTGAAGAGGTAAGCTGATCAAAATACACAGAGTGTACATTCTTTTTAATGCTTTAGTGATACATGTTTTAGTATTTTGAACTGAAATGGACACACTCACACACACACACACACACGCACACACACACACACAGCTTTGAATGATCATATTGTGGCCAGCAGCCACTTTTTAGACATTATCATTTTGCCTCATGTTGGAGGACTTTATGGAATTTAAGAAATACATTTTGTGTGCATATTGTTTCATAGCAAGAATTGGTTGCAAAAAATGCTTTATTTTTGAACAATGCTTGGAAATATCATGTGACTTTTTTGTTTGTTTGTTTTAGGAGGATGGTGTATGGTGGGGGCAATAAATGAGGTTTTTTGCATTCCAAGGAAATGGCATATGGATTAACTGTAAGAAATGAAATAAGTAATTTATTGTAAGACAACATCAAGCCATGGAAACTTGGCAGAAGATTCAAAGCAGCTTACACAGCACTTTTAAATTCACTCCTAAGCATTACATGGTGTGACTATGGAAACTCCAATTAAGACAGGATCTTATCAGAGGTGGACAACATGAAGATTTCCTTTCCCATTTTCAATAAACTTTGGAACAACCTTCTCGTATGTCCCCTAGAGTTTCGTGCCCCTCTGAACTCTCTGTCACTGCAATGTAGTTTCTCAACAGAGTTTGTGTGTTTTCAATTTAAGCTAAAAAGATAATTTAAGAGCATTTATTTCCCCTTTTCACTTTTAAAGATTATGATTATCACTATGATTGTAATGAATCTTCTTATTTTACACTTGAGGGATAAAGGCAAATGATTTGTGAGTCTTCTAGTTGCTGGACTGAGTTTTCTGCTGGATCTGGTGGGGAGGTGGCCAGTAAAGTTCCTCTCCTGCTGCCCCCGCCCGACCTTGACTCTGAGTAAGCGCTGGGTCCTATTCAGAGGACTCTCGCCACGACGTTTCTGTTCGCACTTGGTTGGAGACCAGTTGACCATAGAGCATTTGCAGAGCCTTGTTTGATTTCTTGTGACTATTCTAAGAATGAATGCAATCAGATTTTAAAAGTAACTAAATATACTTCAGCACTTTTTGCTTTAAACTAGATCATCTTAGACTTGTTCATACCTTTCAGATTTGATTGTTTGACTCCAAACGACTGCACTATATGTATGCATAAGACCACTTTGGAGCGCTGCGTCCCCCTTCTGAGTAGTCCTTTGGCGATGTGTTGTGTTTTCTGATGTTGACTTGATTTCCATTTAATAGCACCTCTTCCTTCCATGTCTTGATGTTATGCAGGAAGTACAGACGTACTTTAAATTTTTGTTATGAAATTAAAAAAAAGATGGGTTTTGTAAAAATAAAAAAAAAAATATTTTTAGCAGAACAGGACTTACAGGGTCATTGTCCCCACAATGTGCCAGTCGACTATTTGCACTTACCTTGTCCTATCTATCCGTACGGAGGTGTGCAATTCCTCGCGTCAGTAGCCTTGTGACACTGAACCTGGATGGATTCTGGAGGAGCCCTCACGGCCGATCCATGACGTTGCGAAGGGAGACGACAGGGATCTCACCACAAATATTCTGATACAATACTCAACCTCGGTATATATATCTGTATAAATATATGTACATCCCAGTGGCACTTTATACTGTTCACTGTACAAAAGCTGACAGTTTTCCACAAGGACTTTCATCACGAGCTGGGAAGAAGATGATGTAATTACTCCGGGGCTCTGCGGAACCTTCTGTGTACAGCGCCCCCTTTCTGTTGTGCTCTTGGTGGCAGCTGCCGTGCTCAGAATGCGTTTGGAGAGCTGAAGCAAGGTGCTCGCCGTCACCTGAGGCCGTCCGCACCGCCCTTGGGGCCGCCGTCGTTCCTAACAGCACATGCATCTCCCCGCACATTGTCTGCAGCCTCCTTGCCAATATAGTAATGCTTTTAGTAGAGTACTAGATAGTATCAGTTTTGGATTCTCTGTTATCACCTATGTACAATGGAAAGGGATTTTAAGCACAAACCTGCTGCTCATCTAACGTTGGTACATAATATCAAATCAAGAATTATCTGTGACTATTATATGAGGATCACAAAAGTGTCACATATTAGAATGCTGACCTTTCACATGGAATTATTGTGAGTCATCAGAGTTTATTATAACTTATTGTTCATATTCATTTCTAAGTTGATTTAAGTAATCATTTATTAAGACAGAATTTTGTATAAACTATTTATTGTGCTCTCTGTGGAACTGAAGTTTGATTTATTTTTGTACTACACGGCATGGGTTTGTTGACACTTTAATTTTGCTATAAATGTGTGGAATCACAAGTTGCTGTGATACTTCATTTTTAAATCGTGAACTTTGTACAAATTTTGTCATGCTGGATGTTAACACATCTTACTCTAAATAAAAAAGGTGTTGCCACATTTGTAGCACGAAGGATCTCTAGCCCGGGTCTGCGTCTTCTCTTGAGTCTGGGAAACAGTGTCTGGGCCCATGGGACCCTCTGGAGCCTTCACTCCCACTTAGTGGCTTTTAGCATTTTTACCAGTTTGGTTCTCAACTCTGAGGCATACAGGCGTCAGTGACTTCTCAAAAACTACCTGAGTGTCTCGGCATCCCCACCGGGCCTGCCTTTTCCCATTTGCTATTGCTCCTGCACCTCACTGGGCCAGGGCTTCTGAGAGCGAGGCTGGCGAGGAGGACATGGCGCCTCCCGGCACAGACTCCTCTGGCAGGGAGTTCTATGCCAGCAGGTGCAGCCGCCACACCTGGGACATTGCCACTGTGCATGCAGCGACATCTCAGCACACCCAGGGTGGGGCGGAGTCATGTCCTCTGTAGAGTCTTTCTTCTCCTGGAATCCAATCAAGGAACCGCACTGCTCCCAGTTGCTCCATCCCTGACCCTGTCCCTGTCACCTCCTTATTACTGAGCAGTTTCTTGACCTGTCTCCCAGAACACAGACAGTTTTCAACTGTCCAGGGCCATTGTTTTACAAAATGTCCCAAACTGGCGTGTGTGACTGCCACCTCCCGACTGATTTGGGTTAACTAGGAGATGTGTCCTTCTCCAGCTTCACGTCCGGGGGCAGAAGGACAGACGGCCCATTGTTGTTTGCCTGGGTGTTGAAAAATGATGCTTTGTGACTTCCATTCTATTGGTAAGGATCCCAGCAGCAAGTCACCCATAAAACTTAAGTTACCCTTCGAATATAATCTAACAATGAATCACCCACTTTCACATCAACTATATCAGTAAATGTCACTGTTTAAAATTCCAAAAATACCCTCCTATCGTAGACACAATCACTTCAAATATAAAATTTGAGAAAGAGACTCTGATAACCTTGGTGAAAATTCATAATTTATTCCCAGTGGAGCCTGTAGCTGCTTCAAGATTCAAGGTCCCTGAGCACTTCTTACAAGCTGGTGTGTTCTGACTGCTCCTTTGCTTCAGCGCTGCTTCCTGGAAGCGCTGGTGACTGCAGTGATTCCCCCTCCAGATTCGGCCAAGTCCTCAGAGCTGACAGAAGAGGGGAGACTTCACGCCTGGGATCCCTGCGTCTCTGTCTCTCTAGCCCACAGGATGGAAGGAGCTCTGTCAAAGGTCTTTAGGAACAAGGCGAGTTGCTGACGTGATGACTCAGGCCTGTCAGGATTATTAAAAGCTATTTTCCCATAGGAACGGTGTGCCTGAGAATTGGTGTCAATGTTGTAGAAAGCAACTTAATACTATTTTCAAAAATCTTAGAAAATTTATATTTTGACTCAGTCTGTATTAAAAATACCAAAAACAATTGCAAATGTACCAAAATCAATAAAAACAACCCTAAAGTCCTATTACAGAGGAATAATCAAGCCTTTCATGATCCATGAACTCTTTGGAGAGTACCAGAGAGCCCTTAAAATAATGGCTCTAAAACCCTTTATTTATAGCAAAGTAGGTGAAGAGTACAGAAAGACATTACAAATGCGTGAAGAGGCGAGTTACCAGCGGAAAGAGCTGGGCTCTGGCAGATATTTGGAGAGATTTATTCTGAGCCAAATAGGAGTGACCACCGCCTTGAGTGGCCTCAGGAGGTCCTGAGAACATGTGCCCAGGGTGGCCGGGGCGCAGATTGATTTTCTACATTTTAGGGAGACACGAGACATTAATTAACTCACACTGGCTCAGTACAGAAAGGCAGAAGGGCAGGTGGCTTCCAGGGCACAGGTAGATTTAAACATTTTCTGATTGGTTGAAAGTGTTATTGTCAATTGTAGGGAGTGTCCGGTTTGGAAAAGGGGTTGGGGAGACCACGGTTCTTATTGTGCAGATGAAGCTTCCACGTAGCAGGCTTGAGACAATAGATGGTAATTTTGGTTGTTGTTTTCAATTTGAGATGGAGTCTCACTGTCGCCTCAAGGCACAATCTCGGCTCACCGCAACCTCTGCCTCCTGGGTTCAAGTGATTCTCCTGCCTCAGCCTCCTGAGTAAGTGAGATTACAGGTGCACACCACCACACCCAGCTGATTTTTGTGTTTTTGGAAGAGATGGGGTTTCACCATGTAGGCCAGGCTTCTCTGGAACACCTAACCTCAGGTGATCCACACACCTCAGTGCTTGGATTACAGGCGTGAGCCACCGCGCCCCGCCAATGGTCAATGCTTTCTGTTTTTTTTTAATTAGATGTAGGGTCTGTGTTGATGGGAATGCTGGCAGACGGCTTTTCCTGAATTCCAAGAGGGGGTAGGGCTTAGTGAGGCATGTCCCACCCCCTCCCCCACCCCCCGTCATGCCCTGAACCAGTCTTTCAGGTTCAACTTGGTGCCTTCACAGAAGAGGGAGTCCATTCGTGTTAGGGTCGGGGGCTCTTTGAAGTTTATTTTTGGTTTGCAATGTTTAGACCACCCTGAAGTTGGGTTAGCCTTTGTGGCTCGGTCTGGCAGGAACGCACTCCCCAGGGCACTGCCCCGAGGAAGTCAAGGAGAAGGTGGAGGAGCCTGGAGCAGGAGGAGTCAGGGAAGCACTGGTTAGAAAATCAGCGACTCTGTGTTTAGGAGCAAGAATGGGAAATGGCCACAGGGCAAAGAGCACAGAAAAAGGCACTGTGTCTTCTGCTGGTTCCCTGGGGTCCTTTGTCTGAGACCAGCCAGCCGCACATACATTGCCGTATGAGGCCGAAAGAGAAGGCCTGACTTCACATTTTTCTCTCCATGGGCAAACAAATGAATTTTTTTAAAGCAAAAGGCCTGAGCACATGAGGATGATTCTGGAGGTTTGGGAGGAAAAGGCTTGGGGCTGGCACTCCCAGGGTGCTCAGGGCATCCTTAGAACAGCCTCTCCACTCTTCCGGGGCCCCACGGCTGCATCCCTGGGAGACGCAGACAATGCAGCTGCTGACCCACCCTTCGGGAAGGCCGCCTGGCCCCTCCATCCGCCGTTATCCATGAGAGATGCCGTGGATTCCAAAGCCCGGCCCCCACCGCCCCCAGATGCTCTTATCACCGGCAGGGTGGGCCAGCATCCTCTCCACGCCCTCTCCAGTTCCACAGCAGTCGTTTCTGGCCCTTAGCACAGGTGAATGCGGCTCCTCTGAGCTCACCAAATGCCCTCTTTTCTGTGCAGTTAATCTGAGGCCTTTTCTGCTCAAGAAAGACATGAACCATCATGACTGACAGCAAGAACCCTCTAGCCAGTGTCTCAAGGATTGACAGTGTGTCATCACAACTGTACACCAAAAATAAAACTCGAAGCCCCCCAAACAACTGAATGAATGGACCCCGCCCCTCTGCCAAGGGCATGCTAGAGTGAAGCTGAAGCACTCGTTAAGGCCATGAGAGGAAGTCGGGGTTGGGCATCCTCGTCCTACCCCTCCCCCCGTCTTTGGAACTCAGGCACAGCTGAGCAGCTAACATTGAAACACAGGCCTGAAGGCTGGCAGAACCTTTAAGTCTGATAAGAAGCATTTAGAATCTATTCTCTGAAGCCTGCTACACGATGGCTTCACGTGCATGATAAGAACCTCGGTCTCCACAACCCCTGATCTTAACCCAGACACTCATTTCTATTGATTCAGGTCCTCAGATAAACTCTTTCAACCAATTGTCAACCCAGGAAATCTTCGAATCCACCCACGACCTAAAGTGCCCCCAGCACTTGGAGTTGTTCCACCTTTCTGGACCGAGCTAAGCTAAGGTACATCTTACATGCATTGATTAAGGTCTCATATCTCCCTAAAATATATAAAACCCAGCTGTCACCAGACCACAACGGGCACATGTTGTCAGGACCTCCTGAGGCTGCCACAGGCACATCCTTCACCTGTCCACAAAAACAGTCAAACTCTATAAATATTTGAAGAGGTTTACTCTGAGACGAATAGGAGTCACCATGGCGTGGCACAGCCCTCAGGGGGGGCTTGAGAACATGGGGTTTTCACTTTTTAACCAGAACATGGTTTTAACTTTTTTTTTGAGATGGAGTTCTGCTCTTGTTGCCCAGACTGGCGTGCAATGGCACCATCTTGGCTCACGGTAATCTCTGCCTCCCAGATTCAAGCGGTTCTCCTGCCTCAGCCTCCCAAGTAGCTGGAATTACAGGTACATACCACCATGCCCAGCCAATATTTGTATTTTCTGTAGAGACAGGGTTTCTCTATATTGGTCAGCCTGGTCCTGAACTCCCAACCTCAGGTGATTTGCCCACCTCAGCCTCCCAAAGTTCTGGGTTTACAGGTGTGAGCCACCTTGCCCGGCCAGGCAGCTTGGTTTTATACATTTTAGGGAGGCATGAGACATCAAATACATATAAGAAACACATTGGTTTCGTGCAGAAAGGTGGGAAAACTCAAAGCAGGAGCTGCCAGGCTATCATCGGTGAATTGAAACATCTTCTGGTTGACAATTGGTTGAGTTTGTCTAAAGACCTGGGATTGGTGGAAAGGGCGTGTTCAGGTTAAGGTAAAGATTGTGGAGACCAAAGTTCTTTTGAAGCTCTGTAGTGGCCGCCCTTAGCGACAATAGATGACAAATGTTTCCCATTCAGATAACTTTTTTTTCTTTTTCGTTTTCTTTTGAGACAGTCTTGCGCTCTCTCCCGGGCTGGAGTACAATGGTGTGATCTTGGCTCACTGCAACCTCTGCCTCCTGGGTTCACGCGATTCTCCCGCCTCAGTCTCCCGAGTAGCTGGGATTACAGGCGCGCACCACCACGCCCAGCTAATTTTTCACTATGTTGGCCGGACTGGTCTTGAATGCCTGACCTGGTGACCCACCCACCTCAGCCTCCCAAAGTGCTGGGTTTACAGGCGTGAGTCACTGCCCCTGGCCTTCCTAATCAGATTTTAGTTAATCTCTTTAGGATTAAGAGGGCCTGCGAGAAAAAGATCCAGCTATATTCATAGAGATTCTTTACAGATGCAAAATTTCCTCCACAAAGAACAGCTGTGCAGGGCCATTTCAAAATATGGCAGAGAAACATGTTTTGGGGTAAAATACTTTGATTTTCTTCCTCGTCTGGTAACATTATACCAGAATCAGGTTGGAAAACAAGTCACGACCTGTAGAGTTAAATAAAACCCATCCGAAGAGAACGTGTGGTTTGCAGGGCGTGGCTCCGCAGACCCCTTCGATAGGAAGTTGGGCAAGATTTTTTTAAAAATCAGAGTTTAGTCCTCAGCCTTAGCAAAATAAGCTCCGGAGTTGATTGAGACCCGCCTTCGATACTTACTGGTTGACACAGCAGAGCTGGGTGACGCCGCAGCCCTCAGGGGCTTCAGGGAGAAGCAGAGACTCAGGCTTTCACGCTTTATATTTCACTTACTGTGACACACGTTATTGGTCACTGCTCAGACACTGGGTCAAATGGGAAACAACACGAAGAAAAACCCCATGCTAGTAAGTGTCGTTGGCATCGACCTCCCAGTGTAATAAAACAGGCACCTGGCAGCCCGTGAGCACCCTGACTCCCAGCATCAAACACAGCGGCCGACGGAGAGGCCTCACAGTGGGTCCCAATGAGGCCAAATATGGGGGTGCTGGACTGTCCTCTGGACGCACCTCTGGTCTCCGATCCCTCCTCGCATGCTAATTTCCTTTCATCCTCTTCTTGCTTTTTAATTAAACTGTTTTTTTCTTTCTAGAGCACTCCCTGTTCACACCCTTCCAGTGGCTTCGGATCCTTGTTGAGCCAGGTGAGGTGAGGAAATAAAGCAGGATCAGCATTACCAACAAACCAGGAGAGTGTGGGGATGGCCCAATAAAGGCCGGACATTAACCAGAGAGGGAAAGAAGAGGGAGGGGCCGGGGATGGAAGCAGAAAACGAGAGCTCCGTCCTAGAGCCGAGGAGAGAGGATGGAAGGTGAATCGTGGCCATCAATACCTAGGGCCCGACCACTGTCCCAGGGCCCGACCACTGTCCCTGGCCCCCACCACAGCTTTCTTTCCACAGCGCAGTGGGAGCCCGGCCTTCCTTAGGTTCTGTCCCTCCCCTCGGAGGCCGTCAGCTTTGCCCAGCAACAGCAGACACCCGTGCTCTTTCCACAGGCCGCCGGCAAAAAATGCGAAGCATCTGATGAAAACTACCGGCAATCACAGTGTCTGCCTTTTCTTTTTTTTTTGAGACAGAGTTTCGCTCTTGTTACCCAGGCTGGAGTGCAATGGTGCGATCTCGGCTCACCGCAACCTCCGCCTCCTGGGTTCAGGCAATTCTCCTGCCTCAGCCTCCCGAGTAGCTGGGATTACAGGCACGTGCCACCATGGCCAGCTAATTTTTTGTATTTTTAGTAGAGACGGGGTTTCACCATGTTGACCAGGATGGTCTCGATCTCTTGACCTCGTAATCCACCCGCCTCGGCCTCCCAAAGTGTTGGGATTACAGGTGTGAGCCACCGCGCCCAGCCCGGTGTCTGCCTTTTCTAAGGAACAAACTGTTTCCTTCTCATGTGTGAGATCTGAACAGTAGGCCTTCAACTCATTTTCCTTTTTTGATATATGGGGAACAAAAACACACCCAAGACCATCTGCGGAGAGAGGAGGTGTGGCACGGTTAAACATCTCCAATGCGTCAGCCCCAAGCGAGGCATCTTACACAGTTATCCCCACAGAAGGGGCCTCCCAGGCCTGAACAACATCTGCCTCAGAAACCAGCCTTGTCAAGGCATATCTGATGGCAGAGGCCTCTCCCCAGGAGCAGCTTTGTCAGGGTCTTCCTGAGAAATGTCTCACCGCAACGAGACGGGTGGTGGAGACGCCCAATCCTCTCCTCATCTCTTCCCAGAGAGAATCTACGCCCCTCTACCCAGCGGGGAGCGGTGTAGGAGTAAGCAGGACTCTGCATTCCCTGTACTAGGAATGAGCTCTTTAAAGGGAGATGCGGCCTATGAATATTAGAATCCAAGTCAGACGTGAGCGACCCAGAAAAGACGGTTTTCAAAGGAGACAGCATTGTCATGCTCGAAGGTCTTCACAACTTAGGAGCTAAAGTGATGAGATAAACTTTAGGGCAGAGGTTAATCAGGGGACATAGAAGTCTAGATGAAGGTTACTGACTTTACAAAGAAACTGAAAAACTGAGGTCGTGACACTACCTTAAAATGAGACCCTCATTCAGGCACCGTCTGTCTCCCAGACACTCCCAGCCTGTCTCTAATGTTTTACAAGATGTCATAGAGCTGGGAAGGCAACCCCAGAAATCACTTGGGAGCCCCAGATTGTTTCCTTAGTAGGGTGGAAATCAGCAAAGACTGTCCAAATGAGAACAGACAGAAGCTGCTTATCCCCAGGTCCTTAGAGCTAGGGAGCCAGCCGCCATCACTTGCCTTTTCAGAGAGACTCCCGCAGGCTGGGTGTGGGAGCTTCCAGGTGGAAGGGAAGGCACCCGGTGAACCCTGATGGAGGCTGCTGGCCTGGGGACTGGGACGGCAACTAGAATCGGGGTGTCCTGTGTGAGTGTCGGGAGCGTGTCTGTCTTCCGAGGCTTGTCCTCCGTGGGACCAGGAGCCCGGGGCAGCTGTGAGTCAGTAAGCTCTGACCAGTTGGGCGGATTGTGCTGGGGCTGTTGAGCCTTTTGGATTGTCCCTAGAGACAGCGATCAGGATGCCTGCAAGTCTGATCTGCAGATAGCAGGCAGCTTCCTGGGCTGTGCACTGAAAGCAGGGCTTGGCTTCCTCTGCAGGCTGTGCGTCGGATTTCTGCTTTTACCCGCAGTCGGTCCATGGACCCCTTGTATTTTCATCTCTCAGTCATAGGCACCTTTCAATGTTGCAAAAATTAGAATGAAGAAATAAAGCATTTTCTGTGTTAGAATTGAATCTACTGTGAGGAAAGAAAATAACTTTTATCTAAGGAATGTGAGCCCTTTCGAATTCTTAGGCCCAAAGAGGCTACGATGAGACAGCAGTCGTGACTCATCACCCGCCTGGAGCTGCGTGTTCATCTCTGAAAGCGCTCCCTGTTGCCACAGCCTCCGTACGCCCCACCGGACGCCGTAACCCCTGCCCACAGCTTTCCAGTGATTCTGCAATCGCTAATCAATGCTATTGTTGAAAACCAATGAGAATCACTGCAAACCACCTTGTGCCAGCCTCCTCTGTGTGCCCCTGCTTTTGCCTTTAAAAACCTGCCTATCCAAAGGCAGAGCGGAGCTCCAGGCCGAGGGTGCTGGGGCTGAGTCTTCCAGGCAGCTGTCCTTGCTCGGGCTCAACTCTTCAAATCACACTTTGTGCTGCTGCCTCTTCCTTTCAGGGCGACAGCTGGTTCCCAACGTCCTTTAGTGCAGCATGATCCAGCAAAAGTAGAAGAGAGAAGCGGCTAAATCTCATCTCCATCCTTGTTTGTTTTGTGGGTAGAAGGATCTCGCCTCCCGGGGTCCCCGTTAGGGCAAGTTTAAAATTTCAGGCAAAAATCTGCAATGCCTGTGAGGTCATGAAAGAACCAGAGACCTCCAAGATGAATTCCCTCCTGTTTGTCTCAAGAGAGTCCCCCACTCCCCGCAGCCCTGCCCATCTTAGTGTCCTGTGAAACTTCTGACTCTCTCGTGTGTGCGGGTCTGACCCTCCTAATTCCAGATGCGCAGAATCTGAGGGCAGATGCCCTGGGAGAGTTATATGGAGGCAGGAGAGTTTGCAGTTGAGAAAAGGCACTCGGTATTTGCTGAAAGAGTGAACTCTGGAAAGCCAAAAGGACAGTTAGATGCATTGTTAGAAGGAAAACCTTCGCCAAATGACATCTAACAGAGCCTAAGTGAGGAACGACTGATGGTGAATCGGCCGCCTCCCGAGCCGGCGGAGGCTCAGACCCCAGCACAGCCATGAAGTGGAAGATTCAGGGACGCAAAAAGGAAAATGACGGACAGAAAACGGAGGTCACAGCCGGGCTGGTTGCAGCTCAACGTTTGCCTTATTTGAACAGGGTTTGAGCAGCTGGCGTCCTCTGATGAGGCAGAACGTGGTGACTGGCATCAGAGCAGGTTACAGCAAGCAGAGAAAGGCAGCTCAAGGCCGAACTTAATCTAACAGGAACTCACAGTCGTTTCGTCCTCCAAAGTGATAGATTCTAGTCTCTTAGGCTGACAAACACCTTGATAGCTGGAAACAAAGCAGAGAGAAAGTGGCCTTAGGAAGGGGCATCGTCACGTGAAGGAGCCGGAAGCTGCCACCTCAGAATAGGCCCATTTGGCATGAAGGTGGCTCTGAGCTGAAGGGCACTGAGAATGCGCAGACACGGTGGCAGCTCTAAGGGCACAAGCACTCCTTTCGTGAGGACAAGCCACCTTCGTAAAGGTGTTCTTTTTTTAGCTCAAAAAGATAATTAACTTTTATTATTCATTAAAAATGAACTTTCAAAAGTATTAGTAAATTTCATTTTAAACTCTGTCTTGAAGTGCTGACATCACTGAAGTAACATTTTTCTTCTTTCAATTTTTTCTTGTAAAATCATAGCTCTCTCTTTTTCTAAAACAGTTTTCTCTTTCCTTCCAGTTCTTGATAAAGACAAAGGGAGTGCCGTGGCCTCACGTGGCCGCAGAGGAGCGCCACGGTCGTGGCCTCACGTGGCCGCAGAGGAGCGCTGCAGTGCACAGGTGTTTCCACGACCAGCAGCTACTGGGAGGGCGAGGGCCCTAAAGCAACATCATTCAAGAACCAGAGACCTCAAAGGCCAATTCCCTCCTGTTCTTCACAGGGAGTTTCTGCTCTCAGCCGTGGAGAAGGCCGGACGCTTCTGGGCAGCAGCCCCTCCCCACAGCCCTGGTTCACACAGCACTTTTCCTGACCACCTTCTCCTCCTCCACCCAGAAGCCCTCAACCCTTCTCCTTTGCTGGTGTTTAAACCCAGGCTCTGAACACCCTTGGGAACCACTCACCTCTGGGGGCCCCCCGTGGCTGTAGAAGTTCAGAAGCTTCGGTTTGTTTTCTCATATTAGTCTGTGTGTGGCTGGCCACATTTGTGTGGTCCAAGCTGGAGAACCTGATACAAATAGAGAAAAAATGTTTTCCTTCCCCTGAGCTACAGGCAAGATTGTGGGAAGTCTCCCAAGTTACTGATTCACAACTTTTGGCAGTTATCTGTCTAACATTAGCCGTTGGTGTGGCTCTTTACCTTTTGTGTGTGTGTGTGGGTGGGTGTGCATGTGGGTGTGGGTGGGGGCGGAGTCTTACTCTGTCACCCAGGCTGGAGGGCCATGGTGCAATCTCAGCTCACTGCAATCTCCACCTCCCAGGATCAAGTGATTCTCCTGCCTCAGCCTCCGGAATAGCTGAGATTACAGGCACGTGCCACCACACCCGGCTAATTTTGCATTTTTAGTGGGGACTGGGTTTCTCCATGTTGGTCAGGCTGGTGTTGAACTCCCGACCTCAGGTGATCCACCCGCCTTGGCCTCCCAAAGTGCTGGGATTACAGGCATGAGCCACCGCACCTGGCCGGCTCTCTACCTTTTTATTAAAATCATTCTAAAAAAGCAAAAGTCGAAGTACTTTTCCTCAGTATGCCAAGAGAATTATTGAATACAGAGAAGTAATTTGAGCTGTAGTTACTAAAAACCAACTTCACTACTTTGATAAAGGCTACTAAAATTAAAACCAATTAAAAATCAACACTGGTGACAGTATGTCACTTTGCATCTTTTCAAAATAGACGCGCTCCCAAAATGTTTGTAACTGGGGTTGTAGCTAATACGTTCAGCACAAGTGTAATGACAGGGTGAGCAGTTCGGCAGGAAAGACGATTGTGGAACAGCGAACTCAAGGCGCCTCCGGTCAGAGCAGGTGACTACGGGAACAGACGTGGACTACTGGTTAGAACCGGTGGAGAAGCTTGTTTATGAAACTACGAGGAGGTTCAACTTTAAAATGGAGGACAAAGGACTGAACACACTGACACGCGGATTCTTTGAAGAGAAACGTAGACCTCATCGTGTCCGATGAAGCCATTTGGATGCTTTTTTCGCTCAAACAGATGTGTGTTCTGGTCCTGGGAGCATCAGAGACAAGGAAGAAGCTGATTGGTTGGCCTCAGAAGGCTCTAGAACATCAGGGGAGGAATCTCCGCCGTGTTGCCTGCCCTCCCGGAGGCCGCCCTGCTGGTGCTTCCAGGGGCTCTTCCCGCTCTCCCGGGAGTCGATGAGACGCCGTCCCACCCCGATTTCTTTCCACGTGTTTCCAGCGCTGTTATGAGCAGGTCAGCCAGTTACCACGTACGCCGGGCTGCGGTTGGATGCGCATTACTGAGGGGTCCCTGGACCATTGAGCTCAGAGGCCTGACGTGCCTGCTGCTGGTGAATGATGTGCCATTGTTTGCTGCACTGCTCAAAATATGTCCCGGAATTTAATGTTCTTCAGTGCTTTAGGCTTATCTGATGGGAAGTTGGAGAGCTTAGCCTGCAGGCACGTTTTAAAAGTTCTGTCCGTGCAGCCTAAGCGGGGTCCCTTCAGTCCTCAGACCTGGAAAGCCGTCCTTAAGTCCGGACTTGAATCTCGATCTCTGATCTTCTGAGGAAGGGCAGGTTTCAGTTTCTGAGCCCACCTGACGGTCCTCCCTTTTCCACTTTGGTCCTGCAGGTGGGGAGACGGCCTCCAGCCCTTGTCTTCATTCAGCCTCCGCTTCCTGGTGCAAAACTGTGGACCAGCCAAGCTGTTCCTGAGACCTGCCGCTCATTGAACAATTTGCAAACTGCATTTATTTGAACTTAGGATCTGGGTATGTGGATGTGCGAGCAGAGTGGCATGGGCCAACAGGGAAAGCCCAGGCCTCCTGAGGCTGGGAGGGGCCGCACCGACACCCCACACTACTCTCCAGGGGAAGCCCTGAGAGTTACGCCCACGGGCCTCTGTTCATTGATTGCTGCACTTGGCACAGTAAGAAATCTCAGTGTGAGGAACTAGAGGCCGGGAGCTCAGCTGTGTGTGAACCCACTGCTGGGTACCCTCCTGCTGGTGTGCTCTGGGTGGGGACGGTCCCAGCCTTGGGGTCCTGGAACAGCCAGGGTGAATGGCCACTCTGAGGGCAAGCCCAAACAAGGCTTCAGGGGCACACGGAGAAGTCCCACTGTCTGGGGCCTGGAACATGGAGCCTGTGCTGACATGAGGAGAGGCCGTGAAAATGTGATGGAACTCGGACACAGAGGAGCCCGTGAGCCTGACGCCCACAGAGGCTGGTGGATGCCACTCACTCGGGGCTCTGTACACGCTGGGGGTCACACACTCACTTGGGGCTCTGTACACACTGGGGTCACACACTCAGGGCTCTGTACACACTGGGGGTCACACACTCACTCAGGGCTCTGTACACACTGGGGGTCACACACTCACTCAGGGCTCTGTACACGCTGGGGTTCACGCACTCGGGGCTCTGTACACACTGGGGTCACACACTCAGGGCTCTGTACACACTGGGGTCACACTCACTTGGGGCTCTGTACACACTGGGGTCACACACTCAGGGCTCTGTACACACTGGGGTCACACACACTCAGGGCTCTGTACACACTGGGGTCACACACTCAGGGCTCTGTACACACTGGGGTCACACAGGGCTCTGTACACACTGGGGTCACACACTCACTCAGGGCTCTGTACACGCTGGGGGTCACACACTCACTCAGGGCTCTGTACACACTGGGGTCACACACTCAGGGCTCTGTACACACTGGGGGTCACACACTCACTCAGGGCTCTGTACACACTGGGGTCACACACTCACTCAGGGCTCTGTACACACTGGGGTCACACACTCACTCAGGGCTCTGTACACACGGGTCACACACACACTCAGGGCTCTGTACACACTGGGGTCACACACTCAGGGCTCTGTACACACTGGGGTCACACACTCAGGGCTCTGTACACACTGGGGTCACACACTCACTCAGGGCTCTGTATACACTGGGGTCACACATACACTCAGGGCTCTGTACACACTGGGGTCACACACTCAGGGCTCTGTACACACGGGAGTCACACACACTCAGGGCTCTGTACACACTGGGGTCACACTCAGGGCTCTGTACACACTGGGGGTCACACACTCACTCAGGGCTCTGTACACGCTGGGGGTCACACACTCAGGGCTCTGTACACACTGGGGGTCACACACTCACTCAGGGCTCTGTACACACTGGGGGTCACACACTCACTCAGGGCTCTGTACACACTGGGGGTCACACACTCACTCAGGGCTCTGTACACGCTGGGGTTCACGCACTCGGGGCTCTGTACACACTGGGGTCACACACTCAGGGCTCTGTACACACTGGGGTCACACACTCACTCAGGGCTCTGTACACACTGGGGTCACACACACACTCAGGGCTCTGTACACACTGGGGTCACACACTCACTCAGGACTCTGTACACACTGGGGTCACACACTCACTCAGGGCTCTGTACACACTGGGGGTCACACACTCACTCAGGGCTCTGTACACACTGGGGTCACACACTCACTCAGGGCTCTGTACACACTGGGGTCACACACTCACTCAGGGCTCTGTACACACTGGGGTCACACACACACTCAGGGCTCTGTACACACTGGGGTCAGGCACTCAGGGCTCTGTACACACTGGGGTAACACACTCAGGGCTCTGTACACACTGGGGTCACACACTCACTCAGGGCTCTGTACACACTGGGGGTCACACACTCAGGGCTCTGTACACACTGGGGTCACACACTCACTCAGGGCTCTGTACACACTGGGGTCACACACTCACTCAGGGCTCTGTACACACTGGGGTCACACACTCAGGGCTCTGTACACACTGGGGGTCACACACTCACTCAGGGCTCTGTACACACTGGGGGTCACACACTCAGGGCTCTGTACACACTGGGGTCACACACTCAGGGCTCTGTACACACTGGGGTCACACACTCACTCAGGGCTCTGTACACACTGGGGTCACACACACACTCAGGGCTCTGTACACACTGGGGTCACACACTCACTCAGGACTCTGTACACACTGGGGTCACACACTCACTCAGGGCTCTGTACACACTGGGGGTCACACACTCACTCAGGGCTCTGTACACACTGGGGTCACACACTCAGGGCTCTGTACACACTGGGGTCACACACTCACTCAGGGCTCTGTACACACTGGGGTCACACACACACTCAGGGCTCTGTACACACTGGGGTCACGCACTCAGGGCTCTGTACACACTGGGGGTCACACACTCACTCAGGGCTCTGTACACGCTGGGGGTCATGCACTCAGGGCTCTGTACACACATCACCCTTGGCTCCAACATCAGGCCCTTGGGATCCCGGTGACACAGAGCAGCCCTCTGTTGGGTGCCCTCTGTGGTCACACTTGTTCCTCCCAGAACATCCCTTAGGGGCAGCAAGAAGGGAGGGTCCCGTACATTCCACCCAAGGCCAGAGTTCCACCCGTGCAGCACAAAGGACCAGCGGCAGGAGCTGCCTGTGTGACAGTGGCCACGGCTCCTTCCTGCAGATTCTATCCCGGGACCTCTGGTGTGCAGCCTGGGAACACGCACCCTCACCAGCCCCGGGTCACGGCACAAAGTCAAGTGAGAGGCTGGATTCTGCTTGCTGAAAGATCCTTCCTCTTTCCCTTTCCCCACAGACAGGCTTTTTCTTTCTATTTTTTTTCCCCCAAATGTATGTAAATTTGTTTAAAGGCTACATAAGCCTCAGCCAGATTCAGGTCTCCAGAAAGTTTTCTCAAGGACCTGAGAACCATCTCCTTGAAAAGTCGCCACCAGGGAAGACCACGTCCCTCTCCCTGTTTTCCCTGGGAGGAAGGCCTAGCTTGTCCCCTAACTGGAAACTGCACAGCCTCCGGCCCACGCTGCGGGAGGTGAGAGCCTTCTTTCTGCCTTTGCCGTCTGCTCTCGGTGGCCTCTGCTGCGTTCCACGCTCTGGGTGAATGAGTCTTCCATCATTCAGTTGTGTTCCCTTCCACATTTGTGGAGAGGTTTGTGAGGCATGGGTTGGGAGGAGGGGTATTTCCTCACCGACTCAAGCTCTAGCACCTTAATTAGAATCCTCCCTGGCAATGCCAAGCCTGGCCTGGCACTGCATCTGTGTGTGAGCCCAGGTAGATGAGCTCCCGGGGCCTCCCTGGCAATGCCAAGCCTGGCCTGGCACTGCATCTGTGTGTGAGCCCAGGTAGATGAGCCCCCGGGGCCTCCCTGGCAATGCCAAGCCTGGCCTGGCACTGCATCTGTGTGTGAGCCCAGGTAGATGAGCCCCCGGGACCTCCCTGGCAATGCCAAGCCTGGCCTGGCACTGCATCTGTGTGTGAGCCCAGGTAGATGAGCCCCCGGGGCCTCCCTGGCAATGCCAAGCACTGCATCTGTGTGTGACCGCAGCAAGATATCTCATGGGGTGCTCCGTGGTGTTGTCGAGCTTCAGTTCTTTCAAACCCCACATGGCTCCCCCCGGTCACAGACATCACACACACAGAGATTAGAGACCCAGCTTCACAATGCCCAGCTTTGAGTGGTGGGTGCAGAATCTGACCTGACACCCTCCCCCAAAGCAGCTGTGGCCACTGTGACCTCAGCCTCAGTGAGTAGCCTGGCAGCCCCAGCCCCACCTCTGGGATCTCCGGGGCTGGGGGTCGAGGCTGAGGTGAGCAGTGATCGTGCCATTGCACGCCAGCCTGGGTGACAGAGCAAGACCTTGCCTCAAATAAAACTTTAAAAACCACACAGAGTTAGCCATTATTGTGGGACCTTGGTTTGCTCAAAAGGGGGAACTGATGATACATAAGAAAAAGCCTGAGTTTTGACTCGGACTGGGTAATAAAGTCAAAGCTTGTGAGGTTGGTGAAGAATTATAAACCTTGGTTTTGACTCGTACTGGGTAATAAAGTCAAAGCTTGTGAGGTTGGTGAAGAATTATAAACCTTGGCAAAGATCAGCTTTTGCTTTGTGCTTTTGTTTCACCATTGTCCGTAGCGTATGTTGGAAACTCTATGTCAAAATACTGTCTGCAACCCACGCAGCTCCAAAGACAAGAGAAAACAGGACCAGGCCCCATGGGCCTGTGGATCTGCCACTGCCTCACAGACCCACCCACACAGCATCTTGATGGGAATGTGGACATTTTATCTCCTGAAACGCAGGAGCCTGGCCCATAGGTCCTTTAGGCCATCTGAGCTCCCGTGCCCGATTCAGGCTGCCCGAGGCTTCTACAGGGGAGGGAAGCCAGGACTGATGGTACCAACAGGAATTGAGTGGCAATCATAGGACTTCAGTTTCTTTCCACCCACAATGCTACTGCTTTGTGCTGTGAAGTGTGGTCTGAGTGTACATTTGAGCAGAGTGAGCCTGAAAACTATTTTGGACTGAAGGACGTCATGTCACTCAAAATCCTAATGGGTACTTGTCCTGGTTAATCAAGATGCTTTTGGTAATGTGGCTCCCAGATCAAAAGTTGAGAAATGTGAAATCGAAGTCATTTTAAACACATAAGGCCTAAATTCCCTTTTCCAAGTAGAGCCTGTATTCCTTGCCCCATTATTGAGAAGGAAAGCTGAATTCCTTGGAAAGATCAGGACTGGTAGGGCAGAAGGCTGGTACCCACCTTCACAGTTTGTATTTTCAGCCCATAGACACGTGCCACCATTCCTAGCCCTTTTGTCAGCCCTGGGGGATATTCGCCCCGTTTCATAAATGGGGTCTCTGAGGTTCTGGGTGGCTCAGATTGTTCAATGTCAGGCAACCGGTAACTGTCAGAGCTGGTTATAAATCCAGACTTTCTGCCCCTCCTGCCAGGCAATAGAACCTCTCACACCATAGCCCTGAGACAGCCACGTGCACCTCTGCAAGCTGCAGATGTGGAGGGCTCCCACCTGCCGGGCTTCTGGGGTCTGTGCTGTGGGGCCCACCCTGAGGTGGTGTTGGGTAAAGAAGAAAGGGTAGTCCCAGCCCTCCACACCCTGCCCTGGAGCCCGTCCAGCAGTCCTGGGGCGAGAACCGTGGGGTTTTGAGTCTCAGCTGGAACCCAGACTTTGAAGATGGGGCAGAAATGCTCTCAGCTTCTCTGGGTGAGGAGGCTCAGTCTTCTGAAGTTGAACTTAAAAAAGAGGGTCCTGGAATTTTCTCATAAAACAAGCACACTCGTTCTACAGCGTGGTGTGGGAAACACATCCGCAGCTCAAGCTCCAGTGGTTACTGGTGCGAGGGCGGACAGTGGCTTCAAGGCGGTGTGAGCCGTATTTACCGCAATCATGCGCGGACGCTCCCGACAACTTAGAAAACATCCGCCAGAGCTGAGTCCAGTTTCGCCGAGTCAGCGGTGACTCTGGCTTGGGTGGAACTGACCCGTGCACCCCGCTGTTGTTCCTAAAACAATGGCCTTGTCAGAAAGCATTACAACAGCATTTGGGGCAGGACCTAATTATGATTGTCACCCCCCTTAGCCAGACACACGCTGAGCATCAGATCACGTGCTCTCGGCTGGAGGGGAAGTATCCTGGCCCATGTGGAGGGAGGGTGCGTTCATTGCTCAAATTCCCAGGGGCCTGTGTGGAGTGACATGCCGTTATCTATGCTGTTCCATGACTGCTCCCCAATGTGGGTTTGATTTGTTTTTTTTTTTTTTTTTTGAGAAAGATGATCTCGGCTCACTGCAACCTCCACCTCCCCGGTTCAAGCGATTCCCCTGCCTCAGCCTCCGGCGTAGCTGGGATTACGGGCGTGTGCCACCATGCCCAGCTAACTTTGTATTTTTAGTAGAGACTGGTTTCACCGTGTTGGCCAGGCTGGTCTTGAACTCCTAACTTCAGGTGATCCACCCGCCTCGGCCTCCCAAAGTGCTGAGATTACAGGGACGACCCACTATGCTTTGCCAAGGTTTGTGTTTGATAAAAATAATGCATTCTTGAGGATATGGGGGCCTTTGCATGTTTTTCTTTTATTTTTTGAGATGGAGTCTTGCTCTGTTGCCCAGCCTGGAGTGCAGTAGTACAATCCTGGCTCACTGCAACTTCCACCTCCCAGGTTCAAGCGATTCTCCTGCCTCAGCCTCTCCAGTAGCTGGGATTACAGGTGTCCACCACTATCCCCAGCTTATTTTAATTTTTTTAATAGACATGGGGTTTCACCATGTTGGCCAGGCTACTCTTGAACTCCTGACCTCAGGTGATCCACCCGCCTCAGCATCCCAAAGTGCTGGGATTACAGGCATGAGTCACCACTCCTGGTCTACATTCCCAATAAACCTGCTTTCACTTCACTCTGTCTGCTTACTCTTGAATTCCTTCTTGCTCCAACTGAAAAACCCACGAGGCCTCCCGGGCTGAACCCCAATTTTGGGGTCCTATGACGTTGGGACTAGACGCATCCATGGTGCCTGGCACCCACCAACCATGCACGTCCTCGCTGAAACAGATGTGGATGGTGGAGTCTCGTCCAGGACGTCAGAGGCCCTCAGCTGGCTCAGATGCATCCTGAGCCCAGGCTGGCAACCTTCTGCTCACCGGTCCCTGCTCCTGACCAGAAGCTACATTTCGTCTCCACGGCCAGCCCCTGCTGAGCACAGTGAGAGGCTCCCGTGCCACGTGAAATTGTATGCAGAAAACCAACTAGACTCTGAGGGACCAGTATTATATATTGTGAATGGAGTTTGAATAAATACTAATTAAATCTACAAAAAACAAAATTAATGGGAATGAAAATATCTGCTCCAAGCATCCAAAGCCTTAGTTCTTCTCTCTGTGTCAAAGCTCCACTGTCATCCACTTATCCACAGATGCTAGTATTTATCAGAGGCCCCAGGGCACCCAGGGCCAGCGTTGCTCTCCTGCCTCCCTGCAACTTTCCTGCCCATCTACGGAGTCGATCCTTATTTATCCAGCAGCCTGCGGTTACTCCCTGCTCTCTCTTGCAGCTGGAATTTCTCAGGAAGTTTCTTTCAGCTGAGCCATCTATGAAGTCAATCCTCATTTATCCAGCAGGCTGTGATCACTCCTGATTTTTCCAGCTGGAATTTCTCAGGAAGTTTCTTTCGGCTGAGACATGTTCTGCTGTGTACTCTGCATAGCACACACACAGCCAGGCATGGCGGAATCCTCTGGCACCCAGAGAGTGGGGGTGCACTGATCTCGCCACCAGCATTGAGCTCTATTGGTCTGAGGTCCTTTCTATTGGAAAAGGAAGGAGAAAGGGGCGGGGAGGAGAAGAGCACGAGGACCTCCCCAGGGAGACCCCTGCCCAGTGAGGCACCCTCCCAGCGCGTCAGGGGAAGGCTGCTGCGCCTCTATCACCTGTGGGGAGATGAGAGCAAGTGGGACTACATTCGGAAAACACACTTGCTTACCCATCTATGCAAAGGAGGCCGGCCTTCTTCTGGAAGGGGAGGGAGGGAGGAGGGGGAGGTGTGTAGCGGGGGAAGGGAAGGAGCAGAATTCAGCAGCTCTGCCAGATAAGCTTGCATCTCCAGGTTTTGCCTGGAGGGCTGGGGAGACAAGAGCATTAGGTGCCCAGGGCCAGGGATGGAGGAGTCTCAGGGGCACCAGCTCTGGATGGAGGCACTCGAGGACCCCAGAGAGGACAGTCTATATGTCAGGATGGGGTGGGTAAGATGGTAGGGAAGACTTAGGGTATTTATAAAGAGAGAAAATTTCCTGTGATGTTGACATTGGCAACTCCATGCTAACTGGTCCCTGTCACCCTCATATCCTCTGTAAAGACAGGACCCCTTGTTAAGTGGGGGGGCTGAGGTGTGTGGGCCCTGTGCTGACAGGAGAGAAGGACCCAGAAATACCTGGTGCCAGGGATGCCTTCCAACTCCCTGGGTCCTGCCACCTCCTGGAAATGTCTGGTGGCGGGGGTGCTGAAGAGGTGGAGCCTTTCACGCCGACACGATAAGGAGGGTGGCCTGAAGGCTGGGACCCAGGAATGTGGGGTGCACAAAAAATAATGAAAGAAACCCTTGTGCAAAGGACTGTGGGCACATGGGCACCGTGGGCTTTGTTGGAAGGCAGTTGTGAGAGAAGGCATGCCCCGTGTGCCAGCACCTACGTGAGGTCCTCTCTCTAGGTGGCTCTGGATGCCCACAGGACCTATGGTGGGCTCCACTGAACAGATAGGCAGACAAGACACAAAGAGCAAAAGCACCGCCACATGCCAGAGCCCAGGGCCTCTCTCAGCCCTTCCTGCCTTTGCCCCAGGGCAGCAAGCCCCTCGAGTCCTCCTGGCCACGGCCTCGTGAATCCACATGCTTTACACCTCAGAGCCTGTGTTCCAGGGAACGCACTGGGTGGGGGTCAGGGGGTGCATCAGGTGCCTGCTCTGGCAGGACCCACAGTCCAGGGAGAGCGCCTCCACCAGCCAGGATGGCGGGAGCCTGTCCAGCCATGCACTGACCCGTGGGTTCCCCGTCAGCACTTTATTTTGTGGTTACCAGCACCTACACTGATAAAATAACCAGATGGCACAGTTCGGGTGGAGAGATGGCCCTGTGGGTGAGCATGTAAGGTGCTCAGTGCCGTGATGGAGATGCAGGGAGAAGACACAGCGACGGGCAAGGAGGAGGACCAGCTCTTCCCGCAGGTGTGCCAGCACGTGGGAGTGGTCCGAGGAGATGAGGCTGGAGCTCCATCTTGCTTGGGGAGGGCCTAAGTCCTGGGCATTTGGGGTGACAGTGAGTCCTGGGCCCTGGCTGGCATGTCCACAGGAGTGGGGAGGCTGGTGGGGTAGGTGGGAGTTGGGGAGGTCCGGAGGACAGGTGATGAAGTCGGCAGAGAGAACCTGGGATTGCAGATGGGGCCGCAGGGCTCGGAGCAAGCTGGCATCCCGGGGGAGGAGGCGTGGCCTGGGCTGGCAGTCCTGGCTCCATCTCACTCCCCCGCTGCCATTTCAGGAGGTTCTTCTTCCGCAAAAACAAAACAAGAATTCATTTTCAAGGTTCACGATTGTTGTGAGGATTGGGACCGTGATTTTTATTAATTTTATAATTTTTAAGGTTGTAACAAACTTTAATTTTGAAGTAATTACACAGTCATGGAAAGCTGCAGACACAGTGTGCTCCCCGTGCTGTTCATGGCTTACTTTATCACAGGTGAACCCCCAAATCCGGGCTCAGCCCTGAGGTCACACGGGTTCTTAGCAGTGTTGTGCAGGAAGGAATTCGAGAGCAAGAGGGCAGGCGGAGTGCGGTGGCTCACGCCTGTAATCCCAGCACTTCGGGAGCCAAGGCAGGTGGGCAGCTTTAGGTCGGGAGTTCTAGGCCAGCCTGGCCAACATGGTGAAACCCCGTCGCTACTAAAAATACAAAAATTAGCTGGGCATGCTGGTGCACGCCTGTAATCCCAGCTCCTCGGGAGGCTGAGGCAGGAGAATCGTTTGAACCCGGGAGGTGGAGGTTGCAGTGAGCGGAGTTCATGCCACTGCACGGCCGCCTGGGCGGCAGAGTGAGATCCCATCTCAAAACGAAAGGAGAAGACAGAGTGAAGTGAGACCAGATTAAGAAAGCAGAGGAATAAAAGGGCGGCTGTTTTCATGCTTATTTCCTGATTCTATGCTGAACAACGGGCGGATCATTCATGAGTTCTGGGAAAAAGGCAGGGAATTCCCCTAGAACTGAGGGTTCCTCCCCACTTGAGACCCTGTAGGGAATTTTCAGATGGCGTGGCCGAGGCATCTGTAGCTGTCTCAGGCTTCTAGGCACGCTGTGCGGCATGGGAATCGTTATGACTGAACCATAAACAGAGGTTTCCTTTGCCACCATCTTGCTTCTGGCTGGCTTCTCTCCCACATCCTGTGTTATCAGCAAAGTCGTTGTGACCTCTCTTGCAAAACCCGTCCTGAGACCTTCTAGCTTACCTTCAGTGAGGACGTTTAACTCAGCCTACAGGGCACGCACACGGAGGATGCACCACAGCTGGGAGCCGGGGCCAGGCGCGTGAGCTCTGGGGAGGGGCCTGCCTGAGGATCCGGTGGCGACTCTCTCCCTGCTATGTCCTGTGTGCCACCCAGAGCCCCACAGCCAGTGCACAGACGCGGCCGTTCACTTAATGTGCTCATCCTAGCAGCGTGTATCCATGTGGATTAAAAATTATTCTTAATATATATATATATATTTTTTTTGGTAAAGACAAGGCCTCACTCTGTTGCCCAGGCTGGTCTCAAACTCCAGGACTCAAGTGATCCTCCCATCTTGGCCTCCCAAAATGCTGAGATTACAGGTGGATCCATCACGGTTGGCCTAAGGAGCTTGCTTTTAAGGCTGTGTTTTCACCTACCTGTGAGTTTCTCGGGGTCTCCGCCCTTTCCTGTCTGTCCGTCATCTGCTCACTTCCCTGGACGCTGGCTGGGTGCGATGCTCACGCTGGATCTTCCAGGTCCTGTCTCAGCTCTTCCTTTCCTCACCTATTCTGGGAAACCGACCTCTAGTAGGGAACCGCCCGGGCCCCATTCCCGCCTGACTTCCTCCTGGGTGACCAGGGGAGGGCACCAGCCCCAGTGGCTCCAAAAGCCCTCCCTGCCCTCCCAGACATCCACCCACAGCCGCGCCCCGGCAGCCCCTCCTACAGTTAGACATCCTGCCTTCCCCGGCCTCCGGCCTCCGAGGATTGGAGCGTGGCAGCGATGCTCGGTTGCTTCCCTAACTGCCTCGCCCCTCAGAGTCACCGATTAAACTCCCTCCACCATGACCCTCTCGGCGCTTCCCCATCCTGCAGGGCCTTGGCTAGCCCCAGTGTGGCTTATGGGAGGCAGGAAACAGGCCATCTCCCGGAGGGAGGACAGAGGGTCGCCCGTTTCCGCATGCAGCCTGGGCTGCGAGACCTCCGTCTACCCCCAGGACCCCTGATGGGGAGGGGTGATTAGCTGGGCCCCTCTCCCCGACATGAGCCTCCGCCCTCTGACTTCATTACCCGGTTGTGCAGAAAGCCCTTGTTGGTGCCTGAGAAAAACGTGGAGCTTAATTTACATGAAGATTTCATGGGGCAGGAGCAGTGGAGACGTGACTCCCACAAGGCGAGGACCCTCAGGCCCCGTCCTCTCCACTCCTGGCCATGTCCCGGGTGCCTGACCCATTGCTCTGGCAGATGAAGGGACCTTTGGCAGAGAAGTGTTGACTCTGCATGCTTAGTGTTTAAACTCTAGAATCTCACCTTTCTGTGGTTGAACTGCACACAGAAAACTGTGTTCTGAGCCTGCAGCTGCCTCTCACCGCGGGTCTCCTGGGAGCCCAGTGCCCTGCCCAGCTGCCCTTTGCTGTGGTTGAGCTGACACTAAGCGAGAACTCACCGGGAACAGGGCTCTGACCCACTCACCTGAGCTTTGTGACATCCAGCAAAGGGAACAGGCCTTTTCCATAAGACCTGGGGCCCCAGCACCAGCCCACTGGAGGTCTCAGTGCAGCTCCTGCTGTGAGCTGGTCTTCAGACAGCAGCCGCTGTGGTCTTCATGGGTCTGTGGTCAGGCAGCCTACCTGGCATGCTGTGGCACCCAGGGCAGCGTGTGCAGAGAATGCAGCCTGGGACTAAGCGAGTCTTTACATGCGGTGTCCCAGGGCTGTGTGTGACAATGGCACAACGCGCACCTGGAAGGAGTATTTGCTGTGGGACAAATCCCAAGATTGGGGGCGGATAACAGGACTAGAAAGTGGTCATGAGAGGGGGTGGGAATTCCTGGGAACTTGGGGTGGGGGGGTCTGTCACCTGGCCTGGGGAGCCTGGGGGTGGGAGTGTCTCACCTGGGCCCAGAGAATGTGGGGAATGGGAGTGTCTCAGCTGGACCTAGGGAGCAGTGGGGGTGAGTGTCTCACCTTGGCCCATGGAACTTTGGGGGTGGGAGTTTCTCAGCTGGACCTGGGGAACATGGGGTGAGGGAGTGTCTCACCTGGATGGACCCCGGGAGCATGGTGGGGGGTGTTTCACCTGGATGGACCCCGGAAACATGGTGGGGAGTGTTTCACCTGGATGGACCCCGGGAGCATGGTGGGGGGTGTTTCACCCTCCGGGAACATGTTGGGAAGAGTCTCACCTGGACCCCGGGGGAGCATGGTGGGGGGGGAGTTTCACCCTCGGGGAACATGTTGGGAAATGTCTCACCTGGACCGGGGGAGCATGGTGGGGGTGTTTTACCTTCGGGGAACACCTTGGGGAGTGTCTCAGCTGGACCGGGGGAGCATGGTGGGGGGTGTTTCACCTGGATGGACCCCGGAAACATGGTGGGGAGTGTTTCACCTGGATGGACCCCGGGAGCATGGTGGGGGGTGTTTCACCCTCCGGGAACATGTTGGGAAATGTCTCACCTGGACCTGGGGAGCATGGTGGGGGTGTTTCACCTTCAGGGAACACCTTGGGGAGTGTCTCAGCTGGACCGGGGGAGCATGGCGGGGGGTGTCTCACCTGGACTGGGGGAGCATGGTGGGGGGGGTGTTTCACCCTCGGGGAACATGTTGGGGAGTGTCTCACCTGGACCCGGGGAGCGCGGTGGGGGGTGTCTCACCTGGACCGGGGGAGCATGGTGGGGGGGGAGTTTCACCCTCGGGGAACATGTTGGGGAGTGTCTGTGGGGGGTGTCTCACCTGGACTGGGGGAGCATGGTGGGGGGGGTGTTTCACCCTCGGGGAACATGTTGGGGAGTGTCTCACCTGGACCCGGGGAGCGCGGTGGGGGGTGTCTCACCTGGACCGGGGGAGCATGGTGGGGGGGGAGTTTCACCCTCGGGGAACATGTTGGGGAGTGTCTCACCTGGACCCGGGGAGCGCGGTGGGGGGTGTCTCACCTGGACCGGGGGAGCATGGTGGGGGGTGTCTCACCTGGACCAGGGGAGCGTGGTGGGGGGTGTCTCACATGGACCGGGGGAGCGTGGTGGGGGGTGTCTCACCTGGACCGGGGGAGCGTGGTGGGGGGTGTCTCACCTGGACCCGGGGAGCGTGGTGGGGGGTGTCTCACCTGGACCGGGGGAGCGTGGTGGGGGGTGTCTCACTTGGACCGGGGGAGCGTGGTGGGGGGTGTCTCACCTGGACCGGGGGAGCGTGGTGGGCGGTGTCTCACCTGGGCTCGGGGAACACCTTGGGAGTGTCTCACCTGGACCGGGGGAGCGTGGTGGGGGGTGTCTCACCTGGACTGGGGGAGCGTGGTGGGGGGTGTCTCACATGGACCGGGGGAGCGTGGTGGGGGGTGTCTCACCTGGACCCGGGGAGCGTGGTGGGGGGTGTTTCACCTGGGCTTGGGGAGCATGAACCTTACGTGGCTGTCGTGCTGCTCAGACAGTTCACCTGCAGACGTTGGGGCCTGGAGGTGCTGGGCTTCTGTGGGCCTCTAGAGGGCAGGCGCAGGAAGCCGTGAGCAAAAGACAGTCACGCAGGTTCAGCACCACCGGGAAGAGCTGGGGACCAAAACCTCGTTTTTTCAGTGCAAATCATTGCACTGACCCCCACTGCCCAGGCTTCCTGCCAACGCTAGGCAAATTCGAACAAACGCTGTGCCACTCAGGGTCTCAGGGACGCATGGGAGGGGTTCCATAGGATGGAGGCATGGATGGAGGGGAGGGAGGGAAGGGGGAAGGGATTGGGGGAGGAAGGAGGAAAAAAGGGAAGGGAGGGAGGGAGGGAGGTGGGGGAGGGGAAGAATGAAGGAGGGAGGGGAGCGAATGGATGAAAGGATGCCTACAGGTGTGAATAGGTGAGTTGGTGGGATGAATACGCTGATTGATTGATAGATTTTAACAATCAGCTCAGGTGGTTGTGAGCCCAGCAGGTCTGACATCAGGAGCTGGTGCTGCAGCCTTGAGGCAGAATTTCTCCTTTTCTGGGAAACCTCAGGTTTTGCTCTCAATGCCTTCACCTGCTTAGGCAGGGCTCACCCACATCATCAAAGGTCACCTCCTTCCCTTGAGGCCCACGGATTATAGAGATTAACCACATCCACCAAATCCCTTCAGAGCAATTCTAGATTAGTGTGGTCATGTGGTCACATGAACGTAATCATCACAGGTGACTTGGGAGACGCTGTTAAACCGGAAGGAAAAGCCAACAATTCGTGATGCCTTGAAATGCCACGACTCCTGAGGGTGGCAGCAGGTGGCGGTGTGGGCAGCAGGTACAGGCCGCGTGTCTGCGCAAGGCTCGACTATACACTAGGGAGCCTCTGGGCCACTGGGTGACACTCCGAGAAGTGAGGGTGGCCTGGCTGAGGTCCATGCACGTCCGAAAGCTGCGGGGTCTGCTCCAGCTCCAGGTACTTAGCGGCAGGACTGTACTGAAGCCTGTCTAGGATGGGTCCTCCTCCTCTGCGTGACACACCGTTTGCAGCTCCCACCTGGCATTCTGCCCTTATGGATATCCAGAAGTATTCACACAAGCATCCCTGTTCTACACACACTCAGGAGTGGCACGTGGTAGGCAGCCTCTGGGATGGTCCCAGTGTTCTGACTCATATTCCTACACTCTCAGGAAATGCTCTGCTATGGGGAGTGCCACATGCAAGAGCATCTGTGGATGGAATCCAGCAGGAGAGATAACATCCACAGCGTGAGCTGTAACCACAGGAGAGAGTGCACAGGATCCAGGAGGAGTGATGGAGTCTGAACTGGACCCACTGGTGTGTGTAGACAGGATCCTGCCGGGGTGATGGCATCAGAGTCTGAACCAGACCCACTGGCATGTGTGCAGACAGGATCCTGCCGGGGTGATGGCATCAGAGTCTGAACGGGACCCACTGGCGTGTGTGGACAGGATCCCCCAGGGGCGATGCCATATGGAGTTTCAGCTGGACCCACTAGAGTGTGTGGACAGGACCCCCCAGGGGCGATGCCACATGGAGTTTCAGCTGGACACACTTGAGTGTGTGGACAGGACCCCCCAGGGGCGATGCCATATGGAGTTTCAGCTGGACACACTTGAATGTGTGAAGAGAATCCTGCAGGGGAAATGCCATCTGCAGTGGGGACTGGACCCACTGGAATCTTTGGATAGGATACTGTAGGAGATTCAGCATCTGCAGTGGGTAGTCAGGATCCTTTAGGAGAGATGGGATCTGCAGTGTGGACCGAACCCACTGGAGTGTGTGCATTGCGTCATGCAGGAGTGATGATGTGATCCACGTGATCTGGACTGCCTTGAGTGTGTAGACAGGATCGTGCAAGAGTGATGGCATGTGGAGCGTGAACTGCATTCACAAGACTGTGGACCGCACCCTTCAGGAGTGAAGACATCCGCAGTGTGAAGTGGAGCACTGGAGTGTGTGGCTAGGGTCCTGCAGGAGAGATGGCAACTCGAGTACGAACTGGACCCTTTGTTGTGCCTGGAGAGGATCCTGAGGAAGAGAAGGCATCGCAGCGTAAACTGGGCCACTGGGGTGCGTGACTAGGATCATGTGGGAGTAACGGCTTCGGGACTGTGAGCTGGCCCCACTAAAGTGTGTGGATAGGACCCTGCAGAAGTGATGGCCTCTGGAGTGTGAACTGGACCCACTGGAGGGTGTGGAGATCCTACTTCAGGAGAGATGGCAGCTGGAGTGTGAGCTGCGCCCACTGGAGAGTGGATAGAATCTTGCAGTGGGAACACTCCATGCTGTGCTTCTGAATCTGGCACTGTCACCCTGCGGCCTGGGCTCAGCAGCTCGGCCTCACCTTCCCTATCTGTAAAATTCAAAGGCTGGCTCCTAGTGGGATTATCGGAGAAATGTGTACGTTGTGAGAACGCCATCTTTGTGTGTATTTTTCACTGCCGCGACCTCCCTCCTTTGCAAAGTCTTCTGCTGCCTGTGGACAACCCCGACGTGGGGTGGCTCCTAGGTCTGTCGCAGGAGGGCAGGCACTGAAGGCCGTGAGCATCCCAAGGACTCCACACAGGACCTGCCATTTAGCCAGCAGTGCTGAGCCAGGGGGCCGGCAGAGAGCAGGTGGCTCACAGGCCCCGGGAGCACGACCACCTGGGTCTCATCTTCCCGCAGAGACTCTCTCGCTGTGCGCCTTGGGACTTGGGCTTCAGTTTCCTCAAGGAATGAGGAGCTTTTTTGACGTTAATTTCCTACGCGGTTGCGGGTAGGGAGAGGAAGAGGGAGAGAGAGAGGAGCGCGCAGGCGCCTGGACTCCTGCCTGGAACAGAGCAGGAGCTCAAAAGTGTTACAAAACAGCAGGGCGCCAACAGAAAAACCTACAGTGCGCGCAGGCTGGAACCCCGGGTAAGAGAGGTGGAGAAGCTTTGCGTAGCCCCCAGGGTCCCGAGCGCAGAATCGGGGTGCCGGTGCTCCCCTCCGCGCCTCTGAGCGCTCGCCGAGGCCATGCGGGCCGCGCCAACTGGATGCGGGCGCCCGGACCGGACGCTGGGGCCTCGGGTCCTCGCCCCGCCCCGCCCTGGGGGATTCGGAGGGGCAGGGAGGAGCCGCGCGCATGTGCACCGCTGGCGCCCCCCGCCCCCCGCGCACAGCTGGGACGTGGGCCGCGGCCGGGCGGGCGCAGTCGGGAGCCGGCCGTGGTCGCGCCGGGCCCTCCGCGGCGGCTCCGTGCGTCCGAGCGTCCGTCCGCGCCGTCGGCCATGGCCCAGCGCTCCTCTGGCCCGTTGCGCCGCTGCCTGCTGGCGCTGGTGCTGTGCTGCGCCTGGGGCGCGCTGGCGGCGGTGGCTCAGAAGCCGGGCGCCGGGTGTCCCAGCCGCTGCCTCTGCTTCCGCACCACCGTGCGCTGCATGCATCTGCTGTTAGAGGCCGTGCCTGCCGTGGCGCCGCAGACCTCCATCCTGTGAGTGCGGCCGGGGCGCCGGGGGCGCGGGGTCCGGGGGCGCGAGGAACTGGAACCCGGTGTGCGTGCAGGGAGATCCGAGGGCGCAGGGGTGATCGGAGGCTGGGGGCGCGGGGACTCAAGGACCTGAGGCCCGGGGATGCGTGGAGATCCGGGGGCGCAGGGGTGATCGGAAGCTGGGGGCGCGGAGGGTAAAGGGGCCTCGGGCGCGCGGGGGGCGGGGGGCTCTGGACGCAGCAGGGATCCTCCAAAGGGGAACGTGGGGAGATCGGGGCGTCACAGGGCCCGCTGGGCCTTTGTAGGTCCCGGCCGGGACGCCTAGGGGCGGACCTGAGCGCTGTGCGCGCGGCCTCCAGATCCGCCTTTGTTCGCAACTCTGCGGGCAGTTGTTGGGGCCGCCGGGGAAGCCCCGCTCGCCTCCCGCCGCTCCCCAGCTCCGCGCGCCGCCCGCTTCCCCCTCCTTCGCAGTCCCTCCTCCTCTCACCTTTCCCCGCTCAGGCCCCCTCCGCCCCCCTCCGCCCCCTCCTCGTCTTGTTCGCTCCCCTCCTCCGCTCCCCTTCCTTCTACCCCTTCCTCCTACCCCTTCCCCCACCCCAGCCTCTCGGAGCGCGGTGCCCACCCCATCCCCCCGCACCGGGGAAGCCTCCCCAGCGCCGCCTCAGTTCCCGGCCGAGGCCCCGCTCCCAGGGCCCCTGCGTCCGGAGTGAGCTGGGCGGCCGGTTCCCGGGAGGGGCCGCGGGGCGGTCACAGAGCTTCGGGGCTGCCCGGTTCTGGACGGAGCCGGGGATCGGAGCGGGTATCTGCCCCCGGCACGTCCCTTCTCCCTTGTCCGCGGCTGTGCTACACTAACCGGGCTCATTGCGTGGGGGTGGACACACTGTATCCCGCCTGTGGGCCTCCCCGCGCCGCGGTCTCCAAAGCGGAATCCCAGTCCCTTCGCCCCGCGGTCTCCAGGTACCGAGCCGCCTCCAGAGCTCGCTGCTGAGGCCTCCCTTGTTCCGACGCGACTTGGATTAAACATTTCGGGAATCTGAAGGGAGGCGGCGTTTCAGGCGCCGACTGTGACTGAGTTCTAGAGCTGCTCTTCTGCAGGCCAGAAAGTTTTCACTTTCCTTAGCTGAGCCAGAGGACTGTTTGGCACCGCCAGGGAGTCTGCAAAAGTTCTAAAAATGTGAGTGAACAATTCAGGAAGCAGGCGGCCAGTGTGGTTACCTCCGAAACAAAGTGCCCGGACCATCCCCCGCTCCCAGGGGTCCCCGAGGTTGCAGGCGGCTTCCTGCAGGCTCTGGGGCGGGCAGGACAGGGGCGCGCGCTCCTCTCTGCCTGGGAACTTGCTCCTCGGGAGAGAGACCAAGGCTTTCTTTCCAGAGCCTGGGAGTGGCCAGCCCAGGCCGGACGTCTTGGGGGCATCTCACTGGAAAGCAGTGAATGTTTAGAATATAGCAGCGTGAGGTTTTCCTGGGTCTGGATAATGTAATTCCTGCTGAGCCAGTGGAAAAAGGGGACCTCAAAGTCATTTTTCACACCTGGTCTGTTTAATAAAGCTTGCCGTATGCTTTGCTCTGGAATATTAATTGCGTGTTGAAAGTAACATTTAAAAATAAGTGTCGTAGAAGACAGCTGGGGGCCTCTGCTCCGCTTTGCATGGCGTGGTCGCCCACAAACACTTCACAGCATTTGAAAAAGGAGCTGGGAGTAGACGGGTGACATCATAGTCGACTCAACACTTCCTCAAGGAGCGCATCGCCTCGTTTGTGTCCCACACTTCCAGGGCTTTGCAGCCTTCAGTGGAACTGCGACGTGTCCCTGTGGAGTCGCACTGACTCTGTGAGGCAGGGAGACTAGTAGCTGTTAAGTTGATCAAATCCCTTATAGACCTAAACACTTTATTGGAGAAATGAACATGCCCATTTTATGGCCGCGGAATCAGTCGCTCTGGGAGAGAAATGCAGCTCCTGCTGCTGTTCCTGTGGCCACGAGGAAGAGGGCGTCGCTGCTGGCCGGAATAGAGTCCCAGCTGGATGCATTCCAGCTGGGTGACTGACTTTCAGCAAGTCCCAGGTCCCCTGGGAGAACGCCAGGGTGTAGCTGTGTGGACCTGGGCACAGTGGACAGGTGCCATGAGAGAGCCGTCGGGAGTGCAGCCTGGAGAGGTAGGGACGGGGTAAGAGGGAGACCCATTCTCGGGGGCATCTGTTGAGGAGTCTCTGGGGATGTGGTCTGGGAGGCTCTTGCTTGAGATGACAGTTACACATTAACATGCTAGACGCGAATAAATGTTTAATGTCCGCTTTCAGCTTTTTCCCAGCGCCGTGCTCTCGCGTATGTGGACTTATTTTCTATAAAATTTTTTGGTAGAAATTGGGAACGTACTATATATGAAAATTAAAACAAACCCTGCCTAAAAGTTGGTTGGGCCATCCAACCATCACACTGTCTCTTTGCTTTTAAGAGACTCACCCCACTCAGCCCCCCCAGGAGACAGAATCATCGGCAAACATCTCATGGCTCCTTCCCCTCAAATGCGGGAGTGTGTTTAAGTGGGGCCTGATACTGGACTGTTTCAGTTGTGGGTTGGGGCTTTGGAAAACAATGGAATAAACCCACCATGACGGGTTTGCATCCACTTTGACCTCCCTGGGCTGCAGGTCTCAAGGGCGCTCTGGAGTGGCAGCAGCCCACACCCGCCGCTGCTCCATCCTGGGTCGGGGGCTTTGGCCCTGCTGCTGGGCGTCCTCCGGAGGTCTTAGTCAGTTCCGCTGTGCAGAAATGCCTGGCTTTTAAATACAGCGTCTTTCTGTATCCACCACAATCAAAGTTTATCACAATCGTAGTTAAAAGCTAGTGTTAAGGATAAAGTATGCTGCTCTACGCCCCTTCCTTTCCTCCTGTCAACCCCAGGGAAGGTCACATTTTAGACTTTGTTCATCAAAGTCATGCTGCACCAAGGTGCTGGCTGGACACACTGGAGCGCGACCTGCCATGCCCTCCTCAGAGAGGGAGGGGCTTCCCGAGGAGGGATAAGATGACCCCAGGTGTGTGTAGGCCTGGTGGGACTGGGGATAGGGGGTGTAAAGCTCTTGCAATCTGCATGCTTGGTGGTCTGGACTAAGTGGATGCCCACCTCCTGGCCAGGGTCCACATGGGCAGAAGGTTCCAGTGTCACTGCTCTGTGGGACTCCACCACCTGCAGGTCCCCCAGGCCCTCTGGGGCTCATTGTCCATACATGGGAGTGGGTTCTGGGCCTTTTAACTGACTTCCTGCATCCCCCAGTCACATTGGGCCAGGGTTTATCCTTGGAGCTTCCCTGGCTTCCCTTGGAGAATTGGCCGCCTTTCAGAGAGGACCTCTCCTCCTCACACGTGCATAGAGGTCACTGCGTGTGGCCTGGCACTCGGGAACGGGCTGGGTGGTGCTGCAGAGGGGCGGCCTGGCGGGGACTCCCTGGCTCTCCACCCTCAGCACTTTCCACACCCTCCTCCTCCTCCGCATCCTGCTGCTCCCGGGAAGTTCCCTCGAATTTGTCTGCATCTTCTGGGAGGACCCACAGCCCCGGGGACGGGGACGGATGGATACCAGGCCTCTCCTCCTTTGAGCAGGAGGCTGCAGTGGTCCCAGGGAGTGTGCAGGAGCCCGGGGCTTCTCCAGCCTACGCGAGATACCTCTTCGGGACAGGGATGCGTCTTCGGGGACTGCAGACTTCAGCGTCAGCGTTTGCCTTCATGGAACAAATGATGACTGTCATGTTTATTGGCACAACAGAGTCAAAGACGTTATTATTCCCACTCAAATACATTTGAAAAGCACCATGGAGATGCTTAAAACATGTTTAGATGTTTGTAGTTTGTAAGGCGGTGGGCGGGCCAGCTGCAGCTTGAAGTGTCATATAGTCATATGGTCCCATCCAGGGTCCACAAGCTGCGATAGACTGAGGTTTCTCCCTTGGGTGGGCGACTTGGCTTGCTTCTCTGTTCTGACTCCGTTTCCCTGGTTGCAGATGATTGGCAGCTGTATAGTTCCCTCCCAACAGAGCTAAGTCCAGTGGACAGTGAATGAGTGGCTCTTTCTCAGTGCCCAAGCACAAGTTTGGGGAATTGTCTTCATGGACCGGATGGTCTGTGTGACATGCCAGTTTTCAGGTCATCCATGCGTGGACAGGAGGTCTCACCACTGGGTCTGGAGGGCAGGACTGCCTCTGGGGCCATGGATGGCCTGATCTTCCCGGAACCCACTGGGCCAGAAGCTGGGGCGGGCCTTGCCTGGGGTGAAACCTGGGCCTTTTAAAGTCTAAGTCCATGCTGCATTGTCTGGGCAGGAGCCTCCTTGGCACAGATCCAGAATTTGAAATTAAATATGTAAACACAAGACAGACTTCCAGCCTGCAGGGCAGAGCTCCTCCAGAACCTCAAAGTTGGGGAAGAGGGCAGGGTGTGGTGGTGGCTCACAGTGGTAATCCTAGCACTTTGGGAGGCCAAGGCGGGCAGATTGCCTGATTCGAGAGCAGCCTGGGCTACATGGCCAAACACTTCTCTACTAGAAATACAAACAATTAGCTGGGCCTGGTGGTGCACACGTGTGGTCCCAGCTACCCAGAGGCTGAGGCAGGAGAATCGGTTGAACCTGGGAGGTGGAGGTTGTACTGAGCCGGAATTGCGCCACTGCACTCCAGCCTGGGCGACAGACCCAGCCCTAGACCCCCCCACAAAAATTTGAAGATCTACATGCATTATGCTGATCCCCCTTGGCTAATTTTGCGATTTACCTTTTTGATTGGAGAATCCAAATGTTTTTCCGTTGCCCTTGACAGTAAGAAGCAGTTGAAATAAATGCAAATGCATGAAGTGCTGCCAGGCCCAGGCAGTGCTCTGGGAGGGGAACTCAGGGCTGGGGAGTCGGGTGGCCTCTTAGGAGTACCCAGGTCTTCCCCGCTCCTACAAGGTCCAGAGCTGAGATGCTACTGCTGACCTCGGGTCTTCAGTGACCAACAGGTGGGATCTCGCATGCTTCCCAGCATCTGGGTTTACTAATTATTTTAATAGTGATAGGCTGGGTGTAGTGGCTCACGCCTGTAATCCAAGCACTTTGGAGGCCAAGGTGGGCGGATCACCTGAGGTCGGGAGTTCAAGACCAGCCTGACCAACATGGTGAAATCCTGTCTTTAAAAAAAAAAAAAAAAAATAGTGATAGTCATGTGTTTTTGGGATACAGAAGAAAATGTGATTTATTTAAAGGTACATTTTTTGAGGGAATTCAATTCAATTTAAGAGAAGGCAAACTTTACCGTGTCTGAGACTTAAAAATGCCAGTCAGGAGATTTTATATCTACATGGACCAGTAGCTCCCCAGGACCAAGGCTGGTTGGTTGAATTGTGAAACTCTTCATGCTGTAGGCTACCCGCATGTGACTTAACACACGTATGTCAGTGGGTGGGTGCACGCTTTTTTGATGCTGAAATAATTCCACTGACTGATTTTTTTCTAAATTGATAACACTAGTAATTTTTGTTTTATTTGTTTTAAAGTTTATTTTGAAAAATAGTCATCAAAGTAGGCATGGCGGCTCACGCCTGTAATCCCAGCACTTTGGGAGGCTGAGGAGGGTGGATCACCTGAGGTCAGGGGTTCGAGACCAGCCTGGCCAACATGGTAAAATCCCATCTCTACTGAAAATACAAAAATTAGCCAGGCATGGTGGCACGCGCCTGTAGTCCCAGCTACTCAGGAGGCTGAGGCAGGCAAATCACTTGAACACAAGAGGCTGAGGTTGCAGCGGTTGAGATCCGGCCACTGCACTCCAGCTTGGGGGGACAGAGCAAGACTCTGTCTAGAAAATAAAATAGGCTTTCTATTTGTCCCCATCTGATTTCTCTTCAGATGCAGAAGGCCACAGCAAAGTAGTAAAGCCTGAAAGCTGTGTCGGTGGAAAGGTACTCACACGGGGTGACTGACGCTGGCAGGGACAGACCAAAGCCAGACCGGGTTGTCTCATGGCTGAGATCTCGTGACTCAGACGCGACACCCGCCATCACTGCCGCTCTGTTCACTGCTCTCTTTACTCTGCAGGCTGTTGCTTCCCCCTGTTTATTAATCTGAGCGCTCCCAAGCAAAGAGGGTGGGAGACGCTGACCCCCAAGGAACCGAGCCTGGAGGCCCGAGGTGAAGAAGGGCAGGCCGTGCTCCGTGCGGCCGAGGGCCCTGCGTGTTCAGACAGCTTTCGTTTGTTCCTGGTCTGACTGCCTTGTGTCATCAGCCCATGGAAAGCAGGGTTCATAGCCTGCTCCTCTCCAGATGCCCAGCGTATCTGAGCTGGTCGGAGCACCAGGGCAGGGTGTTTGTGGGAAAGCGGGCAGCGGTCAGCCCGCACCCTCCGTCCTACCTGGCCGTTGCCTCCTGCCCTGCAGAGCTATGCAGGTTGAGGAGGAGCCCACAGACGTGCCTGTCTTTTGTCCTGCAGTTAAATCAGAAGTAGAAGCTTGGCCAGTGACTGTTACCCTCTGTGACCTTTGTCCACGTGAGGGTTTTTCCTTAGGGAAAAATATGCCTCATCAGACATGATCAACATTTTAAAAGGGCACATATTTAAAGCACACTTGCTAAGTTTTGACATCCACCTCCTGGGTTCAACTAATCCTCCTGCCTTAGCCTCCTGCTCCTGGCTACTGTTAAGTAGCTGGGGCTATAAGCATGCGCCCCCATGCCTGAATTTTTTAAAAAAAATTTTTTAAAACTTTTTATTTTGTAGAGATGGGGTCTTGCTATTTGTCCAGGCTGGTCTCAAACTCCTGGCTTTAAGCAGTCCTCCCACGTTGGCCTCTGAAAGCCCTAGGATGACAGGTGTGAGCCCGTGTGCTGGCCTGTAATCAGTGATCTTTGATGCTATTATTGTAGTTGTTTTAGGGTGTGATAAACCACACCTGTGTGAGACTGCAGACTGAACGTAAATTGTGTGTGTGTTCTGACTTCCGCTGACTGGTCGTTCCTCCTCCTCTTATCCTCTTTCGAGGCCTTCTTATTTCCTGACACACAGTAGTATTGAAATCAGCCCAACTGATACTTCTACAATGGCCTTTCAGTGTACTAGTGAAATGAAGAGTTGCACGCCCCTTATTTCAAATCAGAAGCTAGAAATGATTAAACTTAGAGAAGAAGGCATGTCAGAAGCTGAGCCAAGTCAAAAACTAGGCTTCTTGCATCAGTCAGTTATAGAGGAACTTTTAGTGGTTTGGGAAGAAGCGCAAACCAGCCACAACATTCTCTTCAGCCAAAGGTCCATCCAGAGCAAGGCCCTAACTCTTCATTTCTTTAAAGGCAGAGAGATAAGGACGCTGCAGAAGGCAAGTTCAGAGCTAGCAGAGGTTGGTTCATAAGGTTTAAGGAAATAAGCCAACTCCATAACATAAACGTGCAGGGTGAAGCAGCTAGTTCTCCAGAGGATCCAGCTAGTATCAGTGATGAAGGTGGCACCAAACAACAGATTTTCAGTGTGGGCAAAGCAGCCTTCTACTGGAAGCAGATGCCATCTAGGACTTTTCATGGCTAGAGAGAAGTCAGTGCCTGGCTTCAAAGCTTCAAAGGACAGGCTGACTCTCTTGGTCAGGAGCTAGTGCAGCTGGTGACTTTCCACTGAAGCCAGTGCTCATTCACCATTCCCCAAACTCTAGGGTCTTAAGGACCATGCTAAATGTACTATGTTTGTGCTCTACCAATGGAAAAACAAGGCCTGGATGATAGCACATCTGTTTGCAGCATGGTTCTCTGAATATTTTAAGCCCACTGTTGAGACCTACTGCTTAGGAAAAAAGATTCGTTTCAAAATACTGCTGTTCATTTACAATGTGTCCGGTCACCCAAGAACTCTGATGGAGAATAAAGAGAGATTAATATTGTCTCCATGGCTGCTAATACAAAACATCTATTCTGCAGCCCATGAATTAAGGAATAATTTTGACTTTCAAGCCTTATTATTTAGCATGTTCATTCCATAATACTATAACTCCCATAGATAGTGAGTTCTCTGATTGAACTGGGCAAAGGCAGTTGAAATCCTTCTGGAAAGGATTCATCATTGTAGATGCCATTAAGAATATTTTTTATTCATAGGAGGTCAAAACATCAACAAGTACAGGAGTTTGGAAGAAGTTGATTCTAACCCTCACGGATGACTTTGAGGGGTTCAAAGACTTCCATGGAGAAAGTCACTGCAGATGTGGTGGAAACAGCAAGAGAACTGGAATTAGAAACGGAGTCTGAATATAGGAGAGAATTGCTGCAATTTCATGATAAAACTTGACTAGGTGAGGAGTTGTGTCTATGGATAAACATGAAAAGTGGCTTCTCGAGATGGAACTGCTCCTGGTGAAGATGCTGTGAACATTGTTGACATGATAATGAAGGATTTAGAATATTCCCTAAACTGAGTGGATAAAGCAGCAGTGGGGTTTGAGAGGATTGACTCCAGTTTTGAATGAAGTTCTACTGTGGATAAAAAGCTAGGAAACAGCATCACATACTACAGAGAAACCTTTTGTGAACAGAAGAGCCAATGGATGTGGCAAACGTGTTGTCTTATTTTAAAAAATTGCCGTAGCCACCCCAACCTTCAGCAACCACCACCCTGATCTGTCAGTGCCAGCAACCGCAAAGCAAGGTTCTCCACCAGCAAAAAGAAGAAACTCTCTGAAGGCTCAGGTGTTAGTAACATTATTTTAGGAATACAATAGTTTTTAAATAAAGTCTGTACATTTTTTAGACATAATGCTATTGTATACGTTATCAGCTAGATTATAGTGAACGTAGAACTTTTATGTGTACTAGGAGGTCAGAACATTCATGTGAATAACTTTTTGCAGTTTTCAACTTACTTCAGTGATCTGGGCCCAACTCAGACATGTCCGAGGGGTACGCCTGTATTTCCATTTCTCTCTGGCCGCGGTTCTTGTGATACTGTTGTCCTGCTTTTGTTTGTATGTATGTCATAAACGCCACACTGCACTTTTATCATTTTATTTAAGCTGCCAGTTATCTTTTTAGAGATTTAAATAAGCAGAAACACGTTTTTGTTCTTTTCAGCTCTGCTTATTCCTTTGCATAGGTTCATATTTTAGTCCATTGACTTAAAGAGCTCTAAAAAAATGTCTTGTAGTGCAGAACTATTGGTGATCAATTCTTTTAGCTTCCAGATGTTTAAAAAGTGCTTTACTTCGCCTTCATTTTCAAATGATATTTTGCTGAGTAATATTCTGAGTTGCTGGTTTTCTCTGATACAGCTTTGTTTTTGTTCTGCTTTTTTTCTGAGATGGAGTCTTGCTCTGTCTCCCAGGCTGGAGTGCAGTGGCACCACCTCGGCTCACTGCAGCCTCTGCCTCCCAGACTCAAGCGATTCTCCTGCCTCAGCCTCCCGAATAGCTGGGCACACACCACCACACCTGGCTAATGTTTTGTATTTTTAATAGAAATGGGGTTTCACCATGTTGGCCAGGCTGGTCTCGAACTCCTTCCTGGCCTCAGGTGGTCCACCCACCTCAGCCTCCAAAATGTTGGGATTACAGATGTGAGGCACTGCACCCAGCCGACACGGCTTTAAAAATGTCCTCTCCCATTGTTTCCCATGAGAAATCTGCTGACACCTGTGTCTTTGTTTCATCTTTGTGTTTCTGATGCTTCTCAGAGTTTCTCCTTATCCCTGGTGCTGAGCGATTTGATTATGATACGCCTCGCTCTGGTTTTCTCTGTGTTTCTTGTGCTTGGGTTTTTCCATTTAAATGTTTACTTTAATTTTATTTTTTAAATCTTGGACTTGTGGGTTTACAGATTTCTTCACATTCGGAGAATCTGGGGGTGCTTCATCTTCAGATATGTTTTCTGTCCCCACCTTGGTCTCCTCTTCTTTGAAGATTCCGGTTACACTGTATGAGGCCAGGCTCATCACACGTTGCTTAATTTTTTCTTACTGTGTCTTTTCCTGTATGCTTTTCGCTTTGGGTAGTTTCTGTTTTTTGTCTTGAAAGCAGCAAGGCTTTCTCTCTCAGTGTCCAGTTTACTGTTCATTTTATGTATTTTTCAGCTCAGACATTGTGACTTTCACCTCTCTAATGTGAGTAGTAAAAAAAGAATCCTTCCATGAATCTTTGTGATGTTTTGAACTTGTGAAATAAATATAATATTAATAATCTGCTAACTCTAACATCTGTGGCTGTTCTGGGTTGGTTTTAATCGAAGAATGTAATCTTCTCAGTAGAAATGATAATATCCTTCTTCTCATGCTGTATCCATTTTTAGCAGATTCCAGACACTGGAACTTTGACCTCGGTGAAGACTGGATACTTCTGTGTTCTCACCGTTATGTGGAACTTTAAGATTTGGTAGGGAGGATTTGAGCAATGCTTTACCTAAGGCTCATCATTTTCAGCAATGAGGCAAGGCTCTTCCATGTCACATACCAAATGCCTGTGAATCCTGAGGTTTTCCGTCAGGCAGATGAGAACAGGCGCTGCTCACTCCTGACCCAGTGTGTCGGGGGCACCATGATCCGTAGTCCATTTGGCTGGTGCTTTTCTGGCTGTGGGCAGTTTCCCTGCAGGTGTGTGCTGCTCAGGGTTCAGCTCCATGCTGGATGCTCTGCAGGCCCCTGGGACTTTTCCCTCCCTATCCCTGAAGGGCTCAGGAGTCTCATCTCGGTCCTGCTGGTTCTGCTGCCTAGTCTCAGGGCTCAGCTCCATGCTGGATGCTATGCAGGCCCCTGGGACTCTTCTCTCCCTATCCCAGGAGGACTCCATGTCTTATCTCTGTCCCTGTCCTGCCAGTTCTGCCACCTGGTCTCCTGGGTACTCAGCATGGTCTCTCTCTTAGGCAATGAGCTGGGGCCATTTTCTGCTTGCTCCATCTGTTTTCCATCTCACAGGGATTGGTCCTTTGTTGGCTGATGCCCAGTGACTTGAAAACAGTTGCTTCATCTATTTTGTCATTTTTTTTTTGGTTGTTTCAGACAGAGGAGAAAGTCTTGCCCCTGTAATTCCATCTTGTTCTAAAGCAGACATCTTCATTCACGTTTTAAAAACACTTTTGTTTTTAAAACGTTCTATGAATGTTTAATCTACTTGGAATTCTTCTGCAAGCAGGTGTGGTAAAATAAATAACATCTTAAAAAAATGACCACATTCACATTCCCAAGTTAAAATTAAAAAAAAAAAACAAACGTGAAAACGACTCTCCCTTGGCATTCTCCATCGGCCTTTGGAATGCCCTTGCTTAGTCTGAGTCATTCAAATTTACTTGGGGAACAGAGCAATGGCAGAACTTCTGTGCACTAAAACGCTGTGGGTTCCCATCCCACATCACCCACACAACACCCAGTGCACACGCTGTGAGTTCCAGCCTCACCCACACAACACCCAGTGCACATGCAGTGAGTTCCCGCCTCACCCACACAACACCCAGTGCACACGCTGTGAGTTCCCACCTCACCACACAACACCCAGTGCACACACAGTGAGTTCCCACCTCACCCACACAACACCCAGTGCACACGCTGTGAGTTCCCACCTCACCACACAACACCCAGTGCACACGCTGTGAGTTCCCACCTCACCCACACTACACCCAGTGCACACGCTGTGAGTTCCCACCTCACCACACAACACCCAGTGCACACGCTGTGAGTTCCCACCTCACCCACACAACACCCAGTGCACACGCTGTGAGTTCCCACCTCACCACACAACACCCAGTGCACACGCTGTGAGTTCCCACATCACCCACACAACACCCAGTGCACACACTGTGAGTTCCCACCTCACCCACACTACACCCAGTGCACACGCTGTGAGTTCCCACCTCACCACACAACACCCAGTGCACACGCTGTGAGTTTCTACCTCACCCACACAACACCGAGTGCACACGCTGTGAGTTCCCACCTCACCCACACAACACCCAGTGCACACGCTGTGAGTTCCCACCTCACCACACAACACCCGGTGCACACGCTGTGAGTTCCCACCTCACCACACAACACCCAGTGCACACGCTGTGAGTTCCCACCTCACCACACAACACCCAGTGCACACGCTGTGAGTTCCCACCTCACCACACAACACCCAGTGCACATGCTGTGAGTTCCCACTGGACCACACAACACCCAGTGCACATGCTGTGAGTTTCTACCTCACCCACACAACACCCAGTGCACACGCTGTGAGTTCCCACCTCACCACACAACACCCAGTGCACACGCTGTGTTTCTACCTCACCCACACTACACCCAGTGCACATGCTTTGAGTTCCCGCCTCACCACACAACACCCAGTGCACACGCTGTGAGTTCCCACCTCACCACACAACACCCGGTGCACACGCTGTGAGTTCCCACCTCACCACACAACACCCAGTGCACACGCTGTGAGTTCCCACCTCACCACACAACACCCAGTGCACACGCTGTGAGTTTCTACCTCACCCACACTACACCCAGTGCACACGCTGTGAGTTTCTACCTCACCCACACAACACCCAGTGCACACGCTGTGAGTTCCCACCTCACCACACAACACCCAGTGCACATGCTGTGAGTTTCTACCTCACCCACACTACACCCAGTGCATACGCTGTGAGTTCCTACCTCACCCACACAACACCCAGTGCACACGCTGTGAGTTCCCGCCTCACCCACACTACACCCAGTGCACACGCTGTGAGTTCCTACCTCACCCACACTACACCCAGTGCACACGCTGTGAGTTCCCACCTCACCACACAACACCCAGTGCACACGCTGTGAGTTCCCACCTCACCACACAACACCCAGTGCACACGCTGAGTTCCTCCCTCACCCACACAACACCCAGTGCACACGCTGTGAGTTCCCGCCTCACCCACACAACACCCAGTGCACACGCTGTGAGTTCCCGCCTCACCCACACTACACCCAGTGCACATGCTTTGAGTTCCCACCTCACCCACACAACACCCAGTGCATACGCTGTGAGTTCCTACCTCACCCACACTACACCCAGTGCACACGCTGTGAGTTCCCACCTCACCACACAACACCCAGTGCACACGCTGTGAGTTTCTACCTCACCCACACAACACCCAGTGCACACGCTGTGAGTTCCCACCTCACCCACACAACACCCAGTGCACACGCTGTGAGTTCCCACCTCACCCACACAACACCCAGTGCACACGCTGTGAGTTCCCACCTCACCCACACAACACCCAGTGCACACGCTGTGAGTTTCTACCTCACCCACACTACACCCAGTGCACACGCTGTGAGTTCCCACCTCACCACACAACACCCGGTGCACACGCTGTGAGTTCCCACCTCACCACACAACACCCAGTGCACACGCTGTGAGTTCCCACCTCACCACACAACACCCAGTGCACACACTGTGAGTTTCTACCTCACCCACACTACACCCAGTGCATACGCTGTGAGTTCCTACCTCACCCACACACCCAGTGCACACGCTGTGAGTTCCCACCTCACCCACACTACACCCAGTGCACACGCTGTGAGTTCCTACCTCACCCACACTACACCCAGTGCACACGCTGTGAGTTCCCACCTCACCACACAACACCCAGTGCACACGCTGTGAGTTCCCACCTCACCCACACAACACCCAGTGCACACGCTGTGAGTTCCCACCTCACCCATACAACACCCAGTGCACACGCTGTGAGTTCCCACATCACCCACACTACACCCAGTGCACACGCTGTGAGTTCCCACCTCACCCACACAACACCCAGTGCACACGCTGTGAGTTCCCACCTCACCCACACAACACCCAGTGTACATGCTGTGAGTTCCCACCTCACCCACACAACACCCAGTGCACACGCTGTGAGTTCCCACCTCACCACACAACACCCAGTGCACACGCTGTGAGTTTCTACCTCACCCACACTACACCCAGTGTACACGCTGTGAGTTCCCACCTCACCCGCACAACACCCAGTGCACACGCTGTGAGTTCCCACCTCACCACACAACACCCAGTGCACACGCTGTGAGTTCTCACCTCACCACACAACACCCAGTGCACACGCTGTGAGTTTCTACCTCACCCACACTACACCCAGTGCACATGCTTTGAGTTCCCGCCTCACCACACGACACCCAGTGCACACGCTGTGAGTTCCCACCTCACCCATACAACACCCAGTGCACACATTGTTGGTTGGCCAGCTCTCCATTGGAGGCTCAGCTCTTAGCTGGGGGTCGGCCGACTAGGGCCCGTGGGGACAGCTGCGTTTTTCGTGCCTGACTTCTGTGGGATGCGCCATGGCAGTCTGTCCACATACTGTGGCTGCCCACGTACAGCAGAGGCAGCGGTAAGCAGCTGTCACAAGCAAAACTGTTCACAGTCTGGCCTGGTTTGCTCTAGCATTGCCCCGAGGGTCCCAGCTCTGCCCCTCCTGACGCTCCACCATCCTCAGCCCCGGCCCTCAGAGCTGTCATGGAGAGAGGTTATGTGAAGGCTCCCTGCTCACGCCTGCTCGGAGCTGGCACGCCGTTTCTCCTCCCAGTGCACTGGAGAGATGGCGCACATCCCCATCCAGATGCAGACACGCTGGGGCGTGGAGGTCGGTCAGGGGCGGGTCCAGGAAGCAGAAGTGAACCTTGAGTCTCATCGGCTTTTTCCGTAGCTGTCCCAGACTTGAATAGCACGCAGTTACTGCTCTTTTTCTTCTCCTCTTTTCTTTAACTGAAGGAATGCTCACTCTCTTAAAACTTCTCTCACTAGTTCATTTTCCTTTGTGTGCGCGTGTGTGTACGTGTTCGTGCGTGCGTGAGTGCGCGTGCGTGCGCGTGCAAGTGTGTACGTGTGTGTATGTGCGTGAGCATGTACGCGTGTGTACGCATGAGCGTGTGTTTGTGTGCGTGTGTGAGCATGTGCGTGAGGGTGTGTGTGCTAGTGTGTGTGCGTGCGTGCGTGTGCGTGTACGAGTGTGTACGCATGAGCGTGTGCGAGTGTGTGCACGGGCTGTGAGCGTGTGTGTGTGTGTGTGTATGGGCTGTGAGCATGTGCGAGTGTGTGCATGGGCTGTGAGCGTGTGTACGTGTGTGTGCCCGCGCTCTCCTCTGCAGTGTTCCCTTGAGGTGGCTGGAGCAGCTCTGCCTGCTGAACACTCTTCAGAGGCGTCTGTGATGCTGACAGTCCCTTTGCTTGCTTCTGTGTTCCCGGGCTTACAGTGATTTGACCACCTCCCAACCCAGCTTCGAGTGTGAGCTGTAGCAACTGCCACAGATCGTTTTAAAACTCACTCCGTCCTCTGCTAACAGGAAAGATTCTGTTGTTTATTTGGGGATTAAAGGCAGTTTTTTTGTGCATGATGGCTCGGCCTGATTATTGTGCTAAGGGTAGGATGGTTCAGGGACTAGGACCGTAGGTCACAGCCAGATTGCTTGTAATCCAGTTGCTTAACTGAGGACTTTTCTCTAAGGGATGGGACCGGTTTCGGTTTGACCTGGCGTGTGCCCCCGGTAATTAGAGAAGTAATGGGTGACTCAGTGAAGGCCTAGAAGAAGCCAGCCGGAATCCCGAATTCTCAGCCTGGATCTTTGGCTTCTGGGGACCTGGAGTTAGCTGGATGCTGGAGAGGTTTTTCTCCAATGTAAACCATGCCCCCGCCGTTGCCCGTGGCCGGGTCACCTGCCACACCCGGAGCCTGCCTGCAGGGCTGCCCTCCAGCCCGGGAGTCCGGGCCCTTCCTGTTTACTTAGCGCAATCCTCAAGTTGTGTATGAATGTGTAAGAGCTTTGGAAATCTGCCTTCTGTCCTAGGACCCTCCACTGCTCCTCGATGTTCACGTCGTGTGGGTGTGGAGTTTGGTTCAGTGCACAGGGGGTGTAATTGGCCAGGCCTGCTGGCCACAGAGCTCATCTGTGAGCTGAGAGGTCATGCCTGATCTTTTACCCACTGATTACACCATCCAGTTTAGCGTTCTTTTATAACATATTTTAAAAATGTTTTTATGCAGTTTGCACGTGTTCATGTTAGGAAATTTTAAAAATAAAGAGGAACAAAATGAAGCAAATTACTCACACTGTTGTCGTTGGAGAGAAGCTCTAACTGGTTGGGCTTTCTCCTCGGATGCACACGGAGACACTCGCAGTGCTCACACGTGTGTCGTGTGTTGCGCTGTCTGTCTGTACCCTAGTCGTATTTATGTCAGGGATCTGTTTTCAAAACGTGGGTCGTGATGCACGTCCTGCTCTATAACACACTTTGTGTGCTTTGAAATCTGGGAATATGTTTGGCTGCGTCTGTTCAGTAACGAGAGGCCTGCATCATCCTTGTTAGCGTCCATGGTATTTTAAATTGCCAAATTTGCCTAAAAGAATTCTTATTATGGGTCTTGCCTTTGTTTCTACTTTTTTGCTACTGCAAACAATACTTCCAAAATATGATTGCATGCAATTTTTTTGTGTCTGTCTAGATTGTTTTTAGGGCATATTTCTATAACCCCCCCTTTTTTTTTTCTTCTAGGCAGAGTCTTGCTCTGTCACCAGGCTGGAGTGCAGTGGCATGATCTCAGCTCACTGCAACCTCTGACTCCCTGGTTCAAGTAATTCTCCTGCCTCAGTCTCTCTAGTAACTGGGATTATAGGCACACACCACCATGCCCAGCTAATAAAATCCTTTTTTAAAAGAAAATTTCAATAGTTTTGGGGAACAGGTGGTGGTTGGTTATATGAATCAGTTATTTAGTGGTGATTTCTGAGATCTGGGTGCACACATCACCCAGCAGTGTACATTGTACCTGATGTGTAGACTTTTATCCCTCCCCCCTTCCCCACCCTGCTGTAGAAACCTTCGGGGGGGGGGTTGATTCACACTGGGGACCGTGGTTGGGGATTGTGGTGGGAACCTTGGTTGGGGACTGTAGCTAGGGACTGTGGTGGGGACGGTGGCAGGGACCTTGGTGGGGATGGTGGCAGGGACCGTGGTTGGGAACATGGCTGGGAGCATGGTGGGGACTGTGGTTGGGACCGTGATTGGGAGCATGGTGGGGAACGTGGCTGGAAACGTGGCAGGGACCATGGTGGGCACTGTGGCTGAGACGGTGGCTCGGACCTACCTTGTGCTTTCCCTGTGTGTTTTCTACCTGGCCTCCGTTCGTATTTTCCTGTGGATGGATGTTCTCCATAGCTGCGCAGCAGTGACCTACCTCCTACCGGACTAATGAGGAATGCACCTACAAGAGAGTCTAACCAGTGAGAAGGGAGGGCCGAGGGGAGGGTCGGGTGGTGGAGATACAGCCTGTGTGAGTCCCATGTTTCCTTGCTGAGTAACTGCATTTTGATATTACAATTTATGTTTTCTCCAAATGGTTTGATTTTCAGTATGCCCTGAGAGCCAAACCATCTAGCGTTTGTGTCTGTCATGTGTGTTTATTCGCCAGCTGTGTCTTTATCCCAGATCTGACAGTTCAGGCTGTGTGGCCTATCTGTGTCTTGTCTGGTCTCTGCCCCACACTCAGCTGTTCTTCCCAGACCCGTAGTCACAGTGGGACCTGCACACCGGGGCCTGCACTGGGAGGAGCTCACAGAGCAGCCAGCCCAGCACCTGCGTGCACTGCCAGGGGCAGACCCCCGTTGGCCGTGGTGATTCCGTTCTGGAGAGCCCCAGAACGCTGAATAAAAGAGTGCTCGGCCTGTCTCGCTTCTCGAGGACTCACTGGGCCACGTCTCTGGCCACACAAGTTTTATCAAATCGTCCTGTTTCATGTGCATCCTGTTTAGGATACTTTGTTTCTGTACGTCGTTGATTCACTGACTTTGTTAATGAGCTGTGGCCGAGAGCAGCGTTATCACCCGCTCCTGAGTGGGGCTTCTCCACCCCACCTATTCCTTAAGGACAGCACGGCCTCCCTGGCCTAGAAACCCGGACAAATGTGACAGTGGAGAATGAAGGCTGCAGTTTATCTGAAGTTCTTGTGATTAATGTACGCTCCTCCTCCTCGTCACAGCCAGGCTTCCTTTAGGGAATAAGATTAGACTTGTTGCATCCTGGCTCCAAGCAAATATATCTAAAAATCTAAAACCAGCAGAGCAACACTTTTAACTTTTAAAAATAGCCGTTAAAGTAAATACAATTAGTCGTGATTGCGACTTATTCAGACATGTGGGGTGTGTGTGTTGGCATGGCAACAGGCGGCTAATATACTAGTCTTGAACGTTGTTTTGTGTATGTTTTTCTCATTGTGTAATTTTCTTGGATCAGGGCCCATGTCACCCCACCCATTCACGTTTACCCATCCATCCATAACCCCCTAACTTTCATCCATCTGTCCATCTATCTGTCCATTAATCCGTTCATTCATCCATCCATTTATTAGTCCATCTGTCCATCCATAACCACCTATCCCCTTATCCATCCATCCATTCATTTGTCCATCTATTTATCCAGTCATCCATCCACCTATTCATTCATCTGTTTATCCATCCATCCATTAATGCATGCATTCATCCATCTGTTCATTCATCCATAACCACATATTCATCTATTCATCCATCCATCCATTAATGCATGCATTCATCCATCTTTCCATTCATCCATAACAACACATTCATCTATTCATCCATCCATCTATTAATGCATGCATTCATCCATCTGTTCATTCATCCATAACCACACATTCATCTATTCATCCATCCATCCATTAATGCATGCATTCATCCATCTTTCCATTCATCCATAACCACTCATCCATCTATTCATCCATCCATCCATTAATGCATGCATTCATCCATCTTTCCATTCATCCATAACCACGCATTCATCCATCTGTTCATTCATCCATAACCACTCATTCATCTATTCATCCATCCATCCATTAATGCATGCATTCATCCATCTGTTCATTCATCCATAACCACTCATCCATCTATTCATCCATCCATCCATTAATGCATGCATTCATCCATCTTTCCATTCATCCATAACCACTCATCCATCTATTCATCCATCCATCCATTAATGCATGCATTCATCCATCTTTCCATTCATCCATAACCACACATCCATCCATCCATCCACCCATCCATCTATTCATTCATCCATCCATCCATCATCCATCCATTCATCCATCCGTTAATGCATTCATTCATTTATTGATTCATTCATTAGTCCATCCATCTGTCCATTCTTCCATAACCACTCATCCATCTGTTCATCCATCCATCCATTAATGCATGCATTCATCCATCTTTCCATTCATCCATAACCACTCATCCATCCATCCATTCGTCCATCCGTTAATGCATTCATTCATCCATTGATTCATTCATTAGTCCATCCATCTGTCCATTCTTCCATAACCACTCATCCATCCATCCATTCATCTGTCCATTCATTAGTCCATCCATCTGTCCATTCATCCATAATCACACACTCATCTATCCATCCACGTGTGTATCCATCCCTCCACACATCCATGTCTCCATCTCTACCCACCCACACACCTATCCATCCCTGACTGTCGGAGCACTGTTGAGTGTCTTACACCGGTGACAGCAGTAGGCTGTCAGGTGCTAGCAGTCCAGAAGGGTCAGGCTGTGAGGCACAGCTCGCTGTGTAGCACTGTGCCCTGTGCCCTCAGCCACAGCCCTGTCCCTGTTTCCTCATACCCCCGCCCAGATTTTCATAATGGTGTTGGAAGCCTAGCTGGAGGGTTATAGAGAAGGAGATGGCTATGGAAGGAGCCCCGCTGTAGACGCACACCTCCTTCCTCCTAAGTTCAGAATGCACTGATTTTAAAACACAACTTTCTCCTATTTTTTTGAGGGGGTGGCAGTGATTAGAGAAGCCTCATTTGCTGAGAGGAGAGTGCGTCGGCATCACAGCCCCAGGGTGAGGAAACGGTCGCTCAGGCTGGTGACACGGAATAACCTGAGTGAAGACGTCCACGTGGAAGCTTTCAAGAGGGACTGCTTCGGCTTGTTTTTGTTCTTTGCCCACGTTCTGTTTTGTGTCTGCTTGCTCAGAAACCTGATAGTATATCCTCAGCCCTTCCATTGTCAGTGTCTCTTGGGTTCATTACTTCGCACATACACCTTTGTCCTGTGGTATTTTTTTCATTGATAAAACTGTATTATTTAGTAATTTAAAAAGCATTTCGGGCCAGGTGAGGTGGCTCACGCCTGTAATCCCAGCACTTGGAGAGGCCGAAGTGGGTGGATCACGAGGTCACGAGTTCGAGACCAGACTGACCAACATGGTGAAGCCCCATCTCTACTAAAAATACAAAAATTAGGTGCGTGTGCTGGTGCATGTCTGTAATTCCAGCTACTCGGGAGGCTGAGGCAGGAGAATCGCTTGAACCTGAGAGGCGGAGGTTGCAGTGAGCAGAGCAGAGCCTGGGCAACAGAGCAAGACTCCATATAAAAAAAAAAAAAATTTCCTCATTCAACATCAGTGTGGGTTGCCTTTCTTGTCTTCCTGGCAGGTGATGTGTATGTGGGAAGTCCCCTAGGTGAGATTAGAGTCTGCTGGAATAACTATTTAGTATAAATATTTCCTGATTCCACTTTATGATTCATCTCCTCAGCGGTGGAGGTCATTAAAACACAATTAGCCTGATTTGAGGCTTTTTGAAAAGCAACAAGCAAAACTCATTCTGTTTCAGTGGAGCCTGGAGTCAGTCACTTCCTGGGCTGGGTTTGTGAAGAGGGGCTTCCTGCCTGCCAGTCGGCTGAATCCTGGATGAGTGCCCAGTGGGATGATGTGATTTATCCATTTATTTTGCTCAACTCAAAGAGCACATGGGTCTTTCCAAAGAGGAACAGCCTCAATTAACCCGTACAGTTGTTTAAACTATTCCCGTTTGGCTGTTTGAATTCTGACACTTCTCCTAAGTTGTCCATCTCAGCTGCCTGCCTCATTTGCACCTTCTAAGTGAAGGAGCCCCATCCTCAGCCTTGCTGGCTGCCTGCCTGTGATGCTGAGTTTTATGTTGACTTTGGCTGGGCCACTGCACCCAGATATGTGATCGGACATTATTCTAGATGTTTCTGTGAAGGAGTTTTTAGAGGACAGTAACATTTACTTCCGTAGACTCTGAGTAAAGCTGATTGTCCTCTGTGGTATGGGTGGGCCTCGTCCCATCAGTTGAAGGCCTTAACAGAACAAAGGCTGGCCTCCCGTGAGCAGGAGGAGATTCCGCCAGCAGCAGAGGCGGCTTTTGATGGGAGCTGCAGAATCAGTAAGTGACCACCACGTGGACTGCCGTCCTGAGTCAGGCGCCCACCCGGGTCCAGCCAGCTGCGGTCCAGAGGCCCGGGTCACGTGACACACATTGTCAACACTGGGTTGGTCAGGGTTCTCCAGAGAAGTGGAAACCACGGGATGTGTGTACATGCATGTGTGTGTGAGAGAGAGAGAGAGATGCAAAGAGAGCTACATCTGGGGGGCAAAGGTGGGCGGCCGCCTCCCCTCGCTCTGGTCCTGCGTGAGGAGCAGGTGGTGTGAGAGGCGTGGAGCCAGGCCCCCCTGCAGACTCTGGACTTGCCAAGCCTCCAACCATCTCCTCAGCCAGCTCCTTAAAATATACCCCTCTCCTCGCCCTCAACCTGCTCTCTCTCTGCATCCCTCTCTCTCTCACACACGCATACACGCGCACACACACACACTGACACATATCCTGTGGTTTCCGTTTCTCTGGAGAACCCTGACCAACGCAGTGTTGGCGATGTGTGTCACGTGACTTGGTCCTCCTGGACTGCAGCTGGCTGGATCCGGGTGGGTGCCTGACCCAGGACAGCGGTCCACGTGCCGGCCGCTTACTGATGGTTGGGCTCAGCCCAGGTGACGCTGTCTCTGAGAACCTGAACTTGAAAAAGTGTTCCAGGATCCGCAGCTGGCCATGGGAGCTGAAACCAGAGGGCCGTGGTGAGAGCCCAGAGAGGCCCTGGAGGTCGCTGTCAGAGGCACAGGGGCTCTAGGGAGCCAAGCAGGCCAGTCAGCGGGGATGGGCAGGAGTTCAATGCCTCCTGCAAGGCTGGCATCCCCTCTTAGGTTCCATGGACCTGTAAGGCACAATTACAGGTCCATGCGCAATTTATGTAAGGATTTGCGCAATTTATGTAAGGATTCATGCTGGGGAAAGGACAGTGACCGGGGCACACACTCGGGGGACTCACCCAGGAAGGCCTGGGACAGAGCCTGGCTGGGTTGGGTGCTGCTGCCTGGGGAGAGCCTATCTCCCTGGCAGGCTGTGGCTGAGGGGCAAAGCTGGGTGGCTGCCTGCCCAGGCTCTGGTCCCGCATGGGGAGCAGATGGTGTGAGAAGGAGTAGAGCAAGCCCTCCCGAGTAACTCAGGCAAGGAGGCACGGCCGCAGGGAGCCAGGCCGGCTCGCTTGTCTAAGGAGCCATGACAGCTGGTGCACACAGCCCCTGCCTCCAGCATCTTAGCTCAGCTCCTATGCCAGGTGTTCCCCCCCTACACACGCCATCTGCGAGGTACAATCTTTGGGGCCAGTCTTCCTCCACAGCCATAGACTCCCTCTTTGGGCTGGGGTCGCGGCAGCCGCCGTGGACCATACACGGTGGCAGATGCTGGTAGCTGCTCACTCTGCCCTGCCCTGCCCTGCCCTGCCCTGGCCATTTTTTCCTCAGCCAGGCCAGAGCTGGAGACCTGGCTCAACCAGAAGACAAGACATCACCAGAGAAAGGGTGCCTAGAAGGGTCTGGAGACCCAGCAGCCCTGCAGGGGCCATGCACGCCCTGCCTGCACCACCTGTGTGTGCTGTCCCGTCACCCTATGTGTGCTGACACTGCTGGTCTCAAGGTTCCTGAAGATGCTCTCTGCCCCGGGTCACCCCCTGTGTCAGCCCCGCATCACCCCATGTACTGACTCTCACCCCATGTGTGCTGACACTGCTGGTCTCCAGGTTCCTGAAGACGGTCTCTGCCCCAGGTCACCCCGTGTGTCAGCCCCGTGTCACCTCATGTACAGTCACCCCGTGTGTGCTGATATTTTTGGCCTCCAGGTTCCTGAAGACAGTCTCTGTCACCCTGTGTGTGCCTGAAGACCATCTCTGCAGGTAGACCAGGTCTCTGCCGTCCCCACATGTGTACCTGCTGTGCGCCAGCCTTTGCTTCTGTTCCCCTGGCCCCAGGCACCCTCTGCATCCCCTCTGTCCTCTGCCCTGCCCATTTTCCTGGTGTTGGCAACACCCCGCCTGGTCAGCTGCCATCCCGGGATTGCTCGTGCTCTCTCCTAAACCTCTGTGCTTAAATTCCTTTGGGTGGGGATGCCAGACAAAGGGGGTGACTGGCAGGAGGGGCTCAGGACTCCCCTGTGAATGAGCAGAGTGGGTGAGGGTGGCAGGGCAGGGAGTGCACTCAGTCTGTGTGGTAGGCAGTGTGGCAGGTTAGTGGAGTAGGTTTTCGTGTTGGATTAGTGTGGTAGACAGTGTGGCAGGTTTGGGTGGTAGATTAGTGGAGTAGGTTAAAAGCGTAGATTTGGGTGTAAGTTAGTGGTGCGGGTTAATGGAGTAGGTTTAGGTGGTACGTTAGTGACAGGTTAATAGAGTAGCTTTGAGTGGGCAGCTAGTGGAGTATTAGTAGAGTAGGTTTGGGTAGTTGATTAATGGAGTAGGTTTGGGTAGTAGGTTAGTGGAGTAAGAAGGGCAGGTTTGGGTAGTTGGTTAGTAGTGTAGCTTTGGGTGGTCATTTAGTGGAGTAGATAAGTAGAGCAGGTAGTTGACTAGTAGAATGGCTCTGGGTGATTGGTTAGTGGAGCAGGTTAGTAGAGGAGGTTTGGGTAGTTGGTTAGTGGAGTAGCTGTGGGTGGTCAGTTAGTGGAGTAGGTTAGTAGAGCAGGTTTGGGTAGTTGGTTAGTGGAGTAGCTGTGGGTGGTCAGTTAGTGGAGCAGGTTAGTAGAGCAGGTTTGGGTAGTTGGTTAGTGGAGTAGCTGTGGGTGGTCAGTTAGTGGAGCAGGTTAGTAGAGCAGGTTTGGGTAGTTGGTTAGTGGAGTAGCCGTGGGTGGTCAGTTAGTGGAGCAGGTTAGTAGAGCAGGTTTGGGTAGTTGGTTAGTGGAGTAGCCGTGGGTGGTCAGTTAGTGGAGTAGGTTAGTAGAGCAGGTTTGGGTAGTTGGTTAGTGGAGTAGCCGTGGGTGGTCAGTTAGTGGAGCAGGTTAGTAGAGCAGGTTTGGGTAGTTGGTTAGTAGAGAAGCTGTGGGTGATTGGTTAGTGGAGCAGGTTAGTAGAGCAGGTTTGGGTAGTTGGTTAGTGGAGTAGCCGTGGGTGGTCAGTTAGTGGAGCAGGTTAGTAGAGCAGGTTTGGGTAGTTGGTTAGTGGAGTAGCCGTGGGTGGTCAGTTAGTGGAGCAGGTTAGTAGAGCAGGTTTGGGTAGTTGGTTAGTGGAGTAGCTGTGGGTGATTGGTTAGTGGAGTAGGTTAGTAGAGCAGGTTTGGGTAGTTGGTTAGTGGAGTAGCCGTGGGTGGTCAGTTAGTGGAGCAGGTTAGTAGAGCAGGTTTGGGTAGTTGGTTAGTGGAGTAGCCGTGGGTGATTGGTTAGTGGAGCAGGTTAGTAGAGGAGGTTTGGGTAGTTGGTTAGTGGAGTAGCCGTGGGTGATTGGTTAGTGGAGCAGGTTAGTAGAGCAGGTTTGGGTAGTTGGTTAGTGGAGAAGCTGTGGGTGGTCAGTTAGTGGAGCAGGTTAGTAGAGCAGGTTTGGGTAGTTGGTTAGTGGAGTAGCCGTGGGTGATTGGTTAGTGGAGCAGGTTAGTAGAGCAGGTTTGGGTAGTTGGTTAGTGGAGAAGCTGTGGGTGGTCAGTTAGTGGAGCAGGTTAGTAGAGCAGGTTTGGGTAGTTGGTTAGTGGAGTAGCCGTGGGTGATTGGTTAGTGGAGCAGGTTAGTAGAGCAGGTTTGGGTAGTTGGTTAGTGGAGTAGCCGTGGGTGGTCAGTTAGTGGAGTAGGTTAGTGGAGCAGGTTTGGGTAGTTGGTTAGTGGAATAGCTGTGGGTGGTCAGTTAGTGGAGCAGGTTAGTAGAGCAGGTTTGGGTAGGTGGTTAGTGGAATAGCTGTGGGTGGTCAGTTAGTGGAGCAGGTTAGTAGAGCAGGTTTGGGTAGTTGGTTAGTGGAGTAGCCGTGGGTGGTCAGTTAGTGGAGCAGGTTAGTAGAGCAGGTTTGGGTAGTTGGTTAGTGGAGTAGCCGTGGGTGATTGGTTAGTGGAGTAGGTTAGTAGAGCAGGTTTGGGTAGTTGGTTAGTGGAGTAGCCGTGGGTGGTCAGTTAGTGGAGCAGGTTAGTAGAGCAGGTTTGGGTAGTTGGTTAGTGGAGTAGCCGTGGGTGATTGGTTAGTGGAGCTGGTTAGTAGAGCAGGTTTGGGTAGTTGGTTAGTGGAGTAGCCGTGGGTGGTCAGTTAGTGGAGCAGGTTAGTAGAGCAGGTTTGGGTAGTTGGTTAGTGGAGTAGCCGTGGATGGTCAGTTAGTGGAGCAGGTTAGTAGAGCAGGTTTGGGTAGTTGGTTAGTGGAGAAGCTGTGGGTGGTCAGTTAGTGGAGTAGGTTAGTAGAGCAGGTTTGGGTAGTTGGTTAGTGGAGTAGCCGTGGGTGGTCAGTTAGTGGAGTAGGTTAGTAGAGCAGGTTTGGGTAGTTGGTTAGTGGAGAAGCCGTGGGTGATTGGTTAGTGGAGCAGGTTAGTAGAGCAGGTTTGGGTAGTTGGTTAGTGGAGTAGCCGTGGATGGTCAGTTAGTGGAGCAGGTTAGTAGAGCAGGTTTGGGTAGTTGGTTAGTGGAGTAGCCGTGGGTGATTGGTTAGTGGAGTAAGTTAGTAGAGCAGGTTTGGGTAGTTGGTTAGTGGAGTAGCCGTGGGTGGTCAGTTAGTGGAGCAGGTTAGTAGAGCAGGTTTGGGTAGTTGGTTAGTGGAGTAGCCGTGGGTGATTGGTTAGTGGAGCAGGTTAGTAGAGCAGGTTTGGGTAGTTGGTTAGTGGAGTAGCCGTGGATGGTCAGTTAGTGGAGCAGGTTAGTAGAGCAGGTTTGGGTAGTTGGTTAGTGGAGTAGCCGTGGGTGGTCAGTTAGTGGAGCAGGTTAGTAGAGCAGGTTTGGGTAGTTGATTAGTGGAGTAGCCGTGGGTGATTGGTTAGTGGAGCAGGTTAGTAGAGCAGGTTTGGGTAGTTGGTTAGTGGAGAAGCTCTGGGTGGTCAGTTAGTGGAGTAGGTTAGTAGAGCAGGTTTGGGTAGTTGGTTAGTGGAGTAGCCGTGGATGGTCAGTTAGTGGAGCAGGTTAGTAGAGCAGGTTTGGGTAGTTGGTTAGTGGAGAAGCTCTGGGTGGTCAGTTAGTGGAGTAGGTTAGTAGAGCAGGTTTGGGTAGTTGGTTAGTGGAGTAGCCGTGGGTGGTCAGATAGTGGAGCAGGTTAGTAGAGCAGGTTTGGGTAGTTGGTTAGTGGAGTAGCCGTGGGTGATTGGTTAGTGGAGCAGGTTAGTAGAGCAGGTTTGGGTAGCTGGTTAGTGGAGTAGCCGTGGATGGTCAGTTAGTGGAGCAGGTTAGTAGAGCAGGTTTGGGTAGTTGGTTAGTGGAGTAGCCGTGGGTGATTGGTTAGTGGAGTAGGTTAGTAGAGCAGGTTTGGGTAGTTGGTTAGTGGAGAAGCTGTGGGTGGTCAGTTAGTGGAGTAGGTTAGCAGGGTAGGTTAGTAGGTCGTCAGTGCTGCAGGTCAGTGGAGCAGTCCATGTGGTTCCAGGCTCAGGATCAGCCATTTCTTGATTCTGTCTGCATTTATTAGAAGACCTTCTATAAATAGGCAGTTTCCCACATCAGCGGTTTGGTGACCTGATTCTTTGCATCTATTAGGTAAATGAGGTGAGTGTACTGTAGCAAGTTTTTCTGTTGTCAGTGCAGTTCACAGAGATTCAGGGGTGTGTGAAGTCTTTTCCCTGTGTGTGCACCCATTGTTTCCTGGTTGTGTGGTTGCCAGTCAGGAAAAGCTGCTGAGCCCAGTTGAATCAGACAGCCCGGGGCGAGAGGCATTTGGACTGATCTGCAGAGCTGAGAACAAAGAGGCCTTGAATAGTGGACAGACAGCTGCGGAATCCCGCGCCCGTCAGACTTTGCCCCGGCCAGTTTAGGCATTCATCTGTTGTTAGGGGGAGGCCAAAAATTCACCAGCCACACACGCTTCTTGGGAGTGGCATCAGCCAAGAGGATGGTGAGGGCACTTTCCCATGGCTGGCATTTCTAGACTTCAGATTCTGGGCGGCCTTGGCACTCTAAGGTCAATGGCGGTGTCTTCCCATCAGTACACAGACCTTAGCCAAGTTAAAATGGGGGGTACTGAGCAGGGCAGTGATCACACTCACCAAGGGGCCGTCAAGAATGGGCCAGGCAGGGTTTGGGGACGTGGGGCTGGGTGGGGCGAGGCTGGTCTCCACCCCTTCTTTGTCTGGCCCCGTGGGGCTGTGTGACTTTAGGACCCTGGATGCGCTTCTGTGAACCTGTCTACATGGCGTGACATGAAGGAGTGGAACTGGGCGTCCTCTCACCGTTTTTCAGCTCCTTGTGTTTGTCCTTGGAGTCAACAGGAATGTCTGGAGTGGTTACCCCTGTGCTGATGAAGAAGAAGCTGGGAGGGCACGAGAGGTACCACTAGGGCATAAGGCCCCAGGCAGGACTGTCCTCCTCACTGTGGGCCCCACCATGTGAATGGAGGTGCCCGTCTCTTTCTGAGGGGCCCCATGGCAGCCCCTCGCCTTAGGTAGAGAGTGTCCCCATGCCCAGCCTGTCAGCTGCCTTCCACACTGGTACTCCTTAACCTTCAGCTTCCCACTCACTGGTCACCTCTTATTTCATCCGGTCATTGCCACAGTGCTGGGAGGCAGGCTGTGTTGCCACCCTGTTTTTTCTTTTTTGGGGATGGAGTTTTGCTCTGTCACCTAGGATGGAGTGCGATGGTGCTATCTCGGCTCACTGCACCCTCTGCCTCCCAGGTCGAAGTGATGCTTCTGCCTCAGCCTCATGAGTAGCTGGGATTACAGGTGTGCACCACCGTCCCTGGCTAATTTTTATATTTTTACTAGAGACAGAGTTTTGCCATGTTGGCCAGGCTGGTCTCAAACTTCTGACCTCAGGATATCTGCCCACCTCGGCCTCCCAAAGTGCTGGGATTACAGGCATGAGCCACCACACCCAGCCCACCACCCTGGTTTTATAGATACCTACACAGGGGCAGAGTCCACTTGTGCCACCTGACTATTGGGGACCACACCCACCCTGCACCATGGCGTGTTCCTTGCATTAGAAGATACAGCTGCCTGTTTGCACCTGTGTCCTGTTTTCATAACAGGAAGGCATACACAGTTTCTCAGCAGAAGCTGAGCTGAGTTCCCCCTTCTCACCATCTGGGATTTCATTTGCATGATTCTGCTGGGAATTGACTCCCGATTCATCACTGTTTTCGTGGCTGTGTCTAATTAGATAGATGACAGCCACCGTGTTTCCCGGACGTGCCCAGCTGGAAACGTGGAGTTCCTGCTGTTGTTTCACATGCCTGGTTCTTTAGCAGTGGACCATTGGCTCTTCCCCTCTCATGACCCCTCCGTCCTTGCCCTTAACCCTGGAGGGGCGTCTTTCTGGGACAAAATGAAATGGTCTTGGAGGAAGTTTTCAGGAACACAGAACTGGCCAAGTTTTTCTGCCTGGAAAGCAGGAAAAATACTGATGTTGTTTTTAACACCCATGGAAGAAGCTTTGGATTTTTTTCCCCAAAGAGTAAACTGTATATGTGTGGGACCCCTGCTTCCTGCGCCCTTGCCAAGGGCCTCATCTGATCCATGCCTGGTTTTGTCCAGCCCGAGAAAGACCTTCACACTTTGCATTTCTAAATGGTTGGAAAAACCAAAAGAAGGAAATAGTTCATGATGTGGACACGTTATGAACTGGAATTTCAGTGCCGTAGATAAAAGCTTATCGGGGCTTGGCCACAGCCACCGGGCCACATCCTTCCGTGGCTGCACTCCTGCCGCAGACAGAATTCAGGAGGGGCGAGGCCGAGATCTGCGCCTCAAGCAAAGAGGTCCCCACCTGGCCTTGTAGGGAACACGCGCTGGGCCTGCTGTGGGCGGGGCATTTCCCTGAGCGTGGACCCGCAGGCATCGCTGGGCGAGGATTGGTGGTGATGACAGGGCCTGGGAGTTCTAGAAACTGTAACTGGCAGGGTCCCTGCTCCTACAGTGCCCCGTCTCCTTGGCAGGGGCAACACCTGCTCTCCTTTCAAAGGCGTAGGAGCAGAGTGGGCCAGGGCGTGGGCTGGTCAGGGGACAGGGGCGCCTTCCCAAGAGTGGGCCCTGGGGTTTTGGAGGGCTTGGCCTGGGCTGGGGTCGGCCCCTCAACTACCTGCCAAGGGTGCTGTGGGTGTGGCGTGTGAGTCCATCAAAATCTAGTGCAGATGTCAAAGCAATAAATAAGGCCTTTGGGAAAAACAGCCTGATCCTGGATGCAGATGGGTGTGACGGCGGGAAGTCACCAAGGGTGACGGACCTTGTTCTTAAACCTTTTTGTCTGAAGGCCATTTGCAAAGCTGCCAATCCCAGTATTAGGATAGGTGGCCCAGGGTGGGCATGTTTCTGGGTGACGAGAACCTTTGCTGTCCCTTGGGACCCCTGTGCCTGGTCTGCGCAGGAGGGGCCTAGGAGCCTGCATCTTCCCAGCTGTGGGAGCCTGTGTTTTCCTGGCTGTGGAAGCTCCTTCCCAGCTGTGGGAGCCTGTGTCTTCCCAGCTGTGGGAGCCTGTGTTTTCCTGGCTGTGGGAGCTCCTTCCCGGCTGTGGGAGCTCCTTCCTGCCCGTGGGAGCTCCTTCCTGCCCGATGAGGCACTCTTACCTTCTCTTCTCTTGTCTCTTTTTAAGTAATACCCATAAAATGGGGTCCGGGAACAGCTCAGGACACTCCCGGTGGAGATGCAGCCCTCTGGAGCAGGTGGTATTGCGGTTGCTTGGCTGCCCCCTCACCTCTTGCAGGCTTGGGGCCTCAGGTGCACCCCTCAGTCTGTGCCCCGTGCTCGGGAGGCACCGCTGCGGCTGCAAGAACCGGGAGCGTGACCAAGGTCCCGAGGACAGGAGCAGCGGGGGCGGAGGCTCCCACCCACCCCGTCCATTGGGAGGCACAGCTGATATGTGGCCGCTGCCCAGTGGGGAGAGGTGCCCCGTCAGAGGCAGGGCCCCTCGCTGTCCTCCCTGGCCTGAGGTCACCCGCAGGAGTCTGTAAAGGTTTTTCCAGGTGGGGCTTTTGCTCTGCCCTTGGGCAGGAAGGCCTCTGAGTCGCTGACTACCCAGGTGCCTCCAGTTGGGATCCACCTGCTGCTTTTCGCCGGGATGGAAGCCTGGAGGCCAGGCTGTGGCAGAGAGAGGCTCAGCCTTCTTTCTTCTGTGGCTATTGCACGTTGGTGCAGAAAATGAGAGTTGCTTTAGATCTCGCTCTGCAAGGCACTGGGGAGCGTGTCAACACCGAGAGCCCCAAGTGTGGAGGGAGAGAGGAGCGTGGTGGGGCTTCGTGCAGCGGCCTGGGGACTCGGGCTCCGAGGTCACCAGGTCTTGGAATTGGGGCCACTTATGTGACCCATTCATTTGCTTTTAATTAAAGGAATATTCTTTTTTTAGAGAAAATATGCGAAATCCTCTAAAACGGCTGGGCATAGCGGCTTATGCCTGTGACCCCAGCGCTTTGGGAAGCCAAGGTGGGTAGATCACTTGAGATCAGGAGTTTGAGACCATCCTGGCCAACATGGTGAAACCCCATCTCTATGAAAAATAAAAAAATCAGCTGGACCTGGTGGAGGATGCCTGTGATCCCAGCTACTCAGGAGGCTGAGGCAGGAGAATCACTTGAACCCGGGAGGCGGAGGTTGCAGTGAGCTGAGATTGTGGCACCGCACTCTGGCCCCCGCGACAAAGCAAGACTCCATCTCTAAGAAAAAACTAAAACTAAAACTGGGAATGACAGCTCCCCGGCCCCTGAGTCTCATCCCGTGGTTTTCATCTTAGTTCTGCTTCTGGCTGCCTTTCCACCACAGGGCCGCCGTGTGTGACCTCCTCTGCTTCAGGCTGTCCCTGGGTATTCACTGCTGGGACAAAGAGGAATTTAGCAAATCTAGATTTCTGTTCTTCTCCCCTTTCTGCCAGTTTCAGATTTTGTTAGTTATTTATCTGACATTAACAAGGCTCCTAACATTTCAACTTTATCCTCTGTAACGGTGGACTTCCCAGTCTGTCTGCAGCTTGATTGTAAAAAGTTGAACCCAATAAAGCAAGGTTTAGTGTTATGATTATTTTATGACATTATACATTACAAAAAGTGAAACATCGCCTTGGGAAGGAAATAATATTGTCACTAATCCCAGATAAGCCTAATATTTAAATATAATCACTGCATTTTTATATTTGCTAATTAAAAAAACTCAGAAACCTAAAATCATAATAAAAATTATAATGTACATTCTTTCTTCCAGTTTGTCAATACCTTGATTTATTTCCCAGTCTTCTTTGGAAATAGTTTTCTGTCTTGTGCTTTTAATATTCTCTTAGATTTCCTTTTCTGAGTATATATTATATTGGAGAGAAAAAATGGCTTTTTTTTTACCTTATTCTTTGCTCTTGATTGATATGTATGCCTCAATATTTTCATTGACAAAAATTTTTAAATAATTTACTGGATGCTTACTTGAAAGCTGAGTTAAGTTGACATCTTGTCTTGGGACGCCGAGATAGGAGCCACTGGTTGGGTGCAGTGGAGCTTTGGATGAAGGGCAGGTCCTGGGTCAGCCTCCTGCCTCCTGAGAGAGCAGTTACAAGTCCAGGCCCCCATTTTTAAGGAGCTGCGATCTCCCCAGACCTTCTGAGTGAGGATTTGGTTTGTGGCTCCCAACTGCAGTGGGAGCTGGCTGTGCAGGAGGGCTATCACCGCCAGAGCCTCCAGCTGCTGTAGCCCTCCCCAAGTGGTTCCTGCAGGTGGCCCTGCTTTTATTCAGCCTAGTGGTTCAGCAGGTGCTGGTGGAGAGTGGGTGCTGGTGGAGCAGGTGCTGGTGGAGAGTGGGTGCTGGTGGAGACTGGGTGCTGGTGGAGACTGGGTTCTGGAGAGTGGGTGCTGGTGGAGAGTGGGTGCTGGTGGAGTGGGTGCTGGTCTAATATGAGTCCCTTTAAAGACTTCACCTCCTAGTACCACCACAATGTGCTGCTGTCTCCAGCTGTCCTCTGGCCACGCCGGGCCCCAACCCTGCTGCACCCCAGCCTGCTGTGGCTTCCCTAAGAGGCCCTTCCCCCACCCCGTCTTCCTTGGGGTTGGATCAGAGCCAGGATGCAGGGACAGGAGCCTGGCTCCCATGGGGAAGACTGGCCCCGAGCTCCGTCCCGCGGTGGACTTCTGGTCATGCCTGTCACCATGCTGTCTGTGAAATCAGGTGACACCGTGATAAGGGTGCTGCGGGACTGTGTTTTGGAGCCAGCATTCTGCATCAGCAGTGACTCCTTAAAAAACTGTAGTTGATAAGACCTGTACCTGTAGAAAGGGCCTTCATGAGCTCAGCGGGGCACACCGGACTGCACGGGCTCCTGGTGAATCGTGTCTCACCTGGGAGGGGAGAAGATCAAATTGATACCATTAGAGATGCCCCTGTTTCTGTGAACTGCTGTGCCCCATGGGGTTGGGGCAGCCGAGGGAGCTCTCACCATTTCTTCCCTGTGGGGATGTAGGGGTTCTGGGTGCACAACTGCATCAGGGACCCCCTCCTTTTCATCTGTCATCATGGGTCAGAGTGGAACCTCCCGGCTTCTGTGTCTGCCTCTGTGAAGGTTTGAGAATCACTTAGGCTTCTTAGGATTTTTGTCATTCTAGTCAGGAAGAGGGTCCTACAAGGGCCGAGGCTGACTGGGTTCCTGGTCTTTGGATGGGGTAGAGCAGGGCCCTCGGGCCACCCACACAGGTCTCAGGGGCAAACCGCAGCCCCAAACCAAAACGGAGCTGCCCGAACATGGGAGGGCGAACGTTTTTTAAATCCGGGAGCTTTGTTGGCTTCAGCGTCCTGCTGGGTTGTAAGAAACGTCTTTTCCCCTCTTAACTAATTGCAGAACAATGGCAGGGAGGGACAAGAGGGTGCCTGATGAGACCTGGGTCTGTGCCAGGGCACAAGCCCACAGCCAGCCCAGCCCCGCGACCCCAGCTCAAGCATGCAGCTCCAAAGCAGACGCCAGCTTCCAGGTTTACTTGGCACCGAGGTGGGAAGATGACTGGAGAATCCCCTTTCATCCTGCAGCTTCCAGGCCTGGGTGTGGCCCCTTGTTCCCGGGACAAAGCTCATGGTTCCAGCTGGGAAAGGGCTCCCTGAGGATTGGCTGCGTTTGGATCCCGCTCTCACTCCTTGTTACTTTCCAGTCTTAAGAGTTCCTCTGCAGCCCTTGGGATGGTGACATAGGTGCGGTACAAGGTAGATGCTAAATGGGTTCCTTAAGGTGCTTCCTGTTTCCTTTGTGCAGTCGTCAGAACTGTTGCCAGGGGAGTCTGTAGATTGTTGCCCAGGCACCTTGGTACGATTCTCTAGGATTCAACGAAGAACCCAGAGTGTGTTGATTCCCACCTTGTGCAGGCAAGTGTCTTCTTTTTCGTCCTCTTCTACGAGGTTCTTGCGTCTTTGACAGCTGATAGTCCCTCTGCAGGGATTTCCTTGGTTCCAGTTTGGAAGATTTTCGGCAACCTCGTGCTTCCAAAAGTTTGGGTGAAAAGTGTGGGTTGATGACAGAAAAGTGAGACATATCATAATTAAATCATAATTTGTTTCTGATACTTTGATTTGACAGTTTGATGTTTAAAAGGCGTGGATGAGGCATCTGGGATTGAGGAATGGTGCAGCGTGGTCTCAGGTTGTATTACTCCTGGGGCAGGTGATGCTTGAAGCTGCCTGGCTTCTGGCAGTGCCAGCAGGATGTAGGATTCTGTGGCTTGCAGTGAGACCCTTTCCGATTTGTGATTTAAACACTTGCTCCCGGGAGGGCTCGATCCGATGTGGAGGCAGGACTATGGCCCAGTGAGTACCAGGCCACCAGTGGGACAGTGAAGCCTCATCTCCCAGATAGATCTTTAGGTGCTAGACAGACCACCTCCCAAATTTGTGAAAAAAGCCAGGAGCTCCTAACTCTAACTGAAGGTCAGACGCACTGGGACGGTCTCTGAGTTTGAGAGCCCAGGAATCAGGGGACGGGGTAGAACTTGAATCTGGCGTCCAGTCGGATCAATGTGCTCAATCTGACTGAGACCTGGAGAAGCTAGACCAGAGAAGACTGTAGCCTCGAGGCGTGTCCAAGCCATGTGGACTCCTGAGTGGCCCTGTGCAGGAGCCTGGATTGCCTGGGGGGGGCTGTGATGGACGGAGAACTGCTCCTTGCAGCCCCACACTGCACTCAGGAAATCCTCCAAAGGGGCTGGTGATACTCCATGCAACCCAGTGGTGGGCAGCCGTACCCTGTACCCTGCATCACAGGTTGTGAGGAGTTGAACCCTGCACCCTGCATCCCAGGTCGTGGGGAGCCTCACCCTGCACCCTGCGTCCCATGTCGTGGGACCCTGCATCGGGGCTCAGGGAGTGGCACACGGCTGCCTCCCACATTCACCCCTCCCAATTCCAGCTTTCCTGGAGGGTGTGTCTTTAGTCGGTTGAGTGGGTTTGGGAGTGAACTGAGACTCTGCCTCTCTCTCAGGGGATGCCCAGGGCACTGGGGTGTATGCAGACATGCCCTGCTGTATGTAATGGGCATGACCAAGTGACGTCGGGTTTGTGCTCTTACTGCCGTTGTCTTTTTTCTGTAACTTTAGTTAATTCACCGTTGGTTACTTACTAGGTCCTCGGAATACACCGATCAATAATGCATCATCTGCTTTCGTATAATGTGATGATGGTTGATTCCCAAGACTTACGTGGGGATCGGGAGACCCCCAGATCACTAAGTTAGAGGGAAAAGTGCGGCTGGGAACTCTTAAGGCAGGCACGCCTCCCATTCCACCGAAAGACCCTCTGCTCACTGAGGTAGACACATGTCTGATCGCCTCCTTCGGAAAAGATAAGCAGAAACTCAAAGAATGCAGCCATTTGTCCCTTATCTACCTGTGACCAGAAGCCCCCTCCCCTCTTGGAGTTGTCTTCCCTTCACCTCAAGTTCTCCTGCCTTTCCAGACGGAACCAGTGTTCATTTTACACATATTGATTAATGTCTCATGTCTCCCTAAAATGTATAAAGCCGAGCTGTGCCCCAAAGATCTTGGACACTGTCGTCAGAGGCCATGCCATGGGCCTGCCCTTGACCTTGTCAAAATAAACTTTCTAAATGGACTGAGACCTGTCTCAGATGTTTGGGGTTCACACATGTCACTGGGGTGGCGTCTGCGACCCATGGGAGAGGCAGCCCCTGTCTCCCCTTCTCTATTGGAGCAGTCCCTGGCCCCATCCATGTGGCCCTGGTGGGGCCTGCCCCAGGCCCAAGCTGTTTACTGCGCCCTGGAGGAGGCCTCGGTGACAGGGGACCCTGTGCAAGGGGGCAGCTGTGGAGGAAGGGCAGGGAGAGAGGATGGGCAGACCCCACTTCCCCTTACCTGGAAGCCAAGGCCAATCTTCAAGCCCCGGCTGCCCCTTCTGCCTTCAGGTATTTGGGGTACTCCAGGATCCCACAGGAAATGACCCTCACAGCCAAGGATTTGGGCTTCTATAGCCAAGGGGCAGGCGGGCCTGACTATGGAATTTGATCTCATTACTGGTATCAGTGGGCGTCTTATAAACACAGCAGCAGCTTCCAGTTCACCCCTGCAGCTCTAGAGGCTGGAAGTCCCAGGTCAAGCACCAGCAAATCGGGTGTCTGCTGAGGGTCACCCCCGTTCGGAGAAGGGACCCTCTCCCTGTGTCCTCACATCGTGGACAGGACAAGGCTGCACTCAGGGTCCTTTCATAGGGGCAGCCTTCCCACCCTGGGGCAGCACCGTCCTGGTCTCCTCACCTACCAGAGGCCCCGCCTCCCAACACCAGCCCTTTGGGGGTTAGGTGTCAGCACACAAATCTGAGGCCGTGAATGTTCAGTCTGCAGCAGTGAGGGCTCAGGGCACCATGAGCACTAACGTTGGACTCAGGCAGCTGGACGCCCCCGACCCCATCCTGAATCCCCCACCTCGAGCCCCCTTCTCTGAAAAGCTCCGTGTCACCTGCAGTGGAAGTAAGGGGCATCCCCTGGCTTCCCTCGCACCACACAGCCCACCTCGGTGGTCCTATCCGCTCTTCCTCTAAAATACACCCATGCCCTCCACTCTGGGTGCCCATTTCTCCTGTGGCTACTGGTGCGTGCAGGCCTGGAACTAGCCCCTGCTCTTCAAGTCACAATGGCCGCCTGCACTGGTGGCTCAGGTCACATCTGTTAAGTACAGAAGCGAGTTACATTATGATGGCCTAGTCCTTCACAGACTTCATTGGGCCACGTGAGACTCCCTGACATTCAACCCAAGTGCCTGGATTTCTGTGTGTACCCCTATGGTAAGGCAGTGCCACCTGTAACTCTCAGAGCACAAGCTCTGGATGAAATGCCTGGATTTCCGTGCGTACCCCCATGGTAAGGCAGGACCACCTATAACTCTCAGCACTCAAGCTCTGGGTGAAGTGCCTGGATTTCCGCGCGCACCCCTGTGGTAAGGCAGTGCCACCTGTCACTCTTACCACTCAAGCTCTGGGTGAAGTGCCTGGATTTCCGCGCGCACCCCCATGGTAAGGCAGGGCCACCTGTCACTCTTACCACTCAAGCTCTGGGTGAAGTGCCTGGATTTCCGCACGCACCCCAGTGGTAAGGCAGTACCACCTGTCACTCTCAGAGCACAAGCTCTGGGTGTCCTTCAGTGATGAAAGGCAGTCATTGGTAGGAAGCACTAAAGTGATTTTGGGTCGGGCAAATGTTAATAGAAAGCCACATGGCCTGGCTTTGGGCTGCGGCATTTCAAACTTCCACAGCCTCCCACTTCCAGCAAGACTGGCATGGGGAGGCAGGATTCACCCCCGCACCTTTCCCAGTGGGGTTGGGTGGGGGCTTCTGTTCCTGCGTTCATCCTGGGAGAGGGCGTGTGGCATCAGTTGTAATTCCAGCCTGTAAAATCAGTCAAACACTTTGCATATTTGCCCTTCTGAAGCAGCACAGCCTAAGAGCCATTGGGTTGTATTGACTTTGTTGTTGTTGAGACAGAGTGTCACTGTGTCACCCACGCTGGAGTGCAGTGGCACAATCTCGTTTCAGTGCAACCTCGGCCCCCAGGTTCAAGCAATTCTCCCACCTCAGCCTCCTGAGTAACTGGGATTACAGGTGTGCGTCACCATGCCCAGCTAATTTTTTGTACTTTTAGTAAAGACAGCGTTTCACCATGTTGGCCAGGCTGGTCTCAAACTCCTGACCTCCAGTGATCCGCCCACCTCAGCCTCCCACATTGCCGGGATTACAGGCGTGAGCCAACCCCCCTGGCCTTGGTTGTATTGCTGTGTCCTGTGGGTTCTTGCTGCTGAGCAACACGCATGACAGAGAACCACAACATCGTCGCTGTGATTTACTTCTGGAAGACACGTTTGTGTTGAAATCCTGTACCTTAATGAGGTGTTTAAAATGAGAATAATTCTGCCATTAGCCTCAAGATGATTTTTAATATTGTGATCCAAATGTGATAAAAAGTCTTAGATTAAGATGCACAAAGTACTTTTAAAAGTTCCAGACAATGGCTGGGTGTGGTGGCTCATGCCTGCAATCCTGGCACTTTGGGAGACTGAGGTGGGTGGATCTCCGGAGGTCAAGAATTCAAGACCAGCCTAGCCAACAAGGTGAAACTCTTGTGTCTACTGAAAATACAAAAATTAGCCAGCCGTGGTGGCAGGCGCCTGTGTTCCCAGCTCCCAGGAGGCTGAGGCAGGAGAATAGCTGAACCCGGGAGGCGGAGATTGCAGTGAGCTGAAATCATGCCACTGCGCTCCAGCCTGGGAAACAGAGTGACACTGTCTCAAAAATAAATGAAATTAAAAATCCAGACAATCGAGATGAAGTCATAATAAAAATGTATTGAGAATAAAAACAGTTCACCTCTGAAATGCATAGTACGTAGGGAACATGTGCAGTTAACCCCGGCTCTTGTTAGTTGGAAACGGAAGCCTATCTATCATACACAGCTAGCTCAGGAGACAGCAGAAGGAAAGAGTTCCCATCATCACGTCGTGAGAGTAAATTCTTAAATTCTGACGCTCTGACTCGAGTCAGTTTTCATTTCATAATTGAGATAATTTTGGTTCTTGATCGAAACAATGTAGTGTGTAGCTTTGAATTTGTTGGCAGATGTGTGTGTGTGTGTGTGTGTGTGCGCGTGTGCACGCGCATGTGTGTACGTGTGTGATGGAGTTTCTTGTTGCCCAGGCTGGAGTGCAATAGTGCAATCTCAGCTCCCTGCAACCTCTGCCTCCCGGGTTCAAGCAATTCTCCTGCCTCCACCTCCTGAGTAGCTGGGATTACAGGCATGCGCCACCACATCCAGCTAATTTTTTGTACTTTTAGTAGAGACTGGGTTTTACCATGTTGGCCAGGCTGGTCCGGAAACTCCCGACCTCAGGTGATCAACCTGCCTCAGGCTTCCAAAGTGCTGGGATTACAGGTGTGAGCCACCAGGCCCGGACAAATTGTTTATTTTTTTATATTTAAAAATGAATTAAGGCATCTGAGACTTTGCATATGGGAAACGTCAAGATGGTTTTATTTTAAAAATCAGTATTATAGAAGGTATTATAGTAGAACAAACTTTATAAAATAATCTTTAATGGCTGCTTTTTAAAATTAATACGTTTGTCATGATTAAATTAAGCATGGCAGATTTATTTTGCTGTGAAAGGGAATCTAACGGCAAAACATGCCTGGAGGAAGTTAGATGATCTTGGATTTCCAAGCTTCCGTCCAGTCCTGACCTGTTCTGCAGTTCCGCGGTGACTTGTGATTTTGATACTGAGTGTGAACCTGTACTTCGACTTTTCATTCCAAACACCACAATTCTCGACATTTTTTCCTCTGGTAGGATTTTTAGTACGTTAAGATTTGAGAATAATGGAAATATTAACAAGAAAACAAAAGGAAACGCAAAAACCACCCTCAAACTCCTGGACGCTTCCCTTGCTTTGTAAATGTCAAATACGAATGGATCTGAGTTGTATTTTTGAGACTCTACATTGAGAAGTTCACAGTTCCTGGTTGATGGTTATTGCAGGCTTCTCTGAACTGGAGACGCCTGTGCTGGCGCCCAGCTCCCTAAGTAGGTCACAGGCAGCGGCCCTGCTCTCACACTTGGGAGCACTCTGAGTGTGAGTGGCGGAGTCTCCTGAATTCCACCAGGGAGGATTAACCTCTCGAAATGCCTTCAGTGAGAGCAATGTTCATGCTGAGAACGCCGGGCTGACTCTTAACTGCTTTTCCAGTCCTGCCACTTACAGACCAACTGACTTGAGGCAGGTGACCTCATCCTTCTTATTTGTCAAGGAAAGGGGTTTCTTCTAACCTGGGTCTTGTCCTCTCCTCCCGCCCCGCATCAGCCACCTTCATGTGCTGTTCCTTCGTGGGTTGGTCACTTCCCCGGGACGTTCCTTTGTCCCTCCGAAGTGGGGTCGTCATTTCTGAGCTCTCGAGTGATTCCCTGTCCACACCGGGGTCTTCTCTGGGTGCCGGGTGTTCAGAGGCTGCCCTGACACGTGCTTTGGGTACTCAGCAAATGAGCCGGCAAGATCCACTGGAATGGAAGGGGCTGCTGTGAGGGATATTTGCAGAGTTTTTCGGTTTGTGAAGCACTTTTCACACACACGCGCCTCCTCCTTCTGTGACCTTCTTTGCCGGTCTCATTGTCATTGGTGCTTCATGGTTTAGGGCCCAGGCTTTAGAAGTGATGCCCCCCTCACGCTTACCCAGGCAGGGGTGTGGCGTTTGTGTGGCAGTCTCCCGAGGCTTTGGCCCTGGCTTCAGCAGGAGTTCCTGGATGCGCTGTCTGATGTCAGCCCTCAGTGTTCATCTGTGTTCCACTGCTTTAGTAATCCAGATTTCCCAGAACTTTCTAGAATCTCAACTCCATTCTCATCCTGTCAACTTACTTCATGGAGGGAGTGCCAGAGCCCCTTGCCTGCTGGGAGAAGTGGTCCCGCAGGCTGTGGGGGGCAGTGACCCGTGACCCCACTCACTGGCATGTGGTGCACAGCCAGGGCCACGCGGTCACATCTGCCCAGGGTCCCTCTCCAGCACCCACAGCCCCTTGGGGAGCCACCACCGCAGGAGATGGGTGGGAGCACGGAGCTCTTGAGAAGAGCCGAGGAAGGCTTGTTGAAGTGCTCTTTAAATCTTCTAGGTTTGGGGAAGGTTCCCCCACCCCAGTTAGGATTATTTGTGGAAATATTTATTATGATGGTTAAAATAATAATCCTGCTTGTCAAGTAATGGAGTCATACGTAGGTGCATAACATGGGGATCAAATGCATCCCACACTCCTGTTCCACCCAGACATGTGCAAACGTTACTTTCAGTTATGACATGGGGAGCCCTTCTATCCTGTAAAGCTAAACTCTCCAATTAAGCACTTTTAAATTGGAGAGTTTAGCTTTACAGTGACTGTAAGCTTTGTGCCAATAATGACCAGTAAGCTGAGGATGAGATGTGGAAGAAATGCAGAGGAAATGAGCAGATGTCGCTGCTAGTGTTTGTGAGTGTGCAAGTGTGTGCAAATGCCTTTCCTGTGTCTACTCACACTCGAGCACACTTAACGATATACATAGTGTGTATCTGCGTTACATCATCAGCATTCCTGAGGAACAGTGCCTTTCAAACTTTACCTTGCTTAGAATCACCTGGAAATCTTGTTAGAACCCACATTACTGGGACCCACTCCCAGAGCTTCTGATTCTGGAGATTTGGGGCAGTGCCCAGAGTTTGCTTTTCAAGCAGGCTCCCAGGTGCTGCTGTGGAACAGTGCTGGGCAGAATCTTGGCTGCTCTGTGGCGTGCAGACCCCTCCTGACCTGTTTAGCATCTCGCAAATTGAGAAGTGATTCAGGCAAAAATCAGCCCTTGCGTTTGTCTTCACGACTTTGAAGATGGGGTTCATATTTGAAAGGAACATTGGTTTCCAGTGTCTGTGGTGTCTTAATGCCCTGAGCTTGTCTCTCGGGGATGGAGCCATGAGGACCTGGACCCCCCTGCTCGTTCTCTTGTTCTGGAGGAGGTAGGTTTCTGAGGCAGCTCCAGTTCCCCTCCAGTGACATGCGTGCAGATGTAGCTGTTTGTAAGTCAGCCCACCCCAAACATACGTTCCGGTTTGGTGACAAGTCTTTCTAGCTCCTTTCATGTGCTGTGGTATCAGACAGAAAATGTAAACACACACACACCTACAGATGGACACATGCATGTGTAATATTGGTGTATGAGTGTCTTTCACACCTACAGATGAATGCATGCGTGTGTAATGTTGGTGTGTCTCACACCTACAGATGAACATGTGCGTGTGTAATGGTGTATGAGTGTCTTTCACACCTACAGATGAACGTGTGCATGTGTAATGGTGTGTGTCTTTCATACCTACAGATGAATGTGTGTGTGTAAGTTGGTGTATGAGTGTCTTTCACACCTACTGATGAATGCGTGTGTGTGTAATGTTGGTGTATGAGTCTTTCACACGTACAGATGAACACGTGCATGTGTAATGGTGTGCGAGTGTCTTTCACACATACAGATGAACGCCTGCGTGTGTAATGTAGGTGTGCAAGTGTCTCACACATACAGATGAACATGTGCATGTGTAATGGTGTGTCTTGCACACATACATATGAACACGTGCGTGTGTAATGTTGGTGTGCGAGTGTCTTTCACACATACAGATGAACGTGTGCATGTGTAATGGTGTGTGTCTTTCATACCTACAGATGAATGTGCGTGTGTAAGTTGGTGTATGAGTGTCTTTCACACCTACTGATGAATGCGTGTGTGTGTAATGTTGGTGTATGAGTCACATGTACAGATGAACGCATGCATGTGTAATATTGGTGTATGAGTGTCTTTCACACCTACAGATGAATGCATGCGTGTGTAATGTTGGTGTGTCTCACACCTACAGATGAACATGTGCGTGTGTAATGGTGTATGAGTGTCTTTCACACCTACAGATGAACGTGTGCATGTGTAATGGTGTGTGTATCTTTCATACCTACAGATGAATGTGCGTGTGTAAGTTGGTGTATGAGTGTCTTTCACACCTACTGATGAATGCATGTGTGTGTAATGTTGGTGTATGAGTCACGTACAGATGAACGCATGCATGTGTAATGTTGGTGTATGAGTGTCTTTCATACATACAGATGAACGTGTGCTAATTTTGGTGTGTGTGCCTTTCACACAAAGATGAATGCGTGCGTGTGTAATGTTGGTGTGCAAGTGTTTTTCACACATACAGATGAACGCGTGCATGTGTAATATTGGTGTGCGAGTGTCTTTCACACATACAGATGAACGTGTGTATGTATAATGGTGTGCGAGTGTCTTACACCTACAGATGCATGTGTGCGTGTGTAATGTTGGTGTGTGTGTCTTTCACACATACAGATGAACGTGTGCGTGTGTAATGGTGTGCGAGTGTCTTTCACACATACAGATGAACGCCTGCATGTGTAATGTAGATGTGCAAGTGTCTCACACATACAGATGAATGCCTGCGTGTGTAATATAGGTGTGCAAGTGTCTCACACATACAGATGAACGTGTGCATGTGTAATGGTGTGTCTTGCACACATACAGATGAACACGTGCATGTGTAATGTTGGTGTGCAAGTGTCACACATACAGATGAACGTGTGCATGTGTAATGTTGGTGTGCGAGTCTTTCAGACATGCAGATGAATGCATGAATGTGTAATGTTGGTGTGCGAGTGTCTTTCACACCTACAGATGAACGCATGCATGTGTAATGGTGTGTGTCTTTCACATATACAGATGAATGCGTGCATGTGTAATGGTGTGTGTGTCTTTCACACACAGATGAATGTGTGCATGTGTAATGGTGTGTCTTTCACACCTACAGATGAACGCATGCATGTGTAATGTTGGTGTGCGAGTGTCTTTCACACCTACAGATGAACGCGTGCATGTGTAGTTGGTGTGCGAGTGTCTTTCACACCTACAGATGAACGTGTGCGTGTGTAATGGTGTGTGAGTCTCACACCTACAGATGAACGCATGCGTGTGTAATGTTGGTGTGTGAGTCTTTCACACACAGATGAACGTGTGCATGTGTAATGATGTGTGTGTCTTTCACAGCTACAGATGAACGCGTGCATGTGTAATGGTGTGCGAGTCTTTCATACCTACAAATGAACGCATGCGTGTGTAATGTTGGTGTGTGTGTCTTTCACAGCTACAGATGAACACGTGCGTGTGTAATGTTGGTGTGCGAGTGTCTTTCACACCTACAGATGAATGCGTGCATGTGTAATGTTGGTGTGCGAGTGTCTTTCACACATACAGATGAACGCGTGTGTGTGTAATGTTGGTGTGCAAGTGTCTCACACATACAGATGAACGTGTGCGTGTGTAATGGTGTGTGTGTCTTTCACAGCTACAGATTAATGCGTGCGTGTGTAATGGTGTGCAACTGTCTTTCACACATACAGATGAACGTGTGCGTGTGTAATGTTGGTGTGCGAGTGTCTTTCACACATACAGATGAACGCGTGCGTGTGTAATGTTGGTGTGCGAGTGTCTTTCACACATACAGATGAACGCGTGCATGTGTAATGTTGGTGTGCGAGTGTCTTTCACACATACAGATGAACGTGTGCGTGTGTAATGGTGTGTGTCTTTCACAGCTACAGATGAACGCGTGCGTGTGTAATGTTGGTGTGCGAGTGTCTTTCACATACAGATGAATGCGTGCATGTGTAATGGTGTGCGAGTGTCTTTCACACATACAGATGAACGCGTGCATGTGTAATGTTGGTGTGCGAGTGTCTTTCACATACAGATGAACGCGTGCGTGTGTAATGTTGGTGTGCGAGTGTCTTTCACACATACAGATGAACGTGTGCATGTGTAATGGTGTGTGTCTTTCACAGCTACAGATGAACGCGTGCGTGTGTAGTTGGTGTGCAAGTGTCTTTCACACCTACAGATGAACGCGTGCGTGTGTAATGGTGTGCGAGTGTCTTTCACAGCTACAGATGAACGCGTGTGTGTAATGTTGGTGTGCGAGTGTCTTTCACACATACAGATGAACGCGTGCATGTGTAATGTTGGTGTATGAGCGTCTTTTTATCCCTGTTCCTCAGATGAGATCGTTTCCAGCATTTAGTAGCTCCCACGTTCACTCCCCTCTGCTTTATTAAATCTGTTAAGTCCATACAGTGAGCCTTTCATTTCAGCCATTATGTTTTTCAGTTCTAGAATTTCCGTTTGGTTCTTTTTTCATTGTTTCACTGTCTGTTAAGATAACCCCCTTTGCAGTAAAGGGGACCCTCTGTTTTGCCCTCTTCATAGCAGTCTTGGTGGCCTGGCTGAGAACGTGGTGGGAGGTCGACCCACTGTAAGCAGGTTGTGAAATGATCCCTTCAACTAGACCAGTGCCATCCCACAGAAATATCGTGATAACTACTTTTGTAATTTAACCTTTTGTGGTCAGTCTGTGAAAAAAAATTAGAAAGAAACAGTTAATTTTAAAAATGTTTTCTTTAACTGTATGCAAAACTTGTTCGCAGTTGAGCGTGAGCTCAACATAAAAGTTAGGGAAGATATACTTACATTCTGTTTGTAGGAAGTCCTTGAGGTCCAGTGTGAGTTCTGCACTTTTGCTCAACACTGGCCACCTCTCAGGTGCTCAGACCCAGGGCGCAGGGGCTTGTGTATGGGACGGCACCTCTGCCCATCACTCCAGGGGTTTGGTGGATCCGACTTCAGAACTGGCCAAAGACCTGCAGTCGGGAAGCTGGGTTTGCAGCTACTCCTGCAGCCTCCCCAGGCTCCCGTGGCCAAGGCCACATCTCACTTTCCAGCTTCCACGTTGTTGCCGCTGCCTCCTCTGGGGCTGGAGTGTGGGTTTCCATGGGGAACGGGGAGTCAGAACAAGCGGTGCTCCCTCCGTCCTCCGCTCTGGAGGTGCAGCCTGGTTTCTGGATTCGGTGTGGTCGGGGTTGATTTCTGCTCTAAACCGTGGCACGTGGCTGGGCGCTCGCTCCGTCCTCCGCTCTGGAGGTGCAGCCTGGTTTCTGGGTTCGGTGTGGTCGGGGTTGATTTCTGCTCTAAGCCGTGGCACGTGGCTGGGCGCTCCAGGACAGCCTTCTTACCTGTTCACATGCTGGGCAGCCCCTCTGCTTGCTGTGTCTCAGGTACGGGAGCTTGTTTGCAGTCATTTGTTTATCCTGAAATTGCAGCTGGTCCCAGTTCTCCCCTTGTCTGTCATTGGTCCGTGTTTTCCGTGTGGAGTGAATGGGCATCCCGGATGGCTGCTTTCCCCTCCCGTGTCTTCCTCCAGCACCAGCTCCCAGTTTCGGCACCTCTGACTTTCAGCAGCTCCTCCGTGGAGAGTACATGGAGCCACTAGTGATATTCTGAATATGACGTAAATTAAAATCTCATCTATTTAAAAGGGAGTATGGCAGTGCAGGGGAGGGTGTGTGTGAGGAGGCTGTTGGTGGACGGTGGGCATCACCAGGCATGAGGGCACAGTGTGGAATGATGGGCAGAGCAGAGCTGCCTTCTCCTTCTCTGGGAGAATTGGACCCACAGCACGGGGCGGTTCTGGGAAGGACAGTTGCCCTCGCTGACTCCCAGGCTACATGCTGTTACTGTCAGTGACACACATACTTTTTTTTGAAGTATCTGATTGAACCATAAACCAGAGCCAATTCTACAAACTTCTGACAAGGATTACACTGGGATAGTATAATCAGATTCCTTAAAAGGTTACACACATTTTATGACACGATACCCTACTGACCTGACCTTAGCTGTGTTAGTTACCCTAATGACCAAACATAGTCCCGTCAGGCACTGGGCCTTGAGCGTTTCAACATGTGAATTTCGGGGAGACACAGTTCCAATCCCATACCAATCCCTACTGGACTATATTGAAAGGGACTGGACCTATGAGTAAGGAATTTTAATTTTCCCAAGAGTGTTTGATAAAGAAATCGGTCTTGCTGTTTATTTCTCAGGGGCTTCTATACCTGTTCAATTTATAGCTTTAACATAACTATATTAAAAGTGCCTCTGCGTCTCCGCACTTCCCCTTGCTGCCCTCAGGCCTCCGACCTGACTGCCTGTGCTGCCCCCAGGCCCGTGTCCTCTGTGGTCGAAGCCTCTCCAGCTTGTTCTGCCTGAGTGATATTCTGAATATGACGTAAATTAAAATCGCATCGGCAGGAATGAAAGCGTTTCTCCGTCCAGCCCCAGATGCAGCAGCCTCTGTGTTGACCCTGGCGCACTGTGTGGTCTCATGGGCTATTTGGAGCCTCTCTCCACCCCCGAAATGACAATAACTGCTTGAACAGTGGAAGTTTAACTTCACTGAAAATACGTGTTTGGAATCACTAGGGTAAAACCCGTGCGTGAGAGAGCCCGTTTTCCCCGTTGGCTGACTTCACTACGCGGTTTTGAGACACTCAGCTTAAATCTCGTAAAGGTAACCCTTCAGGTGGTTGACCAGGAACAGCCACATTCCCACTCAGGAAATCATTGGTGTAAACTCTGAAGTGTTTACTCAGCTGCACAGGTGGAGTGAGTCTCTTCTTGAAAGTTGTCAAACCTATGTTTATTAAGACGTATCAACACGACGTTTCCGGGGGTTGCCAAAGATGGAGTGTTGAGGTAGCTTATGTAATTTCTCTCCCCATAATTACTGTTTTCGAAAATTCTGTACCGTGACATTGTCCCACCATTCAGATAAATATTCACACACTTATCAGCCTCAGTGAAAAGAAGATTCACGTAAGGAGTGAAGTGGATGGTTGAATATTTTAAATGCATTGTCACTGTTTTGAAACTAAGAACAGCAAAGAAGTAATGATGTTTGTGGGTTTTTTTCACATAATACCTTCCTTGTTTCTTCACAGAGACCTGCGCTTTAACAGAATCAGAGAGATCCAACCTGGGGCATTCAGGCGGCTGAGGAACTTGAACACCTTGTGAGTAGAAATATTCTCCTGGAAACTAACAGAAAAATCGAAATCAATACATCATTTACCTGCAGGTGAACTCATCCTGCACAATCAGTGGGCACGGTGGGGAAAAGTAGAGAAGGAAAGTCAGGGTGGAAAGCGCACCCAGGTGCCAGGACTGTGGCCGCTGTGCGTCTCGTCTCATGGCTGTGTGCCTACACTGCGACCCATGCTGACCGCTAAGCTTGCCCCTGGCCTTCACGTGGGTCACTTGCTCCAGAATCGCTCTGCCCTTGCTGGGGTCAGGCTGGCCTCTGTGTGCTCCTGCACCTCCTCTGTGACAAGGTTGAGCAGGACGTGCTTCTTCTGAGCGTGGAGTGGACGGAAGCGAGTCCCATGATGCCGTAGAGAACAGGCAGGGCCAGGGCCAGTGTTTCTGTGCAGACCCCAGGCTCCGCAGGACACGCCCAGTGCAGCGGAAGCTAGTTCTCTTCTGCACCAGGACTGAGCACACTGATGTAAGGGCAGGGTCACGGGGAACAGGGACCACCTGGGCCACCTGTTCACTGTTGACCCTGGAGGCAAGGGGCCTGGGGCCTCTTTCACCAGGTCCTTGTCTGTGCACATGAATGGAGCATGGGTCACAGGGGCCCACCTTTCCTGTCCTGCCTGCCCACCCAGACCACCCTCCTACCATGACTGCCTGAGC